>NC_056751.1:362265713-362608213 GCF_019279795.1 Protopterus annectens
GTGATGTATTTGCCACTGAATGTCATTGCATGTTGCCAGTGAAAGGAGCAAAGCCTAATAGAGCCATTTAAGCGGTTATAGAGTAAGGAATTGTAATGCAAGCTACCTTTAACTGAAGATGATGAAGAAATAATCACTAAAATGTACAAAAAGACAGACCTAAAATATGTGTTGTATATCTTCTTCGTAGAGTGAATTAAAAAATGTCACTCTAGGACGAGCTTGGTTTACAACTCTTCCCACAAAAAGAACAATTAGACAATCACTCACTCACTGACAAAACAACTGTTGAAAAAATCATGCAAATGGTAGAAGCAATATCGGGGTTTTCTGACTGTGAAAAAGAAGTTGTTACTGAATTGCTTAGTAGTGATGCAGCTAATCCTGGATTTCAAACAGAAGATGCTGAAATTATATCATCTGTGCTTACAGGAACCTGCACATCTGACACAGGTAATGAGTCTGCAGCAGATGATAAATCTAATCCAGATATTCCAACTCACTGTGAAGCATTCACCAGATGAGACAAAGCCCTGCTATGGTTTGAAGCCCAGGCTGAAAGTGATGTGATTCAATTAAACTTGTTAAAGAAAATTCGTGATTTAGCGGTACATAAACACATAGGTGCCTTAAAGCAAAAAAAAAAAAAAACCTTGATTTCTTTAAAATTTAGTAGAATATGTACATATATAGCAAGCATTTCAGTATGCATGCACACTAGCAATGTCTTTTGGCTTTTCCCGGTTAAGGGTCACCACAGTGGATCACCGGTCCACAGATTGATTGGCAGTGGATTTTTACGGTGCCGAGTTGCCAGCTCGATGCCCAACCATCACAGAAGACACACACACACACACACACACACACACACACACCTACCTGCATGTCTTTAAAGTTCACTCAGTCGCAGGAAGGACATGCAGACTCCACACAGAAGGAACTCCAGCTGAGAATCTAACTGAAGAGCTTCTTGCTGTGAGACGACAACGCTAACCGCTGCACCACCGCGGCCTTAGTATGCATGCACACTACTGTAATAAAATATGTAAACCCATCATCAAACAAACAAGTCTCTATAGTTATTGCCTTTTATTATTTTTTGCATTTATTTATTCAACATTTTTTGACTGGGAAAGTCCATCTAGGACAGAGCCTATATTCAGCAGAGGCCCTGGGAGAAATGCTCCAGACACGTCTTTGGAATGTGGAAAGAAACCAGAGTACCCAGAGGAACCCTATGTGAATGTAGGGAGGACATGCAGACTCAGTACAGAAGGCTGAGAGTCTGAGAGTTGAAACAGAGAACTTCTTGCTATGAGACGACGTTAACCGCTGCACCACTGCACCACGCTTAGTCTTAGTCTATTAATCTTTTACTTCATGTAGATGTGCATAAACTTTTAATATCCGATTGTATGAACAAATCACTTTTAAGAACACATATCTCCGAATTAGTTCCAATAATCAGTGTTCTACTGTACTTCACTTAAACAACTATGTACCTGTTCCATATTTTATGTGATTAAAACATTAGAACATTTAAAAATAAGTGTACTATCGTATTTGAAATATACAGGAAATTAGGAACAAAACAAGTGACTTATAAAAACCTATATTACCTGAAGATGTACACACTTTATTCAGGATGCAGAAAAACTACCAGTTAACCAGGAGTGGTGAGAAAAAGATAAATGTGCAGAAACCGAGTGGTAATATATTTTAGAAGATACTTGCAAACTGTGCTATTCTGTCACTTAGACTGGTTCTTTTCACCCAAGAAAAGTAGTACTTGTAGGTCCACAATTAACAAAATACTATAAAGTACCACAGAAACTAGGTTTGAATAACAGTGTATACTTTTCCACTATTAATAAAGAAAAGATTTTATAGCATAGTGGTATATTTTTAAATTGGTGGGGGGGGGGGGGATATGTAAGTAATGTGATATCCACGTACAGGGAGGTGATATAAAGATCTCCAGGAGTCAACATCTGACTTGCCTCATGCTTCATTAGTTTATGTTATATACAGTTTTACAGGCATCAGGCATCATAGCAGATATCAGAACAAAAGACAAGTCTGTGGTGCCAGATCTGTCTTTTACATTGTTACATGTGGCAAGGAAAGCAGAAGAGGAAATTTCCATTGTGAAATATGGCTACAGGCGCCACAATAATACCAAGTACAGAGTCACAACAGAGTTTTTTTTTTTTTTTTTTTTTTGCATATTCAGTGTTTGCTGGTATAAATATTTTGCTATTTAAATGTGGCACTTATATATATAAAATGGATGACTATCCAATTTATCTTGGTTTTATATCCACACAAGTCCCTATATTTGGTCTGCTACAATCTTCAACTTTTAAATTGCAAAGTAACTTGCAAGAAAACTTGAGTTTCTGATCTAGAAGTCTCAGCTACCTTTAACTGTGAGTGGCCTTCCTTCCTTCCATCCATTCATCCATCCACCCACCCACAATCCCTTTTCCTATTATTGCACATGGTTTCAGGGCAGGGTTGCCAGATGTCCCCATTTCAGCAGAAAAGTCCAGAGTTAAACATTGAAATCCTGAGTCCCGCATTGCTCTCTGAAAATCCCAACATATGACTTTCCAGTAACCTAAGGCACAGATGCGCCATTCCAATAAAGTGAGTCCCACCAGCCTATCACTGCAGAATGATCTTGTGTAGTCCTGATCCAACCCAATACCTTCCGTTTGTTCTTTCAGTAGAAACATGGACGAGGTGCATGTATATGCACATGTAGTGAATAGTCTAAGTGAGCAGTTCATAGGTACCAGAGCCAATGTTTACATCTTGTATGCCCTGTGTCTTTGTTGCTGTAGTTTACTCTAATATTTACACTTTGCATAATTAATTCATCTTCTGTCTTGTACTTTTAAAACAACACTTTATAGTTTACTGTGTAAATTATAACAACTTTCAATTCTATCAGACAGAAAAAAACACAGGAAGTACTGCAGTAAAGGTACTGTTATTTGATATTGAGTTATTCACTGCCTTGCACATTGAGTTTTACAGTTTTGAGGCGCTGTTTTATAATTCCTGTTGTGTTTACAATGTCTGCAGCTGTGTAATTTTTTTTTCTTTTTGGAAAATGCTGAAATATTTGTTTTGTTCTTGCTGTGGACTATTTCTACATTTTTAAGCAAGTCTCAACTGATATAACACTGAAAAGGATTTTATGTATGCAAACTTGCTGCTGAGTACCTAATGTTTATTCGCTGCACTGCGAACCTACTTTAACTCTCAACTTGTTTTCTTAAACTTTCAAGGGCAGACGCACTCAACAGCAAAAACATTTTATTTTTTTTTGTCGCTCGAAATCTGTCCCTGGACTCCTGACCTGTGATTTTGGAAATATGGCAACGCTGGGTCAGGGTGTCACTTCAACAATGACAATCAAGAGCCAAGGTTAAAAGCCAAAAAAAGTTTAGTGTGCAACATTCTTACCTGTCACAAGACAGGAAGCTATAAAGGTGCTGAATACATTTATGTTTAACAAAGGAAAAAAGCCCCTAAGGTACTGAATACATTTAATTTTCAGGAGGATGAGTGAAACAAGTTGGCAGCTAAAACCCAGACGTTTAAAGCAAACTGTGCTGAAGAAAAAAAAAAAATCAAACATTTGTCAAAAATTTATCAGGCATTTATTGCTCACAAAGTGGCAAGGTATTTACAAAATGACAGATGATCATGTCGCTGAACTAACAGAACTGTAGTAATGACACTGAATTTGGCAAACTGCGTGACATTAATCAGAGATCAAAGGCCTGTGGCATTAAAAATTATCAGATTGTGGAGAGAATCAGGAAATGGCTTTAGATAAAGCAGTGGAGTGTGTAAAGTGAAATTACAAATGTGTAGATGAAACGGTTTAAAAATGGAAGTGTTTAAGGTTAAACTGTGGCTAAAAATAATGTAAAATGAAATATATCATTATTCAAATTACACAATGAAATGTTACGTATGCAGTTTTTTTAGGTCAGATGCCACTAGCAATCCCCCTTACATACAGAGCTCCTTACATGGGGGCTACCACTAATATCACTCTTCACTAGTTGACGGCAATGACTTTAGGGTGATAGTATTTAAGCACTGTGCTGAAGTGGGTTACGGAAATTATAGGCACCAGTGTTTTCTCCTGGCCTGGACTGAACTGAATCCTAGGATCTAACCTTGCAAGGACATCTGCATGTGGGCACCATGCTACTGTGTATACAGCACTGGACATTTGCTTGGATTGTTTTTTGTGCTGAAGGCCTGTTGGCTACCTCCCTGATTTTAAACAGAAGCTGAATAAGTACCAGCTAGTATCCACTCCTCTTCTCCTAGGTAGCCAGCCTGGTCTATAACTGCTAGCCCTCATCTTCCCTCTGTCTTCTGGCCCTCTAGTGCCTAGGACACCGGCTAAACTCAAGTTGCCAGTGTCAATGATGGCAGCCCAACCTCAGAAACGCTGAACAATTTATAACCCCCCCACCACTGCGAAGTACCCCTTTACACAAGACTTCTACCTGGCATTCCACTTAAAAAAATTTTCCTTACAAACACACACACACACACACACACACACACACACACACACACACACACACACACACACACACACACACACACACACACACACAACAAGCCTTTATAAAAATTACACTGGACTTCTGCCTCAAAGAGCTCCACTCTATACAGTGGATACCATCAAACAGTAGCTATATTTCTGTGTTTGTATTTACTATGGTTTTCCACTCTACAATGTTGTGCATTCTCTCTCTCTGGTCTGGGGTTTTTTTTTTTTTTTTTTGCTAATTTCTAGGCCCGTTGCACCTGCCAGCCATTTGGCTGATTACGAAGACTTAACCTATTCACTCTCTGTAAGGTGAGTGCTGACAGTGGTACTGCTAGTTAGGGGACACATATTATGCTTGCTCTAATGTCCTATTAGTAGGTCTTATATCTCCAAGGAAGAGTATGCAATAAGTCAAGCATAAACCTCCTCCCAGGTAGAAGCAAAAAGAATGCATCTCTTTAAGGCTCTGATGGGTCGGTCAGTGCTCCATGGCTTTTCATCACACAGCCAGCTTTCTGTGGAAACCTTCTGCCCTACGTTATGCAACACACACTGACATAATTCTTTAAGACAATCATTAACACCTGCAATGGCTATCCACAGCATAAATGACTTCATCTACAACATAGACAATGGGCTCCTGAATGGTGCTGCCTTTGAAGACATGACACAAGCATTCACAGCAACTGACCACTACAATGCTATCCAGACTTAGGAAGATACACTTTGCTATAGGTGTTGCAAACTAGTTTCATAACTACCAACAGTACAGTCCATATCACTTCAAGGTCTTCCAGTTTTAATAGTCACCTTCACAGCAAGCATAAACTAGCATCCCTCCTTAGACCTATCCTCATTTCTCATTTTCTTAATCAATTTCCTAGTGAATTACACAAACATAACAACTTGCACATAGATGATTTACAGCTCTTGAAATATGACAATTCTTATGACACTATCCACGCTGACCTGTGACATGATTTGCCTGTGTTTGGCACTGGTAACATCTCAACAAATTAACCATCAGTGTTGAGATATCTCTGACAGTGACCAACAGCACCCATCAAGACTCAAAACATGCAAGTCTGACATGCAAATGTACCCTCCTAATAGCCTCCACTCTATACAAGTACACACCACAGATCACCTTCCTTCAAGTACCCTGTGAGAACTACCACAACGCTATTTTTTATTCATTTCATACTATGATATAAACTGGCCAGTCAGCTTCACAAGTGAAGCTACAAAACCTCTAAAAGTTAACCTACTTATTCTGATATTTGAATATGCACTACCAACCGCATCATTTCTCTGTTCACACAGCAGAAACATGCCACAAACTACCTTAAACAAGAGCCATCTTGGCCTACTGGCAGAAAACAACATATACCACTGTATTCTTGTATGCAAAGTTAACTGGTTACCTGTTAACAGTAAAGCTCCCTCCTATTAACCTCTTAAACTTTTAAATACTTAATTCAGAACAAGATCCACTCACCAAAATCGAATTAAAATTATACTCATTCATTTAGACCTCAGATTCAAAACATGAAAGAAAGCCCTTTCAAAATCACCACAGCTACTAAGAATTGGCTCCCACCTCAAAGTGAAACTCAGCAAAAACACTGCCAGACTTCAGTTAAAATTAAAACATCATCTGGCCATTCTGTTCAAATGCACATGGTTCAAGGAATATGGCCAAAAACAGCATTCAGCTACAAATTTGCTGATAACTACAAACTGGGATGGTTATCAAAATCCAGATTGGTCTTCCAAGTTTTCCAGCAAGGACTATACCAAACAAATTGCTTGGTGCATTAATCATAGGCTTACTCTTACCAACAAAAAGTGCAGCATATTTTTCACTGTTAAATCTGGCACTATTATTGCTTACCACAGAGATAATATTCCATTTAAATGTAGTGCAGTCAGAGATTTGGGTATGTACATTGATGACAGACTCTCGTTTGACCACCATGTCTTTGTGGCTCATAGGTTCAAAAGTAGGTACTAGGCTATCGGCCCTAGGGTCTATATAAGCCTAGCCAAACAGGTTCCCTGGCTTTCGTCACCCAAGAAAATTATTTTCCTGTGCCCCTGTCAAGCAGTGCCACAGAAGTGATCCCCAGGGTGAATTTTCTATTTCTATTTGGTGGCTAGAAAATTCTTCTAACTTGAACAACTTATCCTTTGTGTCATCTCCTCAAAGATCTTACAGTCCTACTTTACTCATACCTTTTAGGCCCATCACTGAATATACAGATCTCAAAAGTTTCCTCACCACAAAGATCTCAGGTCTCGGTACCCCAAGCTACTCTGACAAAATAGAATCCCTGTCTCTCTGCTCAGTGTCATACTAATTACTGACAGGTGATCTCTGCTTAGCCCTCCATGCTATGAATGAACCAGAACTCTCAAAACTCCTTCACCAAAACAGAACCAGTGATAAAGCTAACACATATTCTAGAGACCTAAACCATTACTACCAAATCTACAACACTAGATGGCATGACAGATACTTACCCCAAATTAAACCATGACCCCCCCCCATTAATATTCCAAAACATGCACACTGATTGGCCAGCGTGCACGTTGTAAATCGACTTATACTAATGGAAAAAGGTCCGGTCGCCCGGACTTTTTCCATCAGTATAAGTCTCTTTTAAAACACTGTCTCGCTATGTTAAAAGAGTTTAACATAGCGACACAGGTTTAAAAAAGCAACGGAGATCTCCGTTGCTTTTTTTAAAGCTGTCTCGCTATGTTAAATTGTTAAATGTTGCAATTTTTACTCCAGACACATGTCACTATTCACCAATCCTGCCTTGCACACACAGTGATATGAAAACAGACCCATATAATATACTGGATCCCTGTCATAATCAAACTATGTAATACAAGTACTTAAGTTGTTCAAAGAAAGTGAAAATCCAAAGAAGATCAATAAATCTTCGATCAGTATCATCAAGAAACAATTAGCACTCCTAACATTATCCAAGCCATGTTCTGGCAAAAATATTGCCAAAGAGTCCATAGAGAACCATGAAGCTTTCTTTAGCTATGTCATAAATATTAATGTAAACTCATATATGCTCTGAGTCAGTGCAAAGTGTAAATGAATACATGTACATGTCTGACACTGCCAACATCTTGTCAGACAGGTTCATACATATTTACTCCCCTCTCACTGACAAAAGGTCCCATTACCATACCTGGAGATTGTGAAAAGCCAGAAATCACATATACAATGGTTAAACAGCTCTATCCAAATTTAAAAACACGGTGTCTATGGGATGACAAGGTGTCCCTGGCTGTGTCATATGTGAACTCCAAAACAAACAGACCCTGCACCTGAACAGTCTGTTGAGACTCAACCTCTGTACAGGATATGTAACTGTTGAATGGGTTACAGCAACGTTTGACACACTCCACAAGTGTTGGTGCACAACAGACCATGGGAACTATTGTCTTATAAGCCTAATAAGCCTGATCTGTAAGGCCATGGAGTCCATCATTATGGAACTCAAACAGAGCTATTGGGAGCCTACAAACACCCACCCTACCCATTTTGGTTTGGTCAGGAGCAGATCATGGTCCCTAAACCCGCTAGACAGTTTTCAAGGCAGTCACCTAGGACATACATCAATGAAATGAGCTCTACACGGCCTACATAGACCTTGAAAAGCCCTTTTCCAACATTCCACACACATGTCATATCCACAAAATCAACAACTTGTGCATAAACACGTATGTCATCTGATGGATTGCCAGTTGGGGCACAGATAGATCCCACAAGGTAAGAATTGTGGTCTCGTTGTTGGACTGTAAGCTGGTAACAACTGCTGTCCCCCATGGCTCAGTCCTGGGACCCCTCCTGTCTGGTGTATACTTTTCAGAAATACAGTCAAACACACGAGGGCTATGGTTAGCAAAGTTTGTGGATGACTGCAAAAAGGTTGTCATAATCGATGTTTGGGACAACAGAGACATCCTTAAAAAGGGTCTCAGTCAGACAGATGTGGTGTCAAAATTATGGTCTCGAGCTACAGTCATACAAATACCACATAGGTGCCAACACCCTAAATATGGAAGTAATAATAAGGGATCTATGGACACGTGGATAGTCATCTCTACTTCCAGAAACACATTCACAAAGTGGTTAGAAAATCATGCTATGTGTTCCCACAAATTGCCAAGGTCTTTGCATGTAGGACAAAGGAGGTTCCCTCTACTCATCAGTCATCAGACCCATCAGAGAGTATCACGGGCACACCTGCGATGAATCTGACCAGGCGCCTTCAGCAACTTGAAAGACCACTGAAGTACCTCAACAAGAGGATTACTGGCCTCAAACAGTTGCCCCATGTAACAAGACTGAAGTTAACTCAATCTGTACTCTGTTGCATACTGTCTACTCAGGCGAACTCTGCCCAACAGACAGGTCCATGTCTAATGCAGAACTGATGTACATGCTCTATCTGAAGTAAATCCAAGCTCACTGTTCCACATGCTCTAGGGATATCATCATCACAACAATAAATAGAACATGTTGGAGGGATACATTACTAACTCACAGACTCCCCTTGCTTTGGAACAGGTTCCCAACCTACATTAAGCTGAATCCCTCACTGACACTCTTCCAGAGGAGCCTTGATGAGTGTATGTGAAACTGAACTGTCACACCACGGATCACTTCATTAGCTTTACTACACAGAGGCCTAGGGAACTAACCCCATGTGTGGTGATAGCTGCACACTCTGGCCATACTAATATATGCCTTCAGGCAGATAGCCTATTACCTACCTATGTACCTATATATATGTAGGGGAAACACAGTATAATAAACTAAAGATGGATGGGCAGAGATGTGTGTAAGAGGGTGACCATGACAGGGAGCCATCCAGGACTGTCCCACCCAGCACACATCCCAATGGCACAAAAGACAAGAGGTGCACATCTCACCCACTGTATGTAATAGTCACCAGTATCTGTAAGCATTACAGTGTATGTAGTGCATGTGCCTGCTGTATAACATGACTGTACAATGAAGTACACATCTACTATCTGTAGACATGTAACTATCACACAGGTTCATAGGTATGTAGTAGACTATCTTCACAAAGGCATATATTAGCCTAGGCAAGTTGTACAGCTTTCACCACCCCATTGGGTAGTCTACCAAGCCCTAGTTCTAATAGTTAGCACCCTAAGCCCCTTTCTAGTGGGGCTGCTGATGTGATGCCTTGCGTGAATTGTCTGTTTCCCATCCACTCATCAAGGTTCCTATTGAAGAGAGTCAGCGAAAGGCTCTGTCTGATGTACATTGGGACTCTGTTCTACAGTAAGGCAAGTGTCTGGGATGGTACTCTATCCCACCAGCATGTTGTATTCATTATTGTGATGAGGTTCATATCCCTGGAGAGTGTAGGGTGACTCAATTTTGTTATCCATAGATGGAGCATGTTCAACAGTTATGTGTTGGACATGGCTCTGTATGTTAGGCAGAGTGTGCCTCTGAGTAGGCGGTACGTAAAGGAGAACAGATTTCATTTTACCAGTTGTGTTGCAAAACACAACTGTTTGAGGCCAGTAATCCTCTTGCTGAGGGTACCTCTGTGGTCTCTCCAGCTGCTGGATATGCTTAGTCGAGTACATCCAAAATGGTGCATTGTACTCAATGATGGGCCTGATGACTTAAGAGTAGAGGGCCACCACTACCTCTTTTGATCCTGATGCAAACCCTTTGTTGATCAGGTGGGCCACATAGGATTTCCTAATCACTTTGGCAAAATGGTTGTCAAAGGAAAGATGACTATCTACTTGTGTCCCCAGATCCCTTATTACCTTGTCAGTTTTTAGGGGGTAACATCTATGTGGTATTTTATGGGTACTTTGTTTTCCCCAAAGGGGATTACTATGCATTCTTTCACATTGAGCTTGAGGCCATGATTCTGACACCACACATCTGTCTCAGATTCCCTTCTGGAGAATATTTGTATCATCTGGGGAATCTATTATGGTAAACACTTTACAGTTCCCAGCAAAATTAGTCAACCACAACCCTCCTGTGTTGGCATGTACTTTTCAGAAGTCTATATCAAACAGGAGGAACCCCAGGACTGAACCCTGGGGGACACCAGTTGTTACCGGTGTAGTCTGACATGTAGCCAGCAACTCTTAATTTGTGGGATCTATCTGTGAGCCAGTTTGCAATCCATCTTGCGATGTATGGATTCATGCCCAGGTTAGGGAGTTCATCTATGATATCTGACTGGGGAATGGTGTCAAAGGCCTTAGCAAGGTATAGGTAGGCTGTGTGGAGCTCCTTTCAATCATCTGCAGGCTGGGTAACTGTCTTAAAGAAATCCATCCAGTTCAGGAGGCGTGATCTGCATTTGACAAAGCCAAACTGGGTGTGCTCAACTGTGTGAAGGTTCCCAATGTCTTTATTGTTGACTTCCATTATGATTGGCTCCATTGCCTTGAAGATCAGACTTGTCAGGCTCATACAGCATGAATGCCAAGGGTCTTTTGTGGCCCCACCCCTGTGGAGTGGGAAGAATGTTGCTGTGCAACATTCTATGGGTACATATCCTGTAGATAGCATGTAAAGAGAGGTGTAGGTATCCCTGATGAATATAGATACATCCTCACTCTATGTGCTATGATCCAGGTTCTGATGCTGGAAGGTATGGAATGAGTAGTATCCTGGTAGTGCTGGTGTGCTCTCTGGAGCCTTGAACTAGGTTTCTGTTACTGCACAGATATCAATATTCTCCATGCTGAGAAGTGCCTCGAGTGTGTGCATTTGAAGGCTGAGACTTCTGGCAATGAGTAGCATTTAGCTCACTTTGTGGTTATTTGTGTTGGTTACGGGGTTTGGTTTGTCCTGAGTGACTGGTGTTCCATACCTGAAGTCAACGCCTCATTGGTCCGATCCGACCATAAGCTAATTATCCTACATATCCACATTCTGCCCCCACCCCCCATTAAGGAAGCCATGTTAAAAAATTTCTTCAAAGCCAACTTCATGCTTCTTAAGACAGAAGTGGTGAACTTCATGACACCCATGCAGATGGGCAATACAGTTACGACTACTGAATCCTACACAATTGCACTTTATAAGCACTTACATGAGTGCATGGATTGTGCTATCCCAAACAGAACCAAGACGCTAACCTCCAAGAAAAGGAAGCCGATCTGCTGGTCCCCTGCCATAAACAAACTGTACAACAGAAGGAAGAAACTGTTGCAAAAGAGGGTAAAATCCCATGAGTGGAGATTTTACCCTCAACCACAACCCTCCTGTGTTGGCATGTACTTTTCAGAAGTCTATATCAAACAGGAGGGACCCCAGGACTGAACCCTGGGGGACACCAGTTGTTACCGGTGTAGTCTGACATGTAGCCAGCAACTCTTAATTTGTGGGATCTATCTGTGAGCCAGTTTGCAATCCATCTTGCGATGTATGGATTCATGCCCAGGTTAGGGAGTTCATCTATGATATCTGACTGGGTCAGCCTCAGTAAGAAGCTGCGATCCCTGATAAAAACCCTCTAAAGCTACTTACGAAAATAAAAACGCCACTGATTCTAAAGACAACCACAAAGCATTCTATAGCTATGTCAAGAATCTCAATGGCAACACTCAGATCTGCTCTGAGTTACAGCATAATGGCACTAAATATACAGACCCAACTGGTATTGCCAACATCTTGGCAGATAGGTTCAGTGCTAACTTTACCCCTCTCTCTCACCCATGAAAGAGCCCATCTCTATACCGGAAGAATGCAAAGTTCCTGTAATCACGGCTGCACAGGTAAAAAACACACTCTCCAAAGCCAGGAACACAGCATCCATGGGACCAGACAACATCCCAGGCTGCATTCTACATGAACTACAGAACGAACTGGCACCACACCTAAGTACCATGTTCAATCATAGCCTCACCTCAGGCTTTGTGCCTGCTAAATGGTGCACAGCGACAGTTATCCCACTACACAAGGGGGGGGTGCCACCATGGACTCCGGGAACTAGCACTCCATTAGCCTGATGAGCCTGGTCTGCAAGGCCATGGAACGTATCATCATGGAACTTATAAACAAAGACATTGGTAATGTTCAAACTCTGGACCCCAACCAGTTCGGTATTTGTAAAAGGCAGATCATGTCTCCTAAACCTGATAGACTCCTTTGAAGCAGTCACCAAAGCCGCAGACAAGGGTAAGGTGGTTCACACAGCCTATCTAGATCTTGTCAAGGCTTTTGACACCATTCCTCACTCTGGAATTACAGATAAACTCACTAAACTAGGTATAAATCCCTATGTCACAAGATGGGTTGCCAACTGGCTCACTGCCAGAACCCACACTGTGAAAGTAGCAGACTCCAAATCCGACTTCAGACCAGTGACAAGTGGAGTACCACATGGTTCAGTCCTGTATGCTGTCCTGTTTGGTATCTACTTCCCTGAAGTACAGGCTAACACATAAGGTCTTTTCCTAATGAAGTTCGCAGATGACTGCAAACTAGGAGCCATAATCGAAACTACTAACGATGTGGACATCCTACAAAAGGGCCTCACTGAGACAGATGCCTGGTGTCAAAGCCATCGCCTCAAGCTCAATGCCAAAAAGTGCATTGTCATCCCCTTTGGTAAAAGCTCTGTACCCGTGAACTACAACATAGGCATTAGTATACTTAACACTTAAAGTGTGATAACAGACTTTGGGACACAGTTGAACAGTAGTCTCTCCTTTGATAATCACATCGCCACAGTAGTCAGTAAATCCTTCTACGCGGCACACCTCATCACAAAAGGTTTCTCATGCAGAAAAAGAGAGATCATTGTTCCCCCCTACTCATCACTCATTAGATCCATTATAGAGTACAATGCCCCTTTTGGTATGTACCTCATAAGACATCAACAACAACTAGAAAGGCCGCAGAAATACCTCACAAAGAGGATTACCGGCCTCAAACACATGCCCTACACAGACAGCTTTACTCTGTCACATATCGCCTACTCAGAGGTGATCTCTGCCTAACATACAAAGCTATGTCAAACCCAGAGCTGTTGGACATGCTCCACTTAAAGAAATCCCAATCCCTCTGAGCTGTAGGGACCTAAACCTTGTCACCACAATAAACAGAACATGCCGGAGGGATGGATTCCTGTCCCAGAGACTTCCCATACTCCGGAATAAACTACCTATCTATATCAAACTAAGCTCCTCATTAGCACTCTTCAAGAAAAATCTTGATGATTGGATGGGAAATAGGAAATTCATCCCGGGGATCAATTCTGTGTCTCTGCTTGACAGTGGCACAGGAAAATAAATTTCTTGGGTGGCAAAAGCCAGGGTACCTTTTTGGCTGGGCTTGTATAGGCCCCAGGGCCAATAGCCTAGTACCTACCTATGAACCTTTGAGTCTTGCCTAAAAAAGGTAATATGGGGACAGCAAGTGCCTTAGCCAGTATTCAGAAGCATAGGGGTGACAGGTGCAAACCATCTGTAGCGAAGCAACAAGGCTCGTCTATCATGTCATCAGAGGCAGAAAGAGACTGGATCCCCTATGAATGACACCAGAATCTCAGCTAATTGTTGAAGTTTGTCATCTTTCTGTTATACTGCAGTATCATGTAGGCGAAGGTAAGATGCTACTCAAGGTCAGGGTCATACCAGCCTGGGCTACATGATCATACAGCTACTATATATCTTTTGTCATGTTGTCCTGGGAGGTATGTCTCAGATCATTCACACTGACATGTACAAAGAACACGTCATATATGTACCTGTTCTGGAGTGATGTAAGTGCTTGTGTTATGTGACGGATCATAGCACGACAGACAACTGACAGCAACCTTCCCCTTGTCCAGCCGAGTGAGTGGAACATCTGTGTGCCTGACTATGAAGTCACCTATTACTAGTGTGTTGGGAATTTTGTTTTGCCTTAGGGCCTGTTGTGAGGCACACTGCTTTGGTGTATTAATTGTTTTCTGGTGTGTGCTTGGAGGTGCATGTTGCCTGCTTGTCTGCTTAGGAGGACACGCTCTTTTTCAGATTAATACTTGTATTCTCTGAGTATGGTAATGTGCATGTGTGTGTTTTGCTGGTGCTTACATTGTAGGTCTATGTGAGACTGTTGGTGTTGTGGTTGTATGACCCTTCTCCTCTTTACTGTATTGTCCAGTATTGGGTTGACAGAGCTTAGCCACCGGCTTGACCCTGTGTGTGCCAGCATGTGGTGCATCAACCCATATATGATCCGGTCATGGCCTATGCATACAATACACTCACAATACACCTAGTATGATAAGCCTGCTGAGGTTAGCAAATGTGAAAAAAACTTTGTGCAAACTGTCAGCAAGTAATGTCTGTATTGCACCCTGTAACTCCATATTGCTTGCTGAAGTGCAAAGACGTACTTAGTTTGGATTAAGACCCCACACTTGCCAACTGTGTGTGTGTGTGTGTGTGTGTGTGTGTGTGTGTGTGTGTGTGTGTGTGTGTCTCTCTCCCTGGGGAGAGAGCAACCTTTTTGGAGAATACTCACACCCCTTAAAAGTGGTATACTCATCTTTGTCAAGTCTGATGATGTCACCATTCTACAAATATACCTGTGGAAAGAAGAAATCCCAGTAATGTGTATAGTGCGTCGTGTAAATGCGTACTGCTATAGTATCATAATGTAGTTAGGTAGGGGTTTCAATCCTGCACTTGCCAACTGTGTGTGTGTGTGTGCGCGCGTTTATGTCTCCCTGGGGAGGAGCAACCTTTTTGGAGAATATTCACATCCCTTAAAAGTGGTATACTCATCCTTGTCAAGTCTGATGATGTCACCATCCTACAAATATACCTGAGGAAAGGTGAAATCCAAGTAATGTGTATAGAGTGTCGTGTAAATGCATACTGCTGTAGTATCATAATGTACTTAGGAAGGAGTTTGAATCTCGCACTTGTTGACTGTGTGTGTGTGTTCCAGGTGTGTGAGTGTGTGTGACACCGTTGGTCAATGTGGAGTGGGTTTTATGTATGACATATCACAATAACAACTGTATGTGCATTACACATGTAAGGTAGCTGTGGAGCAAAGCCATATACACACATGACCTCAATTATTTCACAGGTAGGTACTCTGTTTTCTCCATGAACGCATCTGCTATCTTTGCCAGAGCATGCTGGCGCTTTCCAGACCTTAGGTCACTTCTGTATGCTAGTGACAAGCTTAGCCACTGCAGTGATCCCTGGGCTACATCTTCTGTTTCACATCCACTCATCATGGTTTCTACTGAAGAGTGTGAGTGAGGGTTTATGCTTGAGGTATATTTGAATCTGTTCCAAAGCAAGCAAAGTCTGGCAAAGATGACTAATCATTATAGGTGTGCAACAACCTCTGTGGATCTGCATGCAAACCCTTTATTGCTTATGTGCTCCACAGAGGGATTTCCAAAAAAACTTTGGTAATGTGATTATCAAAGGAGACATGATTAAACACATGGCTTTATGAATACATTAGCACATGTTCCACATTTTGGGGGCTACTACCTATGTTGTACTCTGGGGATACTTGGTTCTCAAAGTGGATAACTATGCTTTCTTTGGTTATAGCTTTACAGCATGAGTTTGACACTAGGTATCTGTCTCTAGGATACCCTTTTGGAGGATGTGTGTGTCATCTGGAGAATAAAGTATAGCCCACAATCATTTTCATCAAACGTGGGCAGACATATCCCTACTGTGTTTGCTAGTACCTAAGAAAGCTATATGCCAAACAGGAGTGGTCCCAGGACTGAGATCAGGTAAATACCACTTGTTACTGGCATAGACGTGTACATGGTGGCTGCAAATGTTACTGTATGTCCTACATCTGTGCGTCAGTTGTCAATCCATCATCTAGCAATCATTTATGGTCATTCTGTTGAGGTTACGTATAATACCAGAATGTGGGATGGGTATAAATTGCTGGTGAGCTATAGCTCGGCTGTGTGGACCTCCCCTCCCTCATTTATAGCCTTGTTAACTGGCTTGAAGTCTACTAGGTGTATGAGCCATGATCTGGCCTTTAGAGAACCTAAGTGGGTATAGTGGGTATGGTGCAGTGTTTGCAGGTTCATAATGTCTCTGTTGAGTTCCATAATGCTGTGCTCCGTAGCCTTCCCAATAACATTTATCTGGCTTATAGGGTGAGAGTTTCCAGGATCTGTTGTAGTTCTACCCCTAATCAATTTATGTTAACATTTGCACTGGGTGTGATGAGGGTGGACAGGTTTAGGAATAAGTACATTAGAGGGTCAGCCCAGGTTTGAAGGTTAGTACACAAAGCCAGATAGGCAGGATTAAGTTGGTTTGTACATGTGCTGAGGAGGGATGCAGAGTATATTGTGAAATAGATGCTAAGGATGAAGCCGCCAGGTAACAGGAAAAGAGGAATGCCTAAGATGAGGTTTATGGCTGTGGTGAGAGAGGACATGCAGGTGGATGGTGTGACAGTGCAAGATGCAGAGGGTAGGAAGAAATGAAAACAAATTATCTATTGTGGCGACCCCTAATGGGAGCATCTGAAAGGAAAAGAAGACATTGTAGCTCAACCCTTGTGGACTGTGAACACCATTACCGTGTGTCATTCCACAAGTATGTAACCTGTATAGAGGCTGCATCTGGATAGAGTGTTTAGGTGAGTGGTGACTTCATATGTCAGCTTGTGTATGACACAACCAGGGACACTGTCCAGTACCATTGCCACTGTGGTTTGGTCTTTGGTAAAGAGATGTTTTAACTAGAGTGTCTGTGAATCATCAGGTTTTACATTCTTCAGGTCTGGAAATGTGGCCCTTGTGTAATGACAAGGTGGTGAAATCCGCATTCAAACTGTCTGACAAGAAATTGGTACTTTGTGACCATTTACATTAACTGTGACCCGATCTGAGATATTCCCTGTAGATTATACACAACACTAAAGAAAGCTTTAGTGTTGTCTTTAGAATCCTTGCCATTTTGTATTTTGAAGCTTGCCTTGCATGTTTATTGAGGGATTGTATTTTCCCAATGATACTGACCAGAGAGGCTATCCCTTCTTGGTATGCAACTCTTTTTTGGTACAACTTCACACCTTCTATTATATATTTAGTTTACGGCAGGGGTCCATGAGACTAATGCACTTTTACTGTACAAGTGAGAATTTCTTGTGTTTGTGATAGCACGGTCCATGCAACCCTGTAGGTGAACAGTGTGCATTACTAAAGGATTATGCAGCTGGGACAGTGTTAACCTTAGTAATGCAAACCAATGACAGATAGCAACAGCAGCATCACCCACAGCACAGTGTCAACCCATGTCATACACACACATGCATACTCAAGTTCCAAAATGTGTGTAGTACAATGCATACTGGCCACAAACAGAAACTACGGAGTGTTAACACTGGCCAATACAGGGCATGTCATCCTGCCCATGTGTCCAATATGCATGTACAAGCAGACAGTGCACCTCCACCATGTTCACAAATGGACACCTGCAAACGTATGTTGCACACACCCCACACTTACTGTCCACTGTATAACGCATGCTGACACAACTATACACATCAGCCAAGTGATACATGGGCAAACAAAACACAATTGGAATAAACACTGGTGAAAACAATACAACATTGCTAATTACAGCTTTAATGCAGCATACCTGCTCAGCTACACCTTCAAAGATATCATTACACTTTACTGCTGACAACATGCTACACCATCCAACCATTGCTATACTTTATTAAAGTCACCCTGTGCATCAGTACCATGTTAGCCTGTTCCTGCATCAATGTTACAGATGACAGGAGGTGGCACAGGTTTCATCATATGCACAGGGTGTGTTGTTGGTTTGCCAGAGGCCTACACAGAGCCATACAACTGACGTGTATGAGTGTATGTGTGAGGGCCATGAGTACTGTTATGGGCCAATGTTGATGTCATGTGTGCGGGTATGTGTTTGCCCTAGGTTTCTGGTTTATGTGTGTGTGTCTGCATGCACAGTTCCACCATGTGGCTGCCATGTACGGGGATTTGTGAGACAGCTACAGACTGTATCTGGCAGGCTTTACAGATCACCGTCTCTGGCCATGGATACGGAACCTGTGCCTGGCAGGGGTGCTACAGACAGTATCAGGTACTAATCCAGATTGGGTACTATCCAAAGAGGTTGACATATGTCCACTGGATCCAGGTCCCTGCTGGGACTGGCCAGAGCCATGTGCACATGGTCTGCTAGGACGGTCTACGGACAGCCCAGCCTCAACATTGCTGGGGCTGGTACTGGCACTACGGGAGTGTCTGTGACTTGCTGGACGTCCACGGCGACCTCCAGCTGCTGATGTTGCTGGCATATGTCCACGTCTCAACTGTCCCGCACTGTCTTGACACATGGACATGACATTGTGGAGGACATCCAATGTCTCACCCCAATGTCTATCAACGACCTCAGTGTAGTTACGTATGGCACCTGCTAGGTCATGGATACTGTCATTTACAGAGGTGTAATGAGCCCTCTGTGCCCTTAGCACCTGTCTGGTGTACCACTCCATTCGTGTCTGTGCCAACATGCATGTGGTAGAAAGAGGTGTGGCACGTCTGCCAGGGGCATGATGACCAGCAGTGCACTGATGAAGAACCCCTGGGCATCTGCCTATGTGGTACCATTCCAGACATCTGGCTATGGCTGCTGTGTCCTGATACATGTGCCATAGATACCACACTGTCCTGGCCAGTACCAACCGTACACTGTCCCTCAGCTAAGGACAATGGTGATGACGGATGTACAGGCAGTATGACTGTGTGCATGGATGGGGTGGAGACTTGTGTACTGTCAATTGGTGGCCCAACAACAGACCCTGACAAACCTGCCTGTGCCTCAGCACACCTATCCTCATCATCACTGTCTGTCTCAGTGACATCAGGTTCCCTGCTGTACTGAACCAGCCCCACCTCGGCACCTGCGAGAGGAAAACAGGAAACACACTTTAATACCTGAACATGACTTCAGACCACATGCACACATACAAAACTACACTCCTCCCTGCAGCAGACACACACAACATCAACAATCACAGAACATACACAATAGCAGGTGATGGTGGGGTACAGTATCACAAGCAAAACAGTAATATCACACATGTCAGCATGCAGGACATGTGTTGCTCAACAGCATGCAGTGCAAGTGTAGTCAGTCCTTGTTACTAACAGTATACATGGCTTTGATGCATGTGTTTTGTTATTAGGTGATGGCCCTCCCCCTGGAACACAATGCATACATGGACACAACATTGCTGTGCAGGTATTCATAACCCTGTAATGTACTGTGCACCATAACTCGCAGGTGTACACACCATTGCTGGATGTGTATCTGTGTGTCAGATAGTTATCCAATGCTGATTACAGCCTCTGTGTCTTTAGCAAATAATTGTGGGCACACTTTTAGCACATGCATGATGAGTATTCACAGATCATCATCAGTGGTGCATGGATAATTGATGGAATACCATTCGGCCACATACCCAATGTACGGTACTTATGGTGAGTGTAGATCATATTGTGGACATGTCAGTCTCATCCATGACATGGCATGCTAAAACACAACTGCATATTTAAACACTACACATACCCAATATGTGTCTCATGACCTAGCCACTCAATAGCATCACAAGACATACAAGTGTCAGTTCTGCAAAATGGTGATTGGTATGCATACTGTTTAGAGGTGCATATGTGTGCACACATGCAACATTAAGGTGTATAGCAATGAAAGCTATGTGTAGTACTGTGGTTACACTAACTGGATGGGATATAGTACCATAGGCCATCATCATGAAGCATCAGGTGGTCACTCAAGGCTACAAATGTTTCACAAACCAGCACTAATCATGTTGTGCCGGAACTGTACTACCTTGGCTAAATTCACCATTTTACAACCAGTTGTTACGTGAGTTTGTAAAGAGGCCAATAAGAAGCATTCCCTGACATGAATGTGTAGTGTGCTGCAGAGTGTTTAAATGCCCCAAGATAGGCCTGTACCCCTCAGGTATATTATGTGTAATGTGCGGATGAGATTTTGGATACTGGAGTATGTCTTTACAGAGGGTTTGGGAATCATTTATGTGTAGCATGTTAAAATGCTCTGTGTATGACATAGATGTGTATGTTATGTGCATGTTGAGTATCAACTATGACTATCCAATGGTCACTACAGTCTAGCCACATTTGTTTGAGATGGTCTGGGTATTGCATCTGTTTGAGGCAGCTAATCACATTAGTGAGATGTGCGTGGTCTTACACCAAACATGCACAGCATGCATTATGGGTAGGTGTGTTACATGTGTACATGGCCTCCACCTTAACTATGACACGCACTTTTTATTTACAATAACAAATGTAGAACACACTCACCAGCATCTGTCCGCTGCCTTGATGTCACCCCACAGGGACCTACATAGAGATGAGACAGTTTGCCAGTGGCCACAACTGTGGCATTGTTACTATGTGTTTGCAATCTTACAGTACAACAGTTTACATTCACAGGCTACAGATTATGTTCCAAATGATCAGTATTGCACAACAACAGGCTTCACATCTTTGAATGACACACTCCACATCTCACATATGCATGATCTACCAATACAGATAACAGTAGTCTACAGATATGCCATGTTACCTGCATGCTCCATGTGTGCTTGCTGGGTGGCTCCAACCTCCATCATGGTGTATGTCTGCTGCTGCTGTTGTTGGGCAGGTGCTATCAGGCTCAGGAGCAGCTCCTCCACTCTGGTGAGGGGGGGGATGGATATTAACACCACCTCCTGTTGCAAGCTGTTGTCTACGCACAAAAGCGGCACGCTGACGGACATGTCTGAGAAGATCACTGCAGTGGTGGCGTACCTGCTCATATGTCCAGTTATGCAGGCCTACCTCATTGACCCTGCGGACATCTTGCCACATTGCAGTATGCTCCTGCTGGTCCTGGCTGGTTCGTGAGAACAAGAGACGGTAGTGCTGAATCATACTGCTAGTAATGATATCATCTTCAGCACTACTGTAACTGGGGTTCCTGTATTGGGCCATGATCCCTGGAAGACAAAAATATGTCTGAGCAAGTCATATGGCACATTTAACATTATACAGTACAGATATCACTGAACTGACATATATAGCAACCTATAAGCTAACAGAGTGAAACACTAACTGCCACTTATCACTGCTCACCCCACAACTGCTTGAAAGTGCCTTGTTCGCTCTCTATCTAATGAACCATGTTCTGCACAGCAACAAAATAAAATCACTATACAAGACTATACAAGAGTACCTGGCTGTATGAAACACGATGCACCACCTAGCCACAGCAGATATACATCAAGCTGATGTGTAAAGAAATATATCATCCATCACAATCAGTGTAAGGTCTAGTAAATGTATTACTATTATACCACACAACTTTTTAATGCCAAACCCATGGCCAAAATATGTGCACAATTGGGAATATAGGTCACATACTGCTGTAGTACACTGTGAATGTTGCTAGATACGCAGTTATATGTTTTACCACACATATGTCAAAGGACATGTTACAGACATACCCACACACACATCAGACATAATTACAGGACACAAAGGTATGACAACCTAGATAAGCTTTCAGTGTGTACTATACAGTACTGTGTGTCAGTACTTACACAACCTTAATCTTGAGAAATGTAATCTGTGATGAATACAGGGACCACACAAAACAGTGGATGCAAGTAATGTGGACATACACCATACTTTGCTGTACAGGCCCATAGCTTCAAGTAGTACTACAGTACACACAGTTTTTGCATTCAACATCGGTACCAATCAGTAATCATAGATGTAGTGCTTTAGCCCCCAATGACACACCCTAGTTAAAACCAAGGGACTTAATCACACTGTATGCAATAGCACTTGTTCTGCCTAGCAACAGAATACACAGCTTTTGCTAGGATCAAAGCAAGGACCCATAATACCAAGATAAACAGTTTCCAACTAAGCTATCCCACAGATGCATATCTTTGATGTATTCACAAATATATTGACCATCACAGTCAGTCAACAGTACAGAGAATCTATTGCAACAAGTGGATGTAGGTGTGTATGAGTGTGTATACACATATATATATATATATATATATATATATATATACACACACACACACACACACACACCCATTCGTCTACATATACATATATATGTAGGCACATATACATTTCACCTTTCATAGTGGGAATATCAATTATACAAAGGATGTAAGGTGTACAGTAATGTAATAAAATCGCACAGTCTTGGGATAAATGCATTGAAGGTGTTCACAGCCCAGGTAGCTTTAGCAAGCCTTACTGGCTTCAACATTGCAAACTGAACAAACCACCCACAGTGTTTAACCACCACATGTCATATACCAGCACTGTATGCTGTCTTGTTTGCTGCACAATAAAACCTACATACAAATATGCACATACTAACCTTCAACATATATATCTCCCCCCTTCACCAACAGTTGCAATATATCCCCTGCTCTATGCGCATAAACAGATGTGAATATATATGACACACATATATTTCTCCGTATGTGTGTGGCATACACACACAAGGTCCACACTGTCGTAAGTCCCTGGACCTCACAGCTAAACTGTTGGGCCTTGCTGCAACACAAACAAGTGTCACATATGAACACACACTAACATTGGGGGGGTATATATGGCAACAGATGCTAGATAAGCATACTAGACTGCTACAGCAGTTGCCAATGCTAAGCTACACTTTAACAGGACTATCATGCATGTGTTGTTCTGTCACACCTATGTTTATATAATGTTAGCGCTAATCCCCCAAACAGCCATTGGCCACACTACTGTACAGAACACAGACAACATGTATCAGATATTTGACATTTAATGCTGAGCTACACATTTCACAGGTATGTCCCACTGCATAAAGAAGTACTTCTGCCACATATGAATGGTTCACGTTATGTAGACTATTCTTCAATAATATCTACTACATGCCAGTAAATACATATGTGTCACATACCTTTCCTTTATATGATTTGGTAATATTTCTTTTTCCTTTTTTGTGACTCTCTCTCTCTGTCAGTCTCTGCAATAGAGTGATTGAGTTTGTTGGCAGAGATTGCAGCCTGCTTTTGTAGGAATTTGCACATGAGCATGTGATGGCCTCTGCACCAATCAGTGGCCACCATTTGCTAATTGCATGCAGCCTGCTGTGTAGTAATTGCAGTAATCACTGTCAGCAACCCAGCACTATAAATTGCTGACTCCTGTAGGCGTGGCCCTTTCAGCTTTCCAAGATGGAGATCATCCTTGTTTGCTGTGGACATCATTGTAAATTAGGTACATACGTACTGGGTTTTTTAAAAATTC
This sequence comes from Protopterus annectens, assembly GCF_019279795.1. Lineage (NCBI taxonomy): Eukaryota > Metazoa > Chordata > Ceratodontiformes > Protopteridae > Protopterus > Protopterus annectens. Next base: position 362,289,732 of record NC_056751.1, read on the forward strand.
GTTCTTCATTAACTAAAATTGATTTACCAAAGTCCAATTTTAGTTGGATATTTCAAACAAAATAATTTAAGATCCACCACTGAGTCTGTAATATCACTCTTGGTGGAAGGTATGAAAGTTAGCCCTTTTTCTAAGACATGAATTTCTTCATCAGTAAGACGTCTACTAGAGATGTTCCATATCAGTGAGTGGTTGCCTTTTCCCACATTTTTTTCAATGTTGGGCCTACATATTCCTCTTCGACCATCCGTCTCTTCTCTCTCCCCCTGCTCATGGAACGGTCCCTCCCTCCCCTCCGAAAATCGGCTATCGGGAAAGGGGCCATTTCACTCAGACCTATTGTACTTGTTTTATTAGTATGAAAAACCTTCTTTTTAACCACCCTATCTCCTAGGTTAGGTCCATCAATTGGGCCATTGGATGGAACTGGTCCTTCCGTTGACTCAATCACATCATCATGAGCATTTCCTATCTCACCTATATGAGTGATACTAGGTGTTTAATTTACATCCACTTACAGATGCATATTCAAAATTAGTAGAAGAGGAACTGCATGAACTTGACAAGATTAATAGACATAAAAAATGGTATGGAAATTTACCTCCCAAGTCAAGGCTAGCATTACAAACACTAAGGAATGATCCCAACATTGTGATTAGACCAGCAGATAAGGGGGGTCCCATAGTTATTATGGACAGTGAAAGATACATTTCTAGCATGACTGATATGTTGAGTGACACTCATTACTATAGCCAAATAGGTTTAAATCAAATAGATAAGATAATTAATAGAGTCTCTTTATCTCTATTAGAATACCATCGTAATGGGAGGATTAATGACACATTGTATGATTATTGTTCTATGAGTAAACCAATGGTACCATGTATTCAAGGTGTGTAGAAAATACATAAACATCCCCAATGCCCACCCATGAGACCAATTGTCGCAGGGCGAGGCTGGATCACAGAACCCATATCTTTATATCTGGAATCTAAATGAAGACCTATACTAAATAAATATACATATATATTAAGAGACACTAAGCAATTTTTATTAATGTTATATGATGAAATGAAAGCTGCATCTGTGGATGATGAATATTGGCTGGTTACACTTGATGTCCAGTCTCTCTTTACTACCATCCCGAATCATGAAGGAATAGAAAGTGTTCGCAGGTGTTCACAGGCAAACTCAGCATCACTTGAAGTTCATACTGATACGTTATGTGAATTATTGGAGATAGTATTAGCCAATAACATTTTTACTTTTAATAACCAAGTTTACATTCGGAAAGATAACATAGCTATGGGCACTTCATGTGCCAACAGCTACGCCAATCTTGTTATGGCTGATTGGGAGAAGAGGTGTTTGTTCACACTTAATAGCTTTAAGGACCATGTCAGATTTTATGTAGACTTTGTGGATGACCTCTTTCTCATATGGAAATCAGAAGGGGCAGAATTAAATCATTTTTTACAACAGGTGAATTCATTGACCCATTATTTGAAATTTACTATGACGGCATCAGAGAATTTTGTCTCATATTTAGATGTTTTTGTAGAGAGACTGCCCAATGGTCTCTTAAATACTGGTGTGTACAGGAAATCATGTCATAGAAATTCATTACTGCATAGATCCAGTATGCACCCTAGGTTTATTTTTAAGAACATTGTCAAAGGACAAGCCATGCGGATATCCCGATTGAACTCTACTGATGCAAGATATAATATGGAATTGTTTAGTCTTAAACAACAATTTATTGATAGCTGATATCGTCCTGAAGAAATTAATGAGGGACTTTTGGATGTAGATACACTTAGAAAGGGTAGGGCATACCCTTATTTTGCTGATAGAAACAATAGTATTCAAGACTCAAATAATTTATCTAATAAAAATAATATAGTTGATGAGGGACTCCTACACAAGATGTCAATGCTATAAGAAATGCTTATTTGAAATATTGGATTATTTTAAAAGTTGATTCGTCCATTTGTGAAGTTGTTGGTGATTTTCCGAAATTTATATATAAGAAAAGGCTTAATTTATATAGGATGCTGTGTAGCTCTAATAGAACTGAATCTAGATCTCAGTCTGGTGGTCCGTCTGATGTAACTAGGCCATGTCAGAAGTGCAATTATTGCAGTTTTATAGATCATACAGCCATGTTTGTGCATCCTGTTACTTTGCAACATTTCAAATTCTATCCTAAGGCTAGCTGTGATACCCAAACACGTTGTCTATTTGGCCACCTGTGGGTCTTGCCCAGCCTTTTATGTGGGCAAGACTGACAGGTGACTTAAGGATAGAATTAAGGAACACTTGTACAATATACGGATTAAATCAGATAAAAATGCACTATCCAAACACATTCTGGATACATCCGTAGAACATAAATTTACATTTATGGTAATTCAAATGAATCAGCCAACAATCAGGAGGGGTGATATTCAGAATCGGACTGAACAGAACGAAACAAAATGGATCATTAGGGTAAGAGCTGACCGGGATCCTGGGTTGAATGAGAGGGTACCCCTTCGACCCATTTTGAAAGGCAAGAAGCTTAGAACCTAAATTTAGCTATTTCTCATGATATTTATAATATTTGCCAATTTGAGTTAGCACTAGCAAGTCATAATGTAATTTTGTGTTTTTACACTTTACATTGAATGATGACACTCAGGTACTGTTTTTAATGTGTGTATATACAAGGGTTAGAATATGAGATAATAAAGCCCTTTGACATAAAATTATTTAACTATTGCCACCGATAGTTTATATCTATAAATATTAGCTAAATGAAAAGTTAATTTTATCGTATTTTTATCATGTCACTTTTAGATGTTGTTTGTTAAATGACTAAAAGGAAGTGATGTCATTATTAATTGGTGTATTTAAACCAGTGATTTTAAAATGATTGTTTTTGGCCTGAGGAAGCCTTTTGGGTGAAAGCGCTTGCCATATTGTTGAATCATTAAAAGAATTTGGCTTTTTACATCGTTCCTGGAATATTTATTGGTGAAGTGAAAACTGCCTACTATTATGACCAGTGCATTATATATTTAGACTACATTGCCACTTCAATACGGAGTGTTTGTGTATTCTGCACAGCTGACATTGTGTGTTACTGAAACTGCTTAAAACTTTCATCGTATTTTATGCGGAGCATATTGCCCTGCCATACAGTTCTCCTGTGAACTTTCTCTACTTACTACTTGTTATTTGACGGGAGACTCGACCACAGAGCAGCTACCTTTTTTCTGATATTAGTGCCCTTAAGTCGAGACATTGAGAGAATCAGGGCATTTGAATTTTCACACCTTTTCTGAAGTAAAAGAAGTGTTTAACTTTTAATTATTGTCATTATTCATTAAGTGTAATTCACCACCTTTCTGGCCAAAGTCAGTTGTATTCAGAGGGACAGAGCTAAAATTTGTGTCAAAATCAGGGACATCCCTGAAAATTAGGGACAGTTGGGAGGTATGGCCTCTGCCCTAAACAGATATGCCAGTGTGTGTCCTGCTGTGATACTGTGTGGGGTTGTAAAGTGATGGTGTAACATTATTTCCTGCTAGAATGGCTGCTTCTCTTATCACAGTCATGTAATGTAATCCCACAACTGCTGGTCAACATCCACAGAACAAGTTGCGTGGTATGGTATTCCTATTTTTCCTTTACATTCACTCATTCTGATGCATGATATAATTATTTAAGCACCAACTTGATGTATATCTACCATGGCTTAGTGGTACTTCATGTTGTGTAGTGTGTGCAAGGTCCGGGGTTCGAGACTTACAGAGGTGTTTTATTTTGCTCCTGAGCAGAACAAGGGCCCTCACATACAGAGTGACTAAAGCACTTTTAAGCAGTTGTAAGCAGGTTTGCGTGATGCTTAGCAATGCTTAGCTAAACGCAAACCCACGCAAATCCACTAATACTGCTTAATAGTGCTTACTCCAGCTAACCCTCGCGCTCATTTCTTTGAAAGAAAAGAAAAATGGGGAGATAGGAAAGTGGTGAAAAAGGGGCACAAAGACGGAAGGACAGTATGGAAAATAGCTCGGGATGTGCAGGACAGATGTAGGGAAGGTCCATAGCTGTCCATTTCTTCAACAGCAACAGCTGTGCATATGCAATAAATTTGGAGGTAGATATGAAACCTTCAACCCCTGAGAGAGGGGTGAGGACAAAGTATGTTGTAATGCCAATTAAATAACATTTAATGTGTCCAGTGGAAATGTGTGCAAAATGGGCAGCTATGTATGGGGCGTAATTTTGTTTTTGTTCAGGTGAGAGTGGAATGTGGGGTAGGGGAAGTAGGTATATTTGGGGAGGTAAACAAACATGACAAGACGCATACAGGGGTGGTATATGACACATGTGCTGGGTGAACACCTTTGGCGGGGAGGGATGTTTGGAAATCACAAGCTCATGAGCCCCCAGATGGAAACAGTGCGACTGAGGTCCCCACCCATGGGCAGTCACCACTGCACCTTCACGGCCCAGAGGATGGCTGTGCTGGGGGCTGTGTAGGAGGGGCAGGTTGACAGGGGAGTTGCACCACTTGGGCCTCAAGCTGGCGTAGAGGGTCTGCAACAGAACATTCAATCTCTCTACGCACCACAGCCCGGGCCGTTCGAAGGGTGATAGGTGCCCCTCCTCCGACCCACGCTTGCATGGGGGGGGCCAAGCCCCATCCCCTGCACAGCTTCCACTTGAAGGTGGCACAGGGCCAACGGAGGAGGAGGTCCCAGGCTGGGCACCAGATCTGCTGGTACTAGGTGCCATGGCCAGCTGAGGTGGGACCGGCCTTCTCATACGAACTATGTTTTTGAGAGTTTAATAAAGATATGGGTTAGTAATAGTCAACAGCATTCCCAATTAGTTATAACAGCATGCAGAAGTATTCCCATTAACCCAACACATCAGATTTTCAACAGTTAAAAAGCAAGCATAACACATGCACATATAGAATAGTGGACATTACAACAGCAAGCAGGTTTAATTGATTGCAACAGGCCTCCAATATTGTGGTATTTTAACAGGGCACATGCATAGAAATAAATGCAAATATTTATAAACCGATAGGACATATGTCCCAACAAATGTTTTGAGATTAGACATACCGAATGAGGTATGGAATTGCATTTTTTATGCACATACAGTAGGTGGAAAAAGGTAACTCAATTAACAACTTATATATCCTTCTAGTTTTCACTACATTCCTATAAAGTACAGTTATATGTCCCTTACATGTATTATTACACCATTCAATGTCCTTATATTGTGTAATTGGATTTAGCTAGATCATTATATACATGAGCTGTATATCTTACATACAAACTGTCCAAGATGCATATGGTACTGCAACATATTTTGAGAATTGCTCACACACACTACTGCTAAGATGGTACACTGACAGCTCTACTTTCATATAATTATCTAGATATGTTCAGGTGAAAGTATCAGTTATATGTTAACAACTCCCTACATTTCTGGCAGCACACTGACATTTCTGGGGAACACAATACCAAGCTACTCATGTGCCAGATTAACCTGTACATGCTGGGCATGAACCAAGCAGTTGAGGGCTGTAAATATGCATAAAAGCTACTGGCACTCCCTTCATCCATGTTATATGGGCCTACCCAAGTGTGGGTTGACACTGCTTAATACAACACTACTATTTGTAGAATGCAACAGTACAACAACATATCAAAGAAAATTACACAGACACAGTCCAGGAATTATACATTTATTAAAGGATTATTACATCTTTATTTATTGGGTTAAAACACTTTTTGAAGGCGCTCTCATTTATTTTATGTAACAGTACATGCAGAATAATTACTAACCTGCCTGATGATGCAGCCTTTGCAGCCTATCTTCATGGGCTTGCTGGTTCATAGCCCAGACACCTGCAGCTGTGAAGTAAATGCAATGATATTGAGACATACCTATCCATATAGACAAGCATAGAAATTCTTAACTACTTAATACAATGGCTACTTACTCAGTCCTGGGGCATTAGGCATCGCACAGGATTTCTGGATCCACTGGTCCAGTTGATCCTCCCTACATCGCTTCAGGTCAGAATAATGGTGCCTCACCAGTCCGAGAAACACCAGTGGCACTGGTGAGATCACGGGCAAGACTGTTCCAGGCCTCCATTTTATATTGGGTACCCTGGTACTGGCCCCACAGGAGTCTTTCCTCATGATTGTGGACAAGGAGCCAAACCATTACTTTGGACTCATCAATGCCCCAGCGTTGCGCTCTAAATTGAGTGCCTTCTCCAACACCGGCCATGCTGACTGCAGAAGGAAGCTACAACCAGTTATAGCAAGTATTCCTGCCTGTGGAGTTTAAATATGCCTCATTTCCCGCACTTATTTGTGATTGGCCACTTTTGGAAAAACTCAGATGTAGGCACGCCTGCCTAGCTGATGTTGGCAATGTTTAAAATTCCTTTGATAGATATGTGTCTGTTGAAAGTGCATGTTTATGAAATGCTGTCATGGCTTAAAGGTTAAGTACTGTGACTATAGTGCACAGTATACTGAGTTTGAGCCCTGTCACTGCTTTTTATTTTCCTACTGGGCAGACCTGACTGGTTAAGGTACAGTAAAGGAGGTGTGGCCGTGTTTAACAGACTTTGCTCAACTTTGCCCGACTTTGCCCAACGTTGCTCGATGTTGCACTGGTTAGTGCGGTGCGCAGCTACGTGCAAATACGTTGTGGTTGCACTAGTTGGCACATTGCGCAGCTATGTGCAACTGGTTTTAAATATGCTCAGTACTGGTAAAATGTGCTTAGCAGTGCTTTATATTGCTTAAACTAGGGTACTCATGCCTCAGAATGCATAACCATTTCACCTTCATATATATGTAATTTGTTCACTACTACATTTAACATTTCAATGCGTTTTACAAAACTTATACATAAAAAATGTCAGGAAATATTTTTGTATACAGATTTCCTACAGAAAATGGAACATGCAGTAGTGGGACTCGAACCGGGAATGCCTCCTCTTTGCGCAAAGGCTCTAACCACTATAATATTGCTATTTTGCTTAATTTGCATATATTTTTCTTATTATCCTCTTCTGGTCTCTAAGCTGCTAACTGTAGCTAAGCAATGGGCAAACCGGCGCAAACATGCGCAAATACGGGCAGCTATATCGGATGAAAAAAAAAATTAAAAAACTCTCTATTTTTAATTTTGTCAGTTGTTTAACATATGGGGGAGTGGAGTGTTACATTGTGCACATGTGAGCAGACTCGCTCATGTAACTCGAAATTGTGGCGTTTCTTCATTGCAGGGGCGTTGATTTTTGGACTGCTCAGCAATCCGACACGCCCCTTATACTCGTCCACGCTCCGTGTAAGCTTTAGACTTGAGGCAGCGCGCTCTCATTAATGTGCATGGCGCGCTGCCGTCATACTCTTAGACTGGCGCTTCCATGTAAGACTAATCTAGTTTTACAAGGAAGATTAGTAAATCCGGGGGTTTGTCATGTTTAAGATAGCATTTTGCCTTTTTATCAACTCGGTCTCTCTGGCTAAATTAACATTAACTCAAAGCTAGGACGTTTGTGACACTTCCATATATTAACCAGCCCAACAACAATTCTGTCTTTTATTTGTTCACTTTTAATATTATTAAAACCATACTTTTCTACCAGTTCATACAATTACCTCACAAACATTTTTATAGTGTTGCCCTCTGCTAGCACACATCTGTGAAAATTGCAGATCTGTTTGGCACAAAATGTTCACTGAGCTTACTAATTACTGTGTAATCAATACTCTGGCCCTCAGTAAATGCAAATGAGCTGTATATAAATTCCACCTCCTAGTCTACTGAATGCAAAGGTAAGTTTACTAGGAGTTCTTCTAATTCCTTATCTAATTTCATGGCTATACAAAAAGTATGTAATTCTCTTCTTCGGGAATGTCTTCAAAATAGTTCAAGACGTCAAATAGCCTTGGTGTGTTAAAACTTCATCACAGCAGAAACAATGGTCACTTTAAATTCTGTAAAATGAGGGACTTTGTAAGGTAATGTTGCATTTTTTTCTGTAATGGAGACTATCTCTGAGGATTTTCAAACTACTCAGCATGGTGTGGTGCAGTTTTGTAACTTGCGAAAGCATTTTCAGTTTTCTTCCATTGAGAAGATCCCACTCCTGGCATCGTGACAAGTGGTGCTACCAAATACAAACTGCTTCTTGTTAGGATCACCTGAGAAAAGTCAGTGTTCAGCACAGAGCTGATAAATAGGTAACTTTATTATAATGAACATGGCAGCACATCATAAATGATATTAACACTTTAGCAAGTCACACCCAATTGCCCACACATCTATAATTACAGTGAATTATGGTACAGACACATCTTTAAATAGTCAATGATGTACATTTGTATTAAACCAGAAATACTATTACATACACATGTAAAATATAAATAAATGTGCATTATCAGCTTTAATTCACTTTACACTACAGAGAGAGAGCAGAAAAGAAGCCAGGGGTGAAGGATGGGAGCTCCTACTAATATAATACTCTTGTGTTCAAACATCTACTGTTACGGTGAGTACCCTGGCACAACTGTACTAGTCATCATAAGGGTCACGGGTACATATGTTTGTTCCTCATGGTTTTCGTGCAAATTACTTGGAATTGAAGACACTAAATAAAGGCATAGTTTAGGTTTCAGACTTTGTATCCTTCAGTAAATCAGGCACACATGTCATGTTATTCTAGTAACTTTCTAGGTTTAGAACAGGAAGTCAGGGCCATGTTAATGACAAACAGGAGGCAGAAACAAATCTTTTATTCTGCAGCTATCACTTGTACTGGCAAATTTTACCGCATAGTGTGGGATATGACCTTAAAATCTTTTAAGGTCAGGGCATGCTCCACTGTAGCATTTAATTGATTTGTCTTTTTCTGAATATCAGCATAATCAGCATGCTCTATGTGTTACATTATTCTCATGACTACTGGTGTGCTACTTTCCTTACTTTCTTCCATGACAGTATCTTAATTTAAGCTGCATCTACTGCAACCTGACCATTTTGTAGCATTTTGTACTTCTGTTGTACAAACTGAAATTACCTTGCAAATCTGAACAAAGGACACCTTCAGTTAGTCAGACCTTATCTACCTAATATCACTGTCACACTCTTATTTTTACATTTGTTTATTTAACTAGGTTTCACAACATGCTCATCAGACACTGGCTGATTAAGGGTAATGGCTATTTCCTAGTGGAAAAAGCATTTTATAAGAATGATTATACATTTTTTTGCTCTTACAGCAAAAGTAGCATTACTCCCATGCTTCCGGCATAAATGGATAAAGCCCTTGCGATGCCCCTTGTGACCTGAGTGTACTGGTTGCTTTGGAACCTTGATGGCACAGAAGGGGAGAATGGATGTGCTTATCCTGGGGAGGGAAGTGTTGGGTGGTTCCTCTTGTGGAATTCTGGTGGAGGATAGCTGTAGTGTTTGCTTGACGTGCTGTTCTTTGCCTGACTGTGATGACATGGGCAAGTGCCAGCGGGAGTTTTGTAAAGAAATGTATGCCCTCTGTATATCAAACTGATTTATACAAGATGCTTGTGCTACAAATGTATTATAACTGTATGTCATTTGTATATCAAACTGATTTTGTACAGATGCTTGTGCTGAAAATGTATTTGTGAGCTTGGCTTGTGTTGAAATGTATCAACAGTGCACCCTCCTCAAATGAAGAGAAATGTGCATGTTTTATTTCAGCTGAATTAAATGCACATGTTTTAATAGAGGATACTGGCACAGCAGAGGTTAACTAAGAAAAATAAGGGAAGTGTAAATGAGCTGTTAAATCATTAAAAGGCACCCCACAGTGATGAGTAGGACCGGATATGCTGGGTCTGGGGAACAGCCTTTGTCCATTAGCTCAATAAAAAGAAGGTAGGCCCCAGGCATTGCCATCAACATTTGGATGTGTATTGTGCTCTTCTGTGCTAACTTTCTGTCTCAGCTTCATAGGGGAATACTGTAAGAACTTAGAGTTAGGTGACCAGATGAGGTCATTATGCCAGCCCTCTTGGAAACTATACTTTAGATATTACAAACAGAACCGTCAGAGTATTGATTACTCAGTTTGGGAACCCTTACTAGAAAGACTACTCACCCACAGCATCTTGCCTTGTGGTAGTAACTAACTTAACAAGGGAACAGTGGAATTCTCTTGGATTCAATCAGGAATATAGTGAAGCTTAGTCTAGATATTATTTTTCTTTATTTGTTGAAGTCTGCCCCATCAATGTTCTTTTCAATATTTCCTGTGATCTGAACTCTGTAGGTTTACTGTGAATATATATTCAGTATTTTCATGTCCTTTTATTATTTATTATTAAACATATTTAAAACTTTTACTGTGGCTGATCCTTGCAGAAAGTATTTAACCTTTGAGAGCACTTATATTTATTTGGTGATACTGTGTGGGTCACTTCAGAAGGCCTAACCATCTTGATTTACTACCATTTATATTAGTATTACTATTACACAGTATAATTGGAAACCCTTTGTTAAGGGCCTTAGTGTAGCTGATTGTAAAGTGTCTGGTGGCAGTGATAACTACTTTATATTCTAGGCAGAAGGGGGCACAACAGGTACATCTGTGCCAGCATTTCCCAGGTGTGTGTGACAAATTAAATCTCTCAGTATCTGTGTGCCAGCTACTTGGGGCAGAGACACGAAGCACTAGGTTTACAGGGAAGGTGCTGGAGGACTTGGCTTGGACACCTGGCTGAGGACCTAACCCTACAGCTGTACCAGTGGGGAGTTTTATTGGGTGCCTGGAGGAAGACAGATATAGAGATATCCAGAACCTGGGCTGAGTCCTGTGTACTCTTAAGGGAAATTGTACTTGATGCAGAGAGGTCTGCATCTGGAAATACCGAGTATATCAATTTGTATTCCAAGTGTACGTCCCTTTCTAGTGTCAGTGGCAACAAGTTAGATTCCTTGATTACTGGCCCACTATGGGGATGACACATATTGGTGGCCATCACATACTGGTAGCAGTGGTGCACATCACGTTGACTATTGCTGATTTCTGTCTGCATATGATCTCTCCCATCCACTTGTCCCGCTGCTTTTGTGCTTTTAAACTTGGTGGCTTTTGAACTGTAAACTCCTACTATAAATCTCATTTTGGACACTCCTCTAGTCTCATCTTATCTCATTTTACCGAGCGCCGAGAGATAAACTGTTCCTTAGTCTCTTAAACTTGAATTATCTTCTCTTTACTACCTTCCCACTTTCAAAACAAAAAAAAGAAAAAAAATGCACTTTATTCAGCTGCTTTTACTGTATTTCTGCTTCTTCCCACTTCATTTAGCTTTTTGCTGCACTTTCTTAAAATGTTCAGTTGCATTTAATCTGCTGCATTTATTACTGCTTCAAAGGAGCCTGATTACACTGTAACCATTATTCTAAGCCTCTTAGTTCTAATTTAAGCATTTGGACTTCAAACTTGTTATCTTACATAAGGAATATTCGTGGCATGCACTCTTGTAGCAGGAGAGGTAGCTTGCACCTTTCTTAGGTGGGAAGGCTTATTCTGTTTGTTATTCTAAAAGTGCCTTAGCTTTGGTTTAAGCGCTTAGGCTCCAAACCAGTTATTTTACATTAAGTAGGTTTGTGGTCTACACTCTTGTGGCATTACTGTCTAAACAGATTCCTTAACTACTAGAACATCTAATTTGTGCATAGCTGAGCCCAAGTTACCTGTCTTATTGACCTACTCAATATTTAAGTTTCCTTCAATCCTCCCAAGTAAATCAACAGCCATGGATATGTACTTCCCGACTCTTTCTATGGCTAATCTAGTTGAGATGGGTATTCTGAGGCATTGTAGCAAATGCCATATGAACATTAACATCACACTTGTTCTTATTAAAACAGATCAAGTATGCAAGATGTATAAATACACTAACACTGGTGGCAAAACCGTCATACAACCAATACTAGTCCCACAGAGGTCGTCAGTGACACTTGCACCATGCCTACTGCACAGGGTAAAGACCTACACATAAAACTTCTGAGGTCCTCAGCCATCATATAAGCACTCAGTTAAAACACTACCTACAGCTATACAAACTAATACTGTATCCAATGCCTCTATGGCCAAGTCCTTAAGGCAAACCAGCACACACAGCCAACTTTCCTGGTCATTAGTGTTTCTATAGTGAGGCAGACTGATTTCCCCCTCACCTACTGAGTAAGGAGAAAGAGTCACAATTGGCTACCTTTTCCAGGGATAGGATCCGTCAAATTGCACAGGCACTCAGGTCACTGAAACACAGGTACCAGTATGACCCTGTCATACTCCATGTGCGTGTTGATGACCTGAGGACATATCACCCTTGACTATATGAAGCGAACATATCAAGCTTGCTGACTTCGTGTCTCAGGCAGGTATGGGCCTAGCACTGAGCAGTATACTAGCTTCACCAAGGATAATGCCATGTTACCAACAGAAAAGGATTTATTTTAACAACTGGCTGGTGTCAATCCATGGAGGTACAATATTTGAGAGTTTGAGAGGACATAGGTTCATAGGTTCATACTAGGCTATCTGCCCTGAGGCAATTATAAGCCTAGCCCGATTCTGTATGGCTTACGCCACCCCTTGATTTGAGTATACTGTGCCCTTTTTAAGGTTTAGTTTACTGTGCCTTTGTCTAATAGTGACATGGGAGTAATCCCTGGGACAAACCTACGATCCCCCATCCACCTATCGAGATTCTTCTTGAAGAGATTCAGTGAGGTGCTCTGCCTCACATGAACTGGAATTCTATTCCAGAGTGAAGGGAGCCTCTGGGTTATGAACCTGTCCCTCCAGCAATTTATTTCTGTGCTGAGGTTCAAGTCCCTCGAGCGTGTGGCTCTAAGGGATTTAGATTTACTGAGGTGGAGCATGTCCATTAATTCTGGATTTGACATAGCTTTGTATGTCAGGCATAGATCGCCTCGAAGTAGGCGGTATGCAACTGAGTAGAGCTGGAGTTTATGGCATCTGTTTGAGACCCTTGATCCTCTTGGTGAGATACTTTTGGGGTCTTTCTAATTGTTGCAGGTGTCGGGTAAAGTACATCCCAAAAGGGGCATTGTATTCTATGATGGGCCTGATGAGGGATGAATAAAGGGGCACGATTACCTCTCTTGATCTAGATGTGAAACCCTTCGTGATGAGGTGGGCTATGTAGGTGGTCTTTCGAACCACTTTGGCAATGTGGTTTTCAAAGGAGAGATTGCTATCAACTTGGGTCCCCAGGTCCCTAATAACTTTCTCTGTACTTTATGGGTTTCCACCTATGTGGTAATTTGTGGGTACATTGTTTTTGCCAAAGGGTATGACTATACATTTTTTGGCATTTAGCTTTAAACTATGGCGCTGGCACCAGTTATCTGTCTCTGTGAGACCTTTTTGAAGGATGTTTGTGTCACCTGGAAAGTTGATTATGGCGCCCAGTTTGCATTCGTCTGTGAACTTGGTGAGCCATAGTCCTCCCACGTTTGCCTGTACCTCGGAAAAGTATATACCGAACAAGAGAGTGGTCCCAAGACAGAACCCTGTGGGACGCCACTTGTGACCGGTTTCGAGTCTGACATGGCTCCAGCAACTCTCACTCTGTGGGTTCTGTCTTTGAGCCAGTTTGCGACCCATCTTGTGACATAGGGGTTTATATTTAAGCTGGATAGCTTATCTATGATGCCCGAGTGGGGTATTGTGTCAAATGCCTTTGCAAGGTCCAGATAGGCTGTGTGGACTACCTTCCCTTCATCTATGGCTTTGGTGACTGTTTCAAAGAAGTCAACCAGGTTCAAAAGGCAGGATCTGCCCTTGACAAAGCCGAACTGGGTAGGATCTAGTGTCTGTAGGTCCCCAATGTCTTTGTTTATGAGCTCCATGATGATCCTCTCCATAGCCTTGCAGACTAAGCTAGTCAGGCTTATGGGGCGATAGTTTCCAGGGTCCGTAGAGGCTCCACCTTTGTGGAGTGGGACCACTGTTGCTGTACGCCATTCTGTGGGCACATATCCTGTAGTGAGGCTGAGACTGTATAGCTGTTTTATTTGAGGGATTAGTTCCTCTTGGGGTTCATGTGGGACGCAACCTGGGACGCCATCTGGTCCCCATGATTAACAGATCAGGCTACTTTGCCAGGGATGGTCTGCACTTATAGCCCCTGGGCTTTCACATACTGGCAAAGACCTTTTCTACCCCCATAATGTGTCTTTTTAGACCATGCCAAACTGATGAACCTCACGACTTAATTAAAACTATGAAGGAATATCTGACTGAAGGTGGTACTACTCAATGCTAGAAGTCTTAAGAAGAAACTCCACTCCCTACAAGCCTTTCTCTCCCTGGAGAGTGTAGACATCTGTGTAGTAATGGAAACATGGTTTAAAGTTGTGGAGAATAGCCCAGTGATGCAAAGTTATATGCCTCTCACACCTTTAGACCAGCTATTGCACAGGAGGAAACTAAAGGTGGAGGAGTCTCAGTCTGTATTAAAACCAGCCTTGCATCCAGACTAGTTAAAGTGTATGACCCATTGAAACCCAAACATCTGCGATTCACATACACACAGTCTTTTGTCATATCCTTGCAACCTATAGGTCCCCCTCCATGACTCAGAAAGCCCATACCGAAATCAATGTACGTACACTCTCTCACCATTCAAACAAATAAAACATTCATGGGGGATCTCATCTACCCCTCTACAAATTGGGAATCGTACACCACTTCTAATGCACAAGCCCAGCGATTCCTAAACTTTGTTAATACCAACATCCTGGAACAGTTGTCCATTCTCCTACCATACATACAGCCAATGTAATGTCTTCACTTGTCAGATCTGACCATAAGGCAGTGTTGCTTGAAATAAAAATTAAATCTGTGGATCCAGCAAAACCAAAAACCTTTAGGAACTATTCCAAGGCTAACTTCTCTCTACTAAGCGACTCTGGCTAAATTCCAAGCACCACCAAATCCAGTAAACACCATAGCATATGTCAAGCTATTTACAAAATCTATGTACAGCCATACTGATAGCTGTATAGAGTGACCTGTGTCCACTTGTATTAAGAAAAAGCCAAACTCCAAAGATAAGCCACCCTGCTGGAATTACAATAGGAATCAATTATACAACAAAAGAAAAAAAATCTTGGCCAAGCGTAGGAGGAACAAAACCATACAAACTAAAAGCCCCCAAACAATCTAAACAGGCAGCTAAGAGGGTTAACTAATATTACAAAGGCTAAATTTGAAGAAAAAATAGCTTTCTACAGATATGTTTGCAACCTAAGGGAAAATATGCAGCAATCTGCAGAACTTATTGTAAATGGTATCACCCACACTGACTCAGAGGTCACTGACAACCTTCTGGCTGAGAGGTTCGGCTTAAATTTCTTCTCGTACCCCCCCACCCCCCACCCCAACAGTCCAAAGGAAATACCACATACCACAATCTCCAAGCACTACTACAGAACAGGTCATCAACACACTTTCCAAGGCCACAAACACTATCAATGGGCCCTGATAACATCCCAGGTTGTTTAATAAATGTCATAAAACATGACCATTCTGGTCCATTTCAGTCACTTTCCAACTGCAGCCTACAGTCAGAGTTTTGCACCCAAGGAATGGAAGAGGTTTGCAGTCATTCCCCTGCACAAACAAAGGTCCATCCACTAATCAGGGTAACAGGCCCCTGTGCCTTATCAGCCTCATATGTAAGATCACGGAAAGAATCATCATGGACATGATAAATGAGGACATACATATCCTGAAAACACTGGACTCATCATAGTTCGGTTTTGTTAAAGGAAGGTCATGCCTATTAAATCTGGTGGACTTTTTTTGAGAGGGTCAACAAAATACTGAATGAAGGTAAGACTGTGCACACAGCTTACTGCAAATCTGGCCAAGACATATGATACAATATCCCACTCAGGCATTATAAACAAGCTAACTAATTTAGGTATATTTAGGTTTATCACCCGCTGGATAGCCAATCCCTAACTCAGTAATAGGACCCAGGAAGTCAAAATAGGTGAGGCCACCTCCACCAATAGGCCAGTTACTAGAGGAGTCCCCCAGGGCTCGGTACTGGGCCCACTCTTTTTTGGCATTTATTTCATCGAAATGGAAGCAAATGCTGTAGGTTTATGATTTTAAGCTGGGGGTATCATTGACTCCCCTGCAGACATTAGCATTCTTCAAGAAGGTCCACCTCTGACTTACAAATGGTGTCAATGCCATGGTCTTAAACTCAATTCTAAGAAATGCATAATTGTACTCTGAGAAGTCAAGCATCCTGGCTAATTACCATCTTGATAATATGCCCCTAAGGGTCGACCCATTGCGCAAGGATCTGAGTATACATGCACAGAGTAACCCTACCTTCAACCACCATGTGGCCACAGTGGTGAGGAAATCTTTCATGCTGTGCACCTTATACACAAGGGCATGGCGTCTAGGCCCAAAGAGGTCATTATCCCACTGTACTCCACCCTTAGCGGACCAATTAGAGTATAATGCTCCCATCAGTATGTACCTGACCAAGCATATGCAGCAACGAGAGTGACTTCAGAGGTTCCTTACAAAAAGAATACTAAGCATACCAAACTTGCCTTATGCAGAGCATGTTAAAGCTGTTTCCATCTACTCAGTCTTCTATAGATTACTGATGGGGTGATCTATACCTGGCTCACAAGGCATCTGCAAACCCCACACTTGTGAATCTCCTGCATATTTGTAAGTCAAAGAGTACCAGAAGTACAAAGTCTAGGGACCTGAATTTTGTCTGTGACTTAGAACATGCCAGAGAGAGAGAGAGAACGATGTGTCCCAGAGACTGCCCCTTCTATAGAACAGGCCTCCCATCCATGTGAAGCTGTGTTTGTCTATTACCCAGTTTACGTGCAACCGAGAGCAGTGGATGGGGAACAGGAAATTTACACCGAGCCTGGCACCCATGTCCCTTATGGAAAGACGTAGCTTATAAATGCCTGGCCCTCAGTGCCTGTTTTGATACAGGACATCATTATTATTTCAGGAAAACTTGGCCAGGCTGAGAAAAACTCCCCAGGTCATTAGAGTAGTAACAATCTATGAATCTATGACAGAAGGATCATTGAGCTGGGGTGGGAGGGCAAGCTAAGAAGGCATGGTCACAGTGGTTAGACACAACTCCAGTCTACACCTCAAGGCCCACTCTCTTCATATATGCCATAAATGCATTAGCATGGGGATAGGGATTAGGCCAATGAAAAATCCCTAACCAGCTGTAGTATGACATTTCCCAACTTGTCACATCCTATTCTGCAATGTTGGCAGATGCACCCCTGAAAGCCTACCATGGAATAGTTTCTGTGTTC
The DNA here is from genome assembly GCF_019279795.1 of Protopterus annectens. Classification (NCBI taxonomy): domain Eukaryota; kingdom Metazoa; phylum Chordata; order Ceratodontiformes; family Protopteridae; genus Protopterus; species Protopterus annectens. Next base: position 362,307,174 of record NC_056751.1, read on the forward strand.
TGGAGCTCTCCAGGTGAGTGTCAAACAAAGGAACCTTGTCAAGGAGTGGGTGCTGCAGTTGCAGGACCGATGGGGATCAAGCTTTAGGGTGCCTGAAGCCCGCATTGATGGAAAAACAAATGTAGCATTATATGGTGTGTACAAATCAGTTCACATTAATTTTTCATTTGTATTAAGAAGTTTTTTCCCTAAAGTAATTTAACATTTCCTGTCATCTGTAAAGTCTAATTTCAATCTGCAACTAGTTTGCATTGGTAATAAGGTGCAATGACAAGAAACAAATGTTGTCTTGAGATGAAACCCCATATGGCCTGTTGCCTTGCTAGCTTTTTATAAACCCATCCATTTTAAATCAGTTAGCAAGGATGGCAAAGATTTAGGTATATTTTTAAAATCACATATTAGTGCCAGACTGAGACTCACAGGAACAGAAAGTGTGTTTGTGGGTAGGTGATAGTAGAAACTAGGGTTACTCAGGTTCTATGTGATGTACAAGTGACAATCTAATCATATGGTGAAATGGCAAAATAAATACATCACCACTGTGTACATTCTTACTAAAACCCTACTCAGACATAACATGATTTACCCATAACAGTACTGTTACCGAAACTCATTTTGGCTTATTCTTAGCAGGATATTATATTGGGTTTAACATGATTCATTTTGTGTTTTTTTTTTGTTTTGTGCTGGCCAACTTTTCCTTTTCCCTGGTAAAAAAAAAAAAAAACTTTGGTGACATGTTGTGTCGGTTCTATGCAAGTTCGGTGGTGTTATCTCGATCATTTTGGATTCGGGCAAGTAGGAATGTATTGTTTTGAAGTACACCCATATATATGTGGCCTAAAATTTCGACTTTCCTCAAAACCATGATAGTAGCAATATCCACTACTGTTTATTACTTGAAAAAAGTTAATCTTGCCAAACTTCATGTACTCAGCTAGCTGCACCATTAATGTGTTTAAGTAAAGAAAGAATAAATGCAAATACGGAGAAGTCACAGACAACTATAGCAACAGCCATCCCTTTACTTTCCAAAGATGATGCAGCAAGCAGCTGTATTTCACTCTGGTACCCTAACATTCAATGATTGTCTGGGTTAGCAGATAAAGTTATTTGCTCAGGTGAAAATTGGCAGTCTCAGTACAGTAAATCGATGACAGCAATTTCTACTTACTAATATGCCTGGGATGAATTTCAACAATCCAGCAGCAAAACAAAATTAAGTAAAACCTCTGCATATGCTTGAAGAAACAAACTTCCAGAAAATCACAAGTCAGCAAAATACTTCTATGGATTAACTTTATTTCAAGACTGAACATAAGCCATCAAAGTTAAAAAGAAACTGAGTGTAACATGCACTCACCGAGATGAAGGCTTCCAGGTCTCCTTGATCAATCTCCACCTTACTAAGGGATTTTACCTGGACAGGGATATAGGTCCTCTCAGGATCACTTGAGAAAATCACCTATGAGTAAAAGAAAATAAGCTAAGCTGTATGAACTTGTAAAGATTAGCTAACTCACTGTCCTAAACAGTTTTCTTGTACAAAAAAGACCACTTGATAAATGTGCTATGCATAGGCTGAAACATGTGAGACAAGTCCTAGGACAATGTTTCAAACTGCTGTTCATCTGTGTATCTGTGCTCATAACCCAGCTGAGGTTCAATATTTAGCTTCACGTTTGAACACTTTTAATAAACTATAGTAAAATGTCGCTTCTGTCAACAGGTGACAACTGACCTTTAACAAAGTATAGATTTGATAAACCAGTGACCACTACTATGGAAGCACTTTAGAATGTGTCTAGTTTTTGCTCCTTAATGAAGACACACAGAGGTCCTGTGAAGATCTTGTGCTCATATTAAACATTCTGCTACATAGTCACTGCAAAAATAGTAAACAATACACAGTTTACACATTTATGTTAAATGCCACTAAACTAATGCTTAAACACTAAGATCACATTTCTTGAGTAATAAAATATGTATGACATCAAACAGGAATACAAATCCATATTACATGGAGAATGCAAACCCTTCATGACCAACTAAATTTTCTGTTAATGAAGGTTCATAACTCTGTTATAAACTAAATGTATTATTGTTGCATCACTCAATTTGTTTAAACACTTCTTAAAGCCACAAATTCAGTTCACACTCTGGTCATCTACAAATGCCAGACACTATTAAATTCAACAAGAATGAGTAATTTATTCCATTCATTGTCTGGTAACTCACTTAATCAAGTTCAGGGATATGATGAGCCAAAACTTATCCCGTTGCAAGGCAGTAAAAATACTCCCTAAAAGAGCACTAATTCCATCATAGAGAATATCAACAGAAATAAGAATAAAGCATTTGAAAGTCTACATTTTTGTTTAGAACAGTATTTTTAAGATTTTTCCCAAATGATACTGAACATTATACAAAGATGCATTTTTTTCATATGCAAGGCCATCATCTGCTTTCCAAATCTTTACTGACTCTTTTCTAAAATCTCTTCTAGCATAAAAACACATAGCTCCAGATTTGCAAGATGGCAGCACATTGACTAACAGCTTAACCTCTAGCTCTCCCAGTGTGAAAACAGAAACTTGATAGAGAAGGCCAGTACACTTTTGTGTTTATGAGTAAATTTTAGTACCTGCCTAGTAAGTGTACTGACTGGATGTCAGGAACAAAAAAAAAAAAGAAATACACAACACCTGGAAAATATCAGCTACAAAAAGTGAGGAAGAAGCACTGAGTAGGAAAAGTTCTGCAGCTGTTCAGCAAAAAGCAATGTGACCTCCAGACATGACTTCCACTAACCTATAGGAAGATATAAGACAACAGCACACAGACCTGGTTAAAATAAACAAAACATTGATGGAGTATATCAACAAAAACAACAAAAGGCTGGAAAACATGGAAGAAGCTTTAAACAGATATCCAGATGATGAGGTGATAAAGCTGCAAAAATCAGAAGTTGAAAAAAAAATGCTGGCTGAATAAGAGACTGCCCAGGAAGAGATGTTTGAAAAATAATCGAATTAGAGGACAGAGCACGTAGGGAAAACTGATATTTTCAGTTCTAATAGAGAAGCTGAAAGGAGCAGACTGCATTAATTTTATGAAAGCACAAATAAGCAACTGGACTAGTATTCCACAGCAGGAGTTGTTCGTGGAAAGGGTACATAGCGTGTATGCACCAAACCTGACTATGTGAAAGCAACCTAGATCTTTAATACTAAAGATGCAATTTTACCAGCAGGAGTTGATTCTGACAAAACTGTGACAGAAGGACAAAATACTAAAAGTGGGAAACAGCAGAGTATTTGTGGAGAATTACTCATTGTACATCAGGCAGAAGAGGAATAAATTCATTCCACTATTTAGGGAATGTTGAGATGCAGGTGTGAAGATTCAAACTCCTGTATCCAGCTGTCTTCAAGGTATTCTTCCCTGGAAGGACAAAATCTTTTTTTGATGACAAACATGCTAAGGAGGAACTACAAAGGTTTGTCCAACAAAAAGTGAGTTGTGAAACAGAAGGAGATTCTGCTTCTTGTTCTTTTGGTAATAAAGACCAGAGAGAGAGATTGTACCTGTGAGACATTTTCCAGTGTTTCAATGGAAAATGTTGGACAGAAGGAAGGGAGAATGAGAGGTGGCTAGAAGAATTGAGAGTACATTGGAAATGAAGCAGAGACAGGATCTGGGAGATGAAAATGAACAGTAATAAAACCAGTAAGAATGTGGGATTACAATGCAGTAATTACATTTGTGAAATATGACAGAACAAAGAAAATCTGGAAATATTGGACTTTTTCAGAATTTGTGGGTCTTGTGGGGGCGCTCTAAAGTATATGCCCTACTTCATACCATTGTTGTTCAGAAAAATGCTTTGGGGAGGGGAAGAGGAGGGAGAAAGTTAACTGTAAGTAAAGAACTTTTTTCTAAACAGTACTATATTTGCAGAGTATAGTTTTCTTTACATGCTATAAAGTAAAGTTTTCTTAGTTATTTTTAAGTGTAATGGGGACTGCAAATAAGTGTTGCTGTTATTTTTCCCCCTTCTCTTTTTCTTTTTCAGTTTTAAGAAATGTAGGCACTGCAATGTAAAAAGCATGGTTAAAACAGCAAGACAAAATAAAAATTAATTTGCTTTTCTCATTCTTGTATGGGAGAATGACCGGATTAAAGACCTTTGATTTAGTAACAAGTTTTAAGAGAAATCAAGTAAATGTAAAAGAATACTGAATATTATGAGGCTTTTTTCTAGGAAATGAATGTGCTTAGCAGCAATTCTGTATCTGGCCCTCATGTCTCCATGGAAACAATCTGATAAAGAGAAACAGATTGTTTCTCATGTTTCCATGGAGACAGTTTGATAATGAGAAATTGGCTGTCTGGTTCTCATGTCTCCATGACGACAATCTGATAAAAAGAAATCGGTTACAGTCTGTTGGAGAGTGATTGGCTGATGAAAAAAAAAAAAGAAAAGATAAATTGGCTAGGAGATAATGTTCTCTGAAAGCATTCAAGGTTTGTCCCAGCTGGTAGAGCTATATAATAGATAAGACAAGACCAGTTAGCACTTAAAAGCACAGCTGCAACATGCATCTTAGCATGAATACCCTTTCTTATAGGTTAACTCAAGTCTATGAATGTGGCTGCCAGTTTGAGAAATTTGTTCCTATCAGGAGTGTAAAACTTCAACATTTGAAGATGTACATAGTTGTGTGTTAGTATTAAATTAATAGGTTTTAGATGGTACTTTTTTTGTTTGTTTGTAAGATGTGACAGACTCAAATGGATATGACAAGAAACTATATAAACATTCAACCTGGCAAACAGTGTATGCATATAGCACAAAAGCTGGAACTAGATATTTAACAAAAAAGGTGTTATACATAAAAGGTGGTAATAACAGCTTTTGCAAACCATGATGCTTTCTGTATTGTCTTTAAATGGCAATGGTCTCACACAAATACAAAAAAGAAAGAATAGTGAACTATACTAAAAATATAGAGTGCAAATAGCTATGTTACTGGAGACATACTTGCAAAGAACTGAATGTGTGAATTTGATAAAGAAAAGTTTTCAGGATGATTATTCAGCGGAATATCTGGGACAAAGGAAAAGAGGAGCACTTAAACTACTTGCAAGAAGAGTTCTAATAATGATAGAAGAGAATAAAAGATAATAATGGCAGATTTGTGCTGCTAAATGGTTACTGGCAAGGGAGGAGGATTACAATGGCATGTATTTATATTCCACCTAAAACTGATATAATGTTAGAAAATTCTGGGACAAATAATCAGTTTTCAGCAAGGAATATTTATAGGTGGGGAATGAAATTTGATTTGCAGCAGTGAATATGTGTCTGGGGGCCCCAGAAGGGAAAGTATAAAAAGGAGGGTAGATTTTTGAATAAATTTATGAAATATTTTGAATGGAAGATAAAAATTCAGTTCAGTTCAGAGTGAATTTACATATTACTCCCCAAGATATAAAAACAGGACTAGGCTAGACAGAATTTACATTTCACAGGAACATGTGCATTTAATTGAAGGCCTTGATACGCAACGAATAACTATTTAATTTCAAGCACCAATAACTAAAATAAAAACACAGGGTAATGAAATAAAAATGACCCACTGGCACTTTCAATATCTGTTGAAAAAGAGAGGAATTCAAGGAATGGGTAGTAGAGATTATTCAGGAGCTATTCGAGAGGACAGAAATTACTTCTGAAAATATAGCTAGAGAGTGGGATAAAATTAAGGTGCAGTTTAAAAATAGGGTGGAAATAAAAGGAAGGGAGCTATAGTTAAGTAACAAGATTTATTTAGAGGGACTGACAAATGCTAAAGTATTGCAAAATAGCGGGAATCTCACAAAACAAGAAGAGGATCAAGTGCAGGATGCTAAGCAAAAATAAGGGATTACCTCAATAATATATACAAGTTTACAAAAATTGTTAAGCAACTGTTTTTTTTATAACAGTAGAGTACAAAAACTTTTAGCATGACTCAGGCAACAGAAACTAGAAAGGGATGTCGCCAAGCTTAGGGTGCCTATAAAAAGGAAGGTAACAAGAGATACTGTAGCTGTATTAGAAATATTTCGGAAATTCTATGAAAGACTGCATAAAACAGAAAAATATGGAAATTAAGAAAATATACAAATGGAAAAGTTTATGGAAGAATTAAATATGTCAAGGTTAGAGGCAGATGAGGCTCAATTACTAACAGGACAGGAGGAGCTGAGATAAAAAACTGCGATGCATAACCAATCCATAGGAAAGCCCCCAGGAATAGATGGTATTCCTGAGGAAGTTTGGAAGCTAAGAGGGAAAAAAACTGATAAATACATGAAAGGTTTTGTTAAACACTATTTTAAGAACAGGAGAAGTACCAACACCTTGGAAGAAAGCAGCAGTAGCTGTAATAGCTAAACAGGGAAAAGATCCACCAGATCCAGCTTTAAACAGGCCCATTTCAATACTAAACCATGATATTAAAGTGTTCATGCCTATAACAGCTAAAAGAATGGCAAAAGTAATGCCACAATTGATAGATATGATCAATGTTATTATGTGGAGAGGAGGCAAACATTTTACAACATTAACACAACACAGACGATCCAGAGGGAAGCAGAATGCAAGAAAATACCATTGTTGTTGGTGGGTCTTGATGCAGAAAAATAATTTAGGTTCATAGGTTCATACTAGGCTATCTGCCCTAGGGCATTTATAAGCCTAGCCAGAGTGTGTTTGGCTTTTGCCACCCATTTTAAATTAATTTTGCTATGACCTTTTTCGAGGTTAGTATACTGTGCCTCTGTCTAACAATGACACAAGTGATACCTGGGGTAAACCTACGATCTCCCATCCACTCATCAAGATTCCTCTTGAAGAGAGTCAATGAGGGACTCTGCCTAACCTGAACTGGGATTTTATTCCAGAGTGAAGGGAGCCTCTGGGTTATGAATCTGTCCTTCCAGCATGTCCTATTTATTTCAGTGCTGAGGTTCAAGTCTCTCGAGCGCGTAGCTCGATGGGATTTGGATTTTCTGAGGTGCAGCATGTCCATTAATTCCGGGTTGGACATGGCTTTATATGTCAGGCACACATTGCTTCTGAGCATGTGGTATGCCACTGAGTAGAGCTGGAGTTTCTTTAACCGGGCAGCATATGGCATCTGTTTGAGCCCTTTGATCCTCTTGGTGAGGTACTTTTGGGGTCTTTCCAGTTGCTGCAGGTGTCTGGTAAGGTACATCCCGAAAGGGGCATTGTACTCAATTATGGGCCTGATGAGGGATGAGTAAAGAGGCACGATGACCTCCCCTGATCTAGATGTGAATCCCTTCATGATTGGGTGGGCTATATAAAATGTTTTTTTAACACTTTATCCATGTGGTTGTCAAATGAGAGATTGCTATAAACTTGGGTCCCCAGGTCCCTAATTACTTCTTCTATACTTAATGGATTACCACCTATGTGGTAATTTGTGGGCACTTTGTTTTTGCCAAAGGGGATGACTATACACATTTTGGCGTTTAGCTTGAGGCCATGGCTCTGGCACCAGTTGTCTGTTTCTATGAGGCCCTTTTGGAGGATGCTTGTGTCGGCTGGAGAGTCTACTATGGCGCCCAGTTTGCAGTCATCTGTGAACTTGGTCAGCCACAGTCCTTCCATGTTGGCCTGTACCTCCGAGAAATATATACCGAACAAGAGAGGTCCCAGGACTGAGCCTTGTGGGACGCCACTTGTAACTGGTTTGGAGTCTGACATGGCTCCAGCAATTCTAACCATGTGGGTTCTGTCCTTGAGCCAGTTTGCAACCCATCTAGTGACATAGGGGTTTATATTTAAGTTGGTAAGCTTATCTATAATGCCCGAGTGGGGTATTGTATCAAAGGCTTTTGCGAGGTCCAGGTAGGCTGTGTGGACCACCTTCCCCTCGTCAATGGCCTTGGTGACTGTTTCAAAGAAATCGACCAGGTTTAAGAGGCAGGATCTGCCCTTAAAGCCGAACTGGGTAGGATCCAGTGTCTGTAGGTCCCCAATATCTTTATTTATGAGGTCCATGATGATCCTTTCCATAGCTTTGCAGACCAAGCTAGTCAGGCTTATGGGGCGATAGTTTCCAGGATCCGTTGAGGCACCACCTTTGTGGAGAGGGACCACTGTTGCTGTATGCCACTCTTTGGGTACATATCCTGTAGTAAGGCTGAGACTGAACAGTAGTTTTAGGTTTGGGTTTAGCTCTTCTTGGAGTTCATGTAGGACGCAGCCCGGGACACCGTCTGCTCCCATTGATGCTGTGTTTTTTGCTTTGGAGAGGGCGGCTCTTACCTGAGCATCTGAGATGTCAGGGGGGCAAGCAATCTGCTGGGATAGATATTTGCCCTTTTGGTGGGGGGGGGGGGGGAGTCTGCGCTGAGCCTCTCAGCTAGGATATTGGCAATGTCTGTGGGTTCGGTGTATTTTTGTCATTTTGGACTAATTCTGAGCATATCTGGGAATTCCCACCCAGGTTCCTAACATAACTAAAGAAAGCCTTGTGATTATTCTTAGTGTCCTGTGCAATTTTTCTCTCGAAGCTGTCCTTAGCTGATTTTATGAGTGCCCGTAGTTTTTTGCTAATACTGATCAGAGATGCCTTCCCTTTTTGGGATTTTGCTCTATCATGTAGTAGCTTCCTCCTTCTATTGTATAGTTTGTTTATGGCTGGGGTCCACCAGACAGGACGTCTGCCTTTGGAGGATTGGGTCTTGGTTTTATTTGGGATTGCATGATCCATGCATTCCTGAAGGTGTTCATAGAATGCATTTATAAAGGATTCTGCGGTCTGGCACATATTTTCCACAGGCCCGGGGGCTTTGAAGGATTCCACCTCAGTTTTGAGGAGTGTGAAATTTGCTTTAGAGAAGTTTTTCACTGTGGTTTTCTGGGCAGGGGGTGGCGTCTGGATGTGGATATCCAGTGAGATTAGTTTATGGTCTGATCTTACCAGTGAGGGATACACTTCTGGTCTGGAGCATAGAGTCCCCATGTTGGTGATGATCAGGTCCAGTATGTTTTCCCCTCTTGTGGGAGTGGTAACAAGTTGTTCCATAGCATTTGAGTTTATAAATTCTAGGAACCTTTGGGCTCGGGTGTTGGAGCTAGTGTAATGCTCCCAGTCTATGTTTGGGTAGTTGAAGTCGCCCAATATAATGGTGTTTGGAGAGACCTTCATATTTTCCAGTGTTCTCAGGAAGGCCGAGTGGGGTTCCTGGGTTTGGGAGGGTGGTCTGTAGCAGGCTATAAACTGGAAGGCAGTTTTACCCACTGTTAGTTGCACATGGATAGTCTCTGATGCTTCGTGCTGTGCCACCAACCTGGAGGTGTGGGTATCTTTGACGAATATTGATACTCCCCCTCCTTTTGTGGTTCGTTCCAAGTTTTGGGGCCGAAAAGCATGGTATGAGGTATAACCTGATAGTGCTGGGGTGCTCTCGGGAGCCTTGAACCAGATTTCTGTTACTGCACAGATATCGATGTTCTCCATGCTAAGGAGAGTTTCGAGTGTGTGCATCTTGAGGTTTAGACTTCTGGCGTTGAGTAGCATTACTCAGTTTCTTATCCCTTGTGATACCTATGGAGGTGGGTTTGTCTTTTGAGCCTTGCCTAAAAAAGGCACTATGGGGGTAGCAAGAGCCTTTGCCAATATCTGAAAGCCCAGGGGTGACAGGTGCAACCCGTCCTTAGCGAAGCACCGTGACTTGTCGAGCATGTCATCCCAGGATGACAGGCATTGGATCCCCTTTGAATGACTTGGATCCCCTTTGAATGACAGAGTAAGTTGGGACTTCAGCAGGGCAATGGGAAGCATTTGCATTTCCTGAAAAAATTATGTTTATTAGGAGAATATATGATGGATAGGAGGTGAAAATTAAAGTGGGTGGGGTCCTCTGTGTGTAGGGGTGTCCTCTTTCCCCTTTGTAATTTTCATTATATTTAGAACCACCGGAAAAGAAAATAAAGGACTTAGAAATTCAAGGATATAATTGGTATGGCAGTCAAGAAAAGCCAGCTCTATTTGTACATGATATTATTTTATATCTGACTACACCAGAAAGGGCCATTATAGTGTTGTGGATCATTTTGAGGAAATGTCATATCTTTTTGGTATACAAAATTAATGAAGCTAGAACAAAGGCAACAGAGGTAAATTATGTACCCACACATGAATTTATTTAGCAATATCCATATTTATGGGGGCACGATAAAATGAAGTATGTAGGAATATGGATTAAAAATTATTCTGGTGTGGCAGCTAAGGATAGGTTGGAAGAGACAAAAAAAGAAGTTATGTACTCACCATAACGTTCCATCTGAGTAGATACTTCATTTGTCTGCAACCTGTGGGTAGTCAGATCCGACCTCGGATCCATCCGAACCGGCAGCTTTCCAAGCTCCAAGATCTGAGCTCCTCCCCCCTACCCATAATCCCTTACTACCAACCACATTACCTCAGATCGGTTATTTTGCCCTATAGGCTAAAGATGGAGAAAAAATCTCCAAAGGAACAATACCTTACCGAGGTTCGGGGGATGGCAGGGGGGGTCGGTTGCAGACAAATGAAGTATCTACTCAGATGGAACGTTATGGTGAGTACATAACTTCTTTTATCTGAAGTAGTTACTTCATTTGATCTGCAACCTGTGGGACAGAGTCCCCAGCTTACCTAAAGACCCTGGGTGGTCCCTACGGAAGGATATTCCGAAGCACCGCGGAGCCAAAGGAAGCCCTACTTCTGGAGATCATGTCCAGTTTGTAATGAGAAATGAACGTATGGGAAGAGGACCAGGTAGCTGCTGAACAAATATCGTCTACTGGAAATCTAGACCAAAAAGCCGTCAAGGTAGCCACAGATCTAGTAGAATGCGCCCGCACACCAACCGGAGCTGGCTTCCCAGATGAAGTGTATCCCTGTCTAATACACTGAGAGATCCAATTTGCCACTGTCACCTTAGAAATTGGTTTGCCCATGGCTGACTTAGCATAAGAAACAAACAACTGGTCTGACTTGCGAAAATCTTTAGTCCTATGCAAGTAAAAATGTAGTTGTCTGTGTACATCCAGTTTGTGCAATGTGTATTCACCTTTGTTTTGGAAATTCGGGAAGAAAACAGGAAGGTTAATTGACTGATTAATGTTAGTCTCTGTGGCTACCTTAGGCAGAAAGGAAGGATTAGTCCTGAGGGCCACTCTATCTTTGTGAAAAATAAGGTATGGATGCTTAATGCACAAAGCTTGCAATTCTGAGACTCGTTTGGCTGAAGTAATAGCGACCAAAAAGGCCGTTTTCCAAGATAAGAATTTTAATGGCACTGAGGCCGCCGGCTCGAAAGGTGGTCTTGTTAATGCTTGTAAGACCAAGGTAAGATCCCATGGAGGCACTGCCGGCCAATAGGGGGCTTTAAGAGAAACACGCCTTTTAAGAAGGTCTTGCATATTTTTGCTGACGCCAAAGAATCTACGCCATCCCCCACGTGATAATGAGAGATGGCTGCTAGCTGGACCTTAACGGTGGACGTACTAGCTCCTTGTCTAACAAGAAGGGACAGGAAGTCCAGGATAGTGGGAATAGGAACCGTAAAGGGATCCAATTCCTTATCCTTTGCCCAGATGGAAAAGCATTTCCATTTACTGTTGTAGAGCTTTCTGGTGGATGGCTTATGAGCTGCTACCAGAATGGCCTTAACAGGGGACGAGATACTGGGAGTCCTAGCCATTAACGGAACTGGATCAACCAGGCCGTAAGCCTGAGGTTGACCAGGTTCGGAGTGTGGCATCTCGTCGGATGCGAGATTAGGTCTGGTCTGGGGTCCAGGATCCATGGGGGAGCCACACTGTGAGACTGCAGAAAAGGGAATCAGATTTCTCGAGGCCAGAATGGGGCTATGAGAATCACTCTGCTCTCCAACCGACAGGCTTTCTGTATGAATTTCATCATCAGAGGAAGAGGAGGATACGCATAAAGGAGACCGGGCGGCCAAGCATGAACCAGAGTGTCCCTGGGGGATTCCCCTCTGGGGGGAACTATCGCAAAGTAATCGCTGCATTTTGTGTTTAGGTGAGAAGCGAAAAGGTCGCAGCGAGGTTGACCCCACTTGAGGAATATCTGCTTCGCGACAGATGGATTCAGAGACCACTCGTAAGGGCTGAGGAATACCCGACTTAACTTGTCCGCTAATATGTTGGACCGTCCCGGAATGTGCGTTGCTATCAGAAAGCGGTTGGTGGAAATCGCCCATTCCCACACTCTCATGGCTTCTCGACACAGGGGGTAAGATCTGGTCCCCCCCTGTTTGTTTATATACCAGACAACGGACATGTTGTCTGTCTGGATTGCAATAGTCCCCAGAGGAAGAAGGTGATGAAGAGCTTGCAACGCCAAAAGCACTGCCCTCATCTCTAGGACGATGATATGCAATGCAGTCTCTAGAGGAGTCCACGTGCCTTGGACGGACTTGCCCGCGTAATGCCCGCCCCACCAGAGGCAAGAAGCGTCCGTGGTCAACGTGGCTTTGACTGGGGGAATCACAAAAGGTCTCCCTTCTTTGAGTTCCTGAGCCTGTAACCACCAAAGAAGGGAGTCCCTGCATGCCCTGCTCAGGGGAATCGGCATGTCTAAGGGATGGACCGATATTGACCATTGGACCTGGAGAGTCCACTGTAACACCCGCATTCGCAGACAGGCATGGAGAGAAAGGCCGATCGCTGCTGACATAGACCCTAACGCCCTCAGGACTAATTCTGCTGGAGAAGCGGGGCTCCGAAGAATGTCTAAGACTTGGAGATACAAATTGTTCAGCCTGACCGATATAAGAACCACTTTGGAGATCCGAGTATCCAACCTGGCCCCTATGAATTCTAGGGCTTGAGTGGGGCACAGGCAGGATTTCTTTAGATTCACTGAAATGCCCAAATGACGGGACAGAGAGAGGGCGTAATCTCTCGCCACAACCAGTAGATGCCTGTTGGGGGCGGTGAGGAGCCAGTCGTCTAGGTAAGGGAACACCTGAATGCCCTGGAGTCTCAGGTGGGCTGCAACCACTGCCATGACTTTGGTAAACACTCTGGGGGCTGAGGTTAGGCCAAATGGAAGAACCCTGAACTGATAATGACCGGCTCCTAGCCGGAAGCGGAGGAACCTCCTGGATCGTCTGTCCATTAGTATATGGTAGTACGCATCTTTGAGGTCTAACGAGCACATCCAGTCGTTCTCCCGCAGAAGGGGGAGAATAGATTGAAGGGTGACCATCCGGAACTTTTCCTTGGGTATGAACAGGTTCAGGGACGAGAGGTCTAGGATGGGTCTGAGGTCCCCCGTTTTCTTTGGCACCAAGAAGAACCTGGAGTAATAACCCAACCCGGACTGATCTGGGGGGACGGGCTGGATGGCTCTTTTTCTTAGCAACTCTGAAATTTCCAGAGCTGCGGACTCCCTCTGATGGGGTGGAACATCGGGGAGACGTTTGGGTTTGGGGGGGGGTGTGAACGGTATAGTGTAACCTCTGGATATAATCCGGAGCACGCATCAATCCTTTGTAATGGACTCCCAGTTTGACGGGTGCTCCGATAATCGCCCCCCGACTGCCTCCAGAGAGGGACAGTTGGGCAAGCCCTCAGGGCTGTTGCGCGGGTCTGTCCGAGAAAGGTTCTCTAGACCCGAAGTTACGCGGCCCCCCTCTGCCTCTGGGCCGGCATCCACCTTGTCCTCCTCTGCCTCTAGAGGATGAGTTGTCCGCAGCAGGACGGGATTGCTGAGATTTACGGAACCACAGCTTCTTTTGCCCCCTCTGATTCCTGGAGAAGGATCTTTGGGGGCTAGAGAAGCTGACTCCGACGGCTGACAGCGTCTTCCCATCCTTTTTGCTTTGGACCAGCGTGTCGCGAACTGTTGAGCTAAATAAGGCCGAACCGTCATAAGGGCGTCAAGGACGCCTTAAAGGGTTCCGTGAAGTCGCAAAGGCGGAGCCAGGAGTGACGTTGCAAGACCACTCCAGCTCTGCTAGCTCTAGCGGCTCCTTCCGTGGCATGGGAAAGAAGCCGCATAGATGTGTTTGATATGGACTTTAGAGTGGCCATTCGAGTCTCAAAAACCTTTTTGTCTGGGACCGACATGGACTCCGGAGGGGCTGCAGCGCAGTCTTTAATTAAGTCACGCTGTAGCCTAATGGTGTGTGCCATGTAGTTCAGCGACCTTATAGCAAAGGTCGCTGAAGCAAACATCCACTTCCCAATACGGTCCAATGCCCAGGACTCCTTGTCCAGCGGATGGACCGAAGAACTTTCTTGGGCAAGTTCTTTCCTAGTGGCCGCCTCCACCAACATAGCATCAACCGGCGCGCCTTTGGACCAAGAAGGTCTATCAGAGGGAGGGCTGAAGACCTTGTCTGGGTGTCTAGGGATAGGCTCCACGGTGTCGGGCTCTTTCCAAGCCCTGGTGGTAATTAAATCCACCAAGGGGTCGGCTGGGGGGGACACCCAGGAGGTAGATGGGCCTGCCTCAAAGGCCTCCAGAAATACAGACTTGTCCAGGGAGGGCTTTTGGGCAGGCCACCCTCCCCTTATACTCAACATTTCCATAATGTCTCCGAAGGAGACATCTTCAGGGGGTGACCTTGGGGAGCCTTCCGTATCATCCAAATCCGTATCTGTGGTAATGGACTCGGGGGAGTCCAGGTGCCTCCTTTTGCACTGATGCTTCCGAGGCGCCTCTTCGGCGGGACTGTCCGAAGAGGGCTCGTCCGCAGGGTGGTGTTCCTCCATAGGAACCAACTGGAGGCTTTGGGCAGGCTGTCCAGATGGACGGATGATCAAAGACAGACCCTGATACAGTGGGGGCACGGGTGGATCCGAAGGCCCGGTTCGAGGACCTGGATGACCTCGACAGTACCCTCTCCACTACCTCAAAAGCAGAGGGAGATTCACTGTCCCCAGCCTGAGAAAGTAACTTCCCCGGCTCTGAGGATAGGATCGAGGTTGAAGCCGAAGCAATCGGACCCGAGGTAGTGGTGTGCTCCGACCCAATCGGCGCCGAAGACACAACCACCCCC
This sequence comes from Protopterus annectens, assembly GCF_019279795.1. Taxonomy (NCBI): domain Eukaryota; kingdom Metazoa; phylum Chordata; order Ceratodontiformes; family Protopteridae; genus Protopterus; species Protopterus annectens. Next base: position 362,322,279 of record NC_056751.1, read on the forward strand.
TCGGATCCGATGCTCAACCCTCGGCCCAGAGAGCTCGGATCCGACAAGCTCGAAGGTATAGTCGGCGTCGAAGACACAATCGCTATCAGCGCTGACGTATCCCCGGGTCCGAAAGGGCCTGGATCCGACAACTCAGAGACCCGAAAACGGGTCGAAGAAGGAGCGATCGGGACAAAAATGGGGGCTGCACTCCCTCCCAAAGGGGGGGAAGGCAAGAGCATCCCCATCTGCATCTGGGTCTGTAGAAATCTTCGCATCATCCGATCCATGTCTGCTTCGGAGATGCTCCTTGTAGACCGTGAAGAGGCAGTCGAGGCAGGCTGGGAGGGCCGCCTCGAAGACCTCGAGGGAGACCTATCCTCCTCCTCCGGCTCCGGAGAAAAAGAAGGTGAACGGAGCCGAGAGGACGAGGATCCGGAGACGCTCACTGGGGACTTCAGAATTTTTTCAGGCGGAGCCGAGGGATGAGACTCGGCCCGCCTTTTTGATCTGTGACCCTCTCTGTCTTTGTGCTTCTTCTTCTCCCTGTGGGAAGAAGCACTAGACTCCACAGAGCTGGTACCCGATAAGGGAGGTTGAGTCCCGGGTACAGCTAAGGGAGTAGCCGGCGCCGAAGCTACAGGAGTAGCTTGAACCCAGCTGGGAAAGGAAGAAGAAGCCGATTCCTGGGGGAGTTTTCCCACCAGGATCAGCTTGTTCTTCCTGTCCCTGAGTGCCCAGGGGTTGAAGGCCGCACATATCTGGCAGGCCTCCGATAGATGTGCTGCCCCCAGGCACAAAACGCACTGAGTGTGGCCATCAGCTGGGGAAAGCTTGTGGCCACACTCAGTACATTTTGAAAATATGGCCTTAGATTCAGCCATAAGTTCTCTCACACACACACACACAAACACTAGGGGGGGAGGGGGGGAGATAAAGTTAAACTAAGGGAAGATTAGTTTTTTTTTTTTTAAAGGGTTTGATTTTTAAAACACACACACACAATTTTTACCAAGAAAAAAGTCTATAAATAGAACAATCTCACAAGGCCAGGAGCTCTTCACTATGAAGCAACTGTCTTTAGCCGCGGCAAAAAACGATCTGAGGTAATGTGGTTGGTAGTAAGGGATTATGGGTAGGGGGGAGGAGCTAGGAGCTCGGATCTTGGAGCTTGGAAAGCTGCCGGTTCGGATCCGAGGTCGGATCCGACTATCCACAGGTTGCAGATCAAATGAAGCAACTACTTCAGATCAAAAGATAATACAAAAACTGTGAAAATGGAACCTTTGTTATATGGATATGGATAGCAAGATACAAGCAGTTAAAATGTTTTTAGTATCATTAGCCTTATACACAGGTTAGGCATACTTTTACTCACCAGAGGAAAAGTTATGGATAGCAATTAAAGAGCCGAAGGACTTTATCTGGGGAAGATGGTAGGAGTCACGTGGGATAAAGCTGATTCTTCCAGCAGAACAGGATGGACTTGAATTAACCCAGTTGAAGGGGTATTTCAGAGCTACACATTAAGGCTCCTACACATGGAACAAGCAGAAAAACGACCATTCAAAGGAGAAAAGGATAATGATGAAAGAGGGGGGGAAGCTCAAGAAAGGAGGAGAGACTGGGATTCTGGATGTAGGCCTTTAAGGAGAATAACAACACTCGCAGAACATTATATCCATAAAGTAGCAGAAAGTACCCTAAGAACTAAGCCAACACAGCAATGGAGAAAGGAGATTCTGGTAATAGGGATGACTGCAATTAGGGATATAGACAATAGGGGATGGAACTTACTGGAAAAAACTGACAAAGGAACCAAGGTACTGGGAGCAAATAACTAGACAGGGAAAGATGACACAATGGGAAGACACCAATAATTTATTTGGACTACAGGTTAGAGACTGCCTTCTGTATCAAAGACTAATATCAGAGTACAGGCAAAAGAAAGAAACAGGGATGTCCTAAATGAAAGACCAGCACTGGTAGAGGTTTTAGTAGAATATAGAACATAAGCTGCCAGTAAAAAAGGAAAAATTAGTAGAACATACAAAATATTGCATGACAAATATAAGAATCAACCAGAGGAGGTTAGAAAGGATTGGGAAGAGAGATTGGATAAACAATTCACAAAGAAACAATGGGAGGATGTGTGTATGTCACCCAAATATGCAACAATCTCTAGAATAGTTAGGAGTTTTGCATGGAAATGTTCACAGATATTTTTATATACCAAGTAGACTCTAGATAATGTTTCCTTCAGTAGACAACAAATGTTGGAGGTGTGATGGGGAAGAAAAGGTAATTGGGAACATATTTTTGGGAATGCGGTGAATTGGCAGACTTTAAAGATTCCCTGCAGGATGCACTGTCAGAAATGTTGGGTGGGCAGATTGGTGCGATGAGGAAGATGCTTTTTCTGAGCTGTGATAAAGAATTGGAATTTCCCAGACATGGTAAGGCCTTGTTGGGTCTAATGATGGCTGTCAAAAAGCAATTACTAGAAAATGGAAATCAAAAACCAAACCAGCTATACTAGAAGTAGTGAATATAGTAACAGAGATGAAGCAACTGGAAATGAGATCTTTAGAAAAGGGCAGGATCAAACTACATAGGAAAAAAATGGGAACTGTAGGGAAAATAAATACAGGAAAGGAATGAGGTTTAAAGGAAGGCAAGAGGTAAATGAGCTATGTAATGTTTGACTGAAAATGATTGGCTAGATAAGTGGTGTATAATGTTTGCAACTGGAAGTGTGTCAGTATGGTGTGTGATGTAAACTGCTTGCAACTAGGATTATGTCGGTGTGGTTTCTTTTAGTTTATATAAATGTCTGATTGTAAAGGTTTGTAAGTGATGGTTTAATAAATATGCTTTTTGTTTAAAAAAAAAGGCAGGAACTGAATAATTTATGTAATGCTGCTTAGGTTATAGGATATATAGCAATATATGTGAAGTGGGTGGCCGTGGTGGTGCAGCGGTTAGCAGTGCAGCCTCACAGCAAAAGGTTCTCCGGTTCGATCCTCAGCTGTGGGGCCTTCTGTGTGGAGTCTGCATGTCCTCTCCCTGTGGTTGCATGGGTTTCCTCTGGGTGCTCCAGTTTCCTCCCACATCCCAAAGACATGCTGTAGGTGGATTGGATACTTTAAATTGGCCCTAGGCATGAGTGCGTGTGTGTGTGTGTGTGTCTTCTGTGGAAGGTAGGGTGCCGGGCTGGCAGCTCGACATCATAAAACTGCACTGCCAATCATGAGCGGACAGGTGATCTGCTGTGGCGACCCCTAAACAGGAAAAGCCAAAAGAAGAAGAAGCAATATATGTGAAGTATAATGTTTATAAATGTGAACTTGTTAATACCGTTTGATTATTTTCATATACATGTAAATTTGCCTATGTCACTAGTGATAATTCAATACAGGTGTTGGTTCCCATGTTTTTTTTTATGGTAATTCCATTTTTTTTTTTAACATGCCATACATTTTTGTTCATCTCCATTTATACAGCAGGTGCATCTGACATGCATTCTCCTCCTTGCCCCTACATTATTAATGATTTTGTTTTTCTTTACTTGGCTTTGTTTTGTTGTTTACAACCATCTATGTACAGAGTTTGTAAAGGACAGCTATATTTATTTATTTTATATTTGTTTCTGGGATAGTCCGACTGGATACATGTCCATTTTCAGCGGAGGCCTAGGGAGAAAAGCTCCACAAAGACAAACGTATATAGATTACACAGAAGTTAGCAAACAATTATAAAAACAAAGTGATTATATACAATGGGTTAGTAGTGTTCCCTAGTAGGAACTCACAATTGTCATGGACAGACAATTAAAAGTAAGAGACATCAGGTTGGATGCAGAGCTTGGTGATGTAGTTACAAGTTATGATAATTGCAGAATATGCTTTTAGTTTATAACTTAATCAGGGTTGGTACATGGGCATAGCCAATTCACTTTGAGATACTGTTTGAGGTTTTTTTTGAAGAAACTTTTGGAGGACTGTAGGGTTATATAGTTTGGCAACAAATTCCAGGTTTTGCCAATGAAGTTGGCAAACAGGAATTCATCAGCAGAGTTATTAGCTTTGTGGGTTTGGACCAGTAGTTTATCGGCTGACCGTAGGGATCTTAGGTTGCTATATGGCTTAATAATATTTTTAAGTAAGGGGGTATCCTCAGGGTGGTACAAAATTTTGTGCGCTATTAAGAGTTGATTGAACTGAATTAAGCATATCCTAAACATAACATTTCCTTTGCCCAAAAGAGTGTTCCCTCCAAAGAGAAAGATCCCTACACTACCAAATATTTAAAATCATAAAGCAATTTCTTCCTTTCTTTGGCATTTCTATTGTGGCCAGCTTCCTCAACTGCACTTTCATACCTTCTTAAGGAATTTGATTTCTGGCCTTACATATGCTCTTCCATCACATTTTAAGATTTCTTGTACAGGAAAACACGCACAGTAAGTTATTTGTAAGCTATTTGTTAAGAGTTTGACAATTACATATCTAATTTACAATTGCCTACCCATGGTAATACAGCATAATTATAGCTGGAAATCAAAATTATTTTAACACCTCCTGCCCGCCCAGTAATACTAATGCAGTAAAAACAGCTCAGCACATTTAGTCTTCCATGTTCAGAAGCAAATTTTAAAAACATTTCTATAGCAACAACTAAAGAATACCAGTGAGTAACAGCTCTACTTTCATAAAATTTAATGAACAGTTCAACTCTTCAGTTCAACTTCTCTAGCTACCGGCCACAGCCTTTACAGAGTAAAAAAATACAAGACTCACTCTAAACAATATATATAACAGATCAAATGCAATTAAACAATTAAACAATTAATTATATAAAATTCAAAATGTTAAAGCTATACTAATCAAATAAAACTATGCCAGTTACACTCTTTGTTAAGTCCATACGGACACAATGTATTATACTTCATAATAAAAAGTGATTCTTTGTGTCTTAGCACACTTTTTTGAAAATCAACATTATTAAAATACACTGGTACATGTTCTAATACAGAGACTCTCATACAATCCATATTACCCTGATGTTCATTATTAAAGTGCTCAGAAATAGGGCTGCTCATTTTTTTTATTTCTTACATCTCTAACATGTTCTTTTATTCTAGGAGATAAAGTCCTTTTCGTTTCACCAATATAATATTTCTTACAAGAGCAAAAAATGACATAAATAACTCCAGTACTTAAGCAGGAATATCTGGCTCTATTAGTAAACTTTTTACCATTAATTTCCTTTAGTTCCATGTTTATATATTTACAAATAGAGCAATTATTGCAGGGAAAAGTTCCTATTTCATTAACATTAACATTGGTTAACATATTATTTTTCTTTTCTTTATATATACTATGAACTAAAAAATCCTGTATATTTTTACCTCTTTTATATGAAATAACCAATTCCACATTTCTAAGTGAAATAATTTCCTTTTTTGCAAAATCCCAATATTTTTTTATTATGTTGTTAATAATAGGAGAAAAATTAGTGTATTTTGTAACAAAAAATAATTTATCTGAATCCATGTCATTATTATTATAATTAATAAATTTATATTTATTAGTTAATTTCTTTGTTCTAGTTTTTTTAAATACTTCATTAAAGGTTTCCACAACAGTAAATTCATTATACCCTCTATCAATAAACATATCAGCTGCCCTTAAAGCCTCATCAAAAGCCAATTTAACATTGCTGCTAAGTCTTTTAATTCTAACAAACTCACCATAAGGAATGGATGTTAAAGTATGAATAGGGTGACAACTACTTCCACACATTTTCCAATTCATTTGATCAAATTTCCTATGTATACTAGTTTGTATTTTTTTACCATTCATCCCAGACAGGGCAATATCTAGAAAATTAACGTTTTCTCCTATATGGGTATCATCAAATTTAATGCCTAAATTATTATTATTTAATTCATTAATGAAATTGATAGATAAATCATAACCTCCAAAACAAATAAAAACTAAATCATCTATAAATCTATAATATCCAATTACATGTTTCCTAAAGAATTGATGTCTGTATATATATTCTTTTTCAAAAAAACCCATAAATAAATTTGTGTAAGCAGGGGCAAAGGCAGCCCCCATAGCTGTTCCCTTCAACTGTTGGTATAAAATACCATTGAATTCAAAAATATTATGGGTTAAACAAAATTCAGTAAGCTCCAATATATAGTGTGTTTTTGGACTATCACCCATAAAAAATAATATAGCCTCTAGACCAAATTTATGGGCTATGTTAGTATAAAGACTCACAACATCAGTAGTAATAAAATACATACCTTCTAACCAACAAATATCCTGTATTTTATAAAGGAAGTCATAAGAGTCCTTAATATATGAGGGCAATTTAATGACTTCCTTTAACAAATATTCATGTAACAAACTACATAAGTTATATGTGAAAAAGCCAAAGGCAGATACAATTGGACGACCAGGTGGCCTTTCTAAATTCTTATGCACCTTAGGTAAGCAAAAAAATTTTGCTACCTTACTATTTTTAACAATAATTTTACGATCTACATCTGGTTTAGTAAGGTAATGTAATCTAACACCCTTATTGAGTAAGGTCTTAAAGTCTTGTTCTGCTTTTAAAAGGAGAGCGGCATCTACCTTTAAATAAACTTCCTTATTATTGAGATGGTTTATACACATATCATAATAATCACACAAATTAAGAACAACCAATTTCCCTCCTTTATCAGAGGGTTTGAAAATAATATCATTATTTCTACTTAATAATTGCAACTTATCCCATTGTTCTTTAGTTAAATTAAAACATTGTTTTTTGCTTAAGAAATCTTCAAGTTCTTTTTCTAACAAAATATGAAGCATAGTGTCAAATCTTTGAATATTAGCATTTTTACATACAGGCACAAAACAGCTATTGTTTTTTAAGCTGTTAGTATCTAACCAGCTGTATGCATTATTATCACCCTCATTATCTGACATACAGGAATAATATGCGTCCTCGCTGTCTGTGTCACTTTCTATGAATGTTTCATTAGTAGTATTATTACATTCATTACGTGTACCATCTGGCATCTTAAAAAATAATCTTTCAAATTCATTTTACGATACAAATTAAACAGCTCTATTTTCAATTCATGTTTACGTGGTAAACTGGTTGGAATGAATTTAAGTCCTTTCATAAGGACTGATAATTCAATATCATCAAATTGGTAGTTAGACAAATTAATTACATATTCAGTAGTAATAGTCCCTGAACAAGAATTATGTCCATCTACCTTTTTAATATTGTTGTTGTTTAAAAACATTTCATTTAGAAATTGGTGTAAAACTACATTTCGTTTTTGTATAAAAAACTGTATGCATTCATAAAGATGCATGCAAGCACTTTTTTATACAAAAACAAAAGTTTCTTTTGTACCTTTAAACATGAATTTCTCACATCAGTAGTCTGGCAGGTTCTACTGTTTCTAACTGGTCACAAAAACACACCACCTCTACAAGCATGGCCATTCACCGTCCTTTCACATGAACCTTGAAAAAACACTAGACATTATCCATTCAGATCATACAGCCTCCCAAGTACTGGTTAATTCATCAATATACAATCACAACACTTCTTTTGGTTCTTTACCAGTTGAACATGGTACACCATGGAGGCCCCATTCTAACTCAAAACAACTTCTCCTTCATAATATCTCAAAACCAACATACAATCCTTTTTTTGTTAACATTCAGATGAGACTTTGCACCTCTGCTTACAGACTCCCTCAAAAGTGTCAAACAAACTACCTTAACTCTGGATTATAGCAGTTATCCATCCATCCACAACTCCTTTTTCCCATTTTTGCATATGGGGTCAGGGTGTCACTTCAACAGAGACAATCATGTAGAGTCAAGGTTTACACTGCCGGGTAGCTAGCCACGCCACAGTATTTCATTCACACCACACACTCCCATGCACACACACACCTATGGTCAATTTAGAGTGTCTAATCCACCTAATGCATGTCTTTGGAATGTGGGATGAAATCAGAGAACCTGGAGGAAACCCATTAGAACAGAGGGAGGACATGCAGACTCCGCACAGAAGGCACCCAGAACCGCGTGCTGTGAGGCGACAACGCTATCTACTGTACCACTCCCTGTGGTTTAAAGCAGTTATAATACCTTGTAAACGATAAAGGAGTACATCATCAAATTATGGTGTGTGCACTGTCTTAGCAATCTTCTTAGTGAACACGCACTGGTATGATGAGTACACTCATACAACTGTACAACGCTATCTACTGTACCACTCCCTGTGGTTTAAAGCAGTTATAATACCTTGTAAACGATAAAGGAGTACATCATCAAATTATGGTGTGTGCACTGTCTTAGCAATCTTCTTAGTGAACACGCACTGGTATGATGAGTACACTCATACAACTGTACTGTGCTCATTATAAGGATCACTGCTGTAGTTTGTTATGCTAGGGGCAGAAATGCAATAGTAAAACTCAGCCTGCTTCTGAACTGTATACCTCATTTACAATAGATGGACAATAATTCATTTTATTTTATTAGCAGGCCAGTGGCTTCTTTTCAGGGGACACCTGAGGTGGTATTCATACCAACTACGGGAAATTTGTCCAGGGAACCAGTGAACATCCTCTACTCTTTTTGAATATGTGCGGTGGGATTTTTACATCCACCTGAGCTCCCTTGAGGATGGTGGTCTAAGTTGCTACCTCACAGATATTTTATACTGAGATATTTTTAAAGAAGACAAATGTATTTTCTCTGGTAGAATGTGGCCTTACCTGGCTTTCTACAGCGTTACCATTTTGATCATAACAGAAGGTATTATAGTGATCATACCTCTTAGATAGTTTTGTTTTGACTGACACCTGCATGGTTTTCATGGCAAAACAAAAAACAGGTCAGTGCCATATTGCTTTGATTCTTTCAGTATAATGTTGCACTTCTTTGACTATATCCATCGGGCAATAGTCTTTCCTCCTTGTTCTCTGGTGTTACTCAGAAGTCTGTACACTGGATAGTCACATTCAAAGCCACCACTGACACAAGAGGGGTTAGTTCAAATGGCTACTCTGTCAGACTAGATAAGGTCTTTGCGCAGCAAAGCTTACAGTTTATTGATTCTTCTGGAAAAGACAATGACTACCATGTTGCTGAGCTAATTGGCATAAAAGGAGACATGACCATTTTTTTCTGTAATGAAATTCAAGTCCCACAAAAGGAAGATGCTATCCAATGGGCATTAGGTTACAATGGCTGACAAGAAGTGAACTTTAAGAGAGATATAAGCTAGGCCTTCCTCAAAAAGTTCTGCCAAATATTTTTGGAGAAGATGTTTAAGACCAGCCACTGGCTCGGCCATGGCAGAGGCACACCAAATTGAAAATAAGTGCATTTGCTTGAGGTAGGGCACTTTGACAGCTGTGCTGTTATGAAATTTCCCAAGCAATGCCTCAGCAGGAGATGGTGACAGACTAGACCTTTAAAATTTCAAAGAAATTCCAAGTTAGGTCATGCAGAGGATGGCAAATGCAGGTACCCAGTGAACTCTTCCTTTGAGGGCGTCTGAGTCAAGCAATCATCCAGCTAAGGATGCGTGTGAATATTCCTTGTTTAGAGGTGAATGAAAACTGGAGCCAAGTACTTGTTAAATATCTGGATACAATGGGGAGAACAAACAGTACACTGGTAACTGGTTATGTCCCTTTTAGGCAATAAAGCAGTGGAAAGTATGGTTGTGTAATAAAGTACAGTTTTGTACCTACCATAAATGTAGATGTTCGAGGATCCACATTGCTGCAGTCCTAACCATTGGGTAGTCCGCTGTCCCAGTCGGCCCGAATACCAAAGTATATGGCTGACGTCGGTCAAGGCGCATTAGTCTGACGTCAGGACGTCAGGGTACTAATGCGCATGACCGACGTCATATCCTCAGTCTTTTCTTGCCCCAGATGTCAGAAGACCCTAAAAAGACAAGGCCAAAACCAAAAACACCCAACACTCCTGCACCAAAAATATGTACAATATATACAAAATTACAAGAGTATAACCTCACCCACACAATCACCCCTAAACACAGAGGGGAAGGAGGGAGGGTAAATTGGACTGCAGCAATGTGGATCCTCGAACATCTACATTTATGGTAGGTACAAAACTGTACTATGTTCTTCATTCCACATTGCTACAGTCCTAACCATTGGGTAGAATCCCAAAGCAGAGGTAAGGGAGGCTGGCAAATCATAAGGAAGCAGGAGCCGTCAACATGCCTTGCAAAATAGCTGTGGCAAAACCAGCCCTAGATTTAGAGTAGAGAGGAAGGTGGTAATGCTTAGAGAAAGTATGCACTGAACTCCAAGTAGCTGCCTCCAAAATATCCTTAGTTGCCACCCCCCTTAGAAATGCTGTTGAAGTGGCAGTAGCCCTAGTGGAATGAGGCCTAATCCCAGCTGGAATCTCCTTGCCATGATGGGAATAACAAAATGCAATGCAAAACCCAATCCACTTAGAAATAGTTTGTTTTGACACAGGCTTGCCCTGAGAACTCAAAGCAAAAGAAACAAACAACTGCTGAGACTGCCTAAAATCCTTGGTCCTGCTTAAATAATAACGCAACTGCCTGTGTACATCTAAAGTGTGCAAAATCTTTTCCCCTTATTTTGGGGATCTGCATAGAAAGTAGGCAAATGAATAGTTTGGTTTAAAGCCACACTAGAAACCACCTTAGGCATAAAAGAAGGATTAGTACGTAATGATACCCTATCCTTATGGAAAATCAAAAAAGGCTCTACCGCCATAAGGGCCTGCAATTCAGAAACCCTTCTTGCAGAAGTAATGGCCAACAAAAAAGCAGTCTTCCATGACAAGTATTTCAATTCAGCAGTAGCTGCAGGCTCAAAAGGTTGTAGAGTAAGTTTCTCCAACACAAAATTGAGATCCCAAGCAGGAGTAGGAGCTCTACGTGGGGGTCTTATATTCTTTGCCCCTCTAAGAAATTGCTTGAACAAAGGATGCGAAAACAATGGTGGGTCACAATCATAGTGAGCTGAAATTGCTGCAGCATGAATCTTAATGGAAGAGAAAGACAAACCTTTGTCCAATAACTCAGTAAGATATTGAAGAGCCACACTCAAATTAGGCTCAGAAATCTCCAAATTCTTTGCTGCACTCCAAAATAAAAATCTCTTCCACTTTTCTCGTACACTTTCCTTGTACTAGGTCTTCTGGCTTCCATAATCACATTTAAAACTTGTTGAGGAAGTTGAGACCTGCTGTGTTTCAAAACAGAATATGCCAGGCTGTTAGATGAAGAGAGTGAAGCTTGACATTGAGCAGGTGACCGTCCCTCTGAGACAACAGGTGTGGAATCAAAGGTAAAGGCCATGGAGGCTTCCTTACCAAACTCCTCAGTAATGGGTACCAGTGTTGCCGAGGCCAATCTGGAGCTATTAAAATCATCCTTGGCATGTCTTGTCTGACCTTTAGGAGCACCTTTGGGAGAAGAGGCAGAGGTGGAAAGGCATACACATGAAGATTTTTCCAACTGAAAGAAAGAGCATCCACTTTCCAAGCTGTGTGATGAAACCTCTTTGTGCAAAACTTTGGCAGCTGGTGGTTTAGTGGAGAAGCGAACAGATCTATGTCTGGAGTTCCCCATGACACTGTCAATTTCCGAAATACATGAAGATCCAGTTTCCACTCGTGGGGATCCATGATTTGTCTGCTTAACACATCTGCTAAGGAGTTCTGTGCTCCCGGCAGAAACCTTGCCTGAAGAGTTAGTTGCAAGCTGAGCGCAGTCTCCCATAAAATCATTGCTTGCCTGCACAACGGGTAAGAATGTGTTCCCCCTTGTTTGTTGATATACCACATGACAGTTGTGTTGTCTGTTAGAATCAACACCTGCCCTGTAAGAAGTAACTCCTTGAAAGCCATTAATGCAAACTGGACTGCTAACATCGCCTTCATGTTGATATGTAGATGCTGTAGTCTGGCAGGCCACTTGTCTTGTATCCACTTTCCATTTAGATGAGCTCCCCAAGCAATGTCTGAGGCATCTGTCGTTAGAATCTGACTCGCCTCTGGCCGGGTCACAGAGAGTCCCTTGTTTAGGTGACATTCCTGAGCCCACCACAAAAATTCCTGTTGAATGCAAGGTATTATTTGAATGACAGTGTCCAAATCCTGGCAGTGCTGTGTCCATACATTTTTGAGATACCATTGCAGCTTCCTCATATGCAGTTTGGCATTGGGAAGCACCAGAATACAAGATGCCATGAACCCTAAGGCTTGAAGGACTGTCCTTGCAGTCAGCCCGGACTGAAGAGATAGTTGATGGAAGTAAATGGAAAGATTCTTTTGTTTGTCCGGGGTTAGAAAGGCCATCTGGGCTGCTGTATTCAGTCTCACACCCAGAAAGCACATGTCTTGAGGGGGTACTAGACTGGACTTTATTTCGTTCACAGAATACCCTAGGCATCTTAGCACTGCTATCACATATTCCAAATGCTGTAAAAGGTCTTCCTTTTCTTGAGCCAGAATCAGGCAGTCGTCCAAGTAAGGATAGATTTGAATTCCTTTTAGCCTGAAGTAAGCTATCACTGGAGCCAGAACCTTTGTGAATACTCTGGGCGCAGTAGATAAGCCAAAGGGCAATGCAGAGAACTGATAATGGGAATTTCCAGCTCGAAAACGCAGATACTTCCTGCAACTTAGTCTGATAGGCACATGAAGGTAAGCTTCCTTGAGATCTAAAGTTACCATCCAGTGATCTTTGCCCAGCAGAGGTAAAAGCTGTTGTAACGTCAACATTTTGAACTTGGGAATGTCCAGATAAGTGTTGAGGATAGATAAATCCAAAATTGGTCTCCATGTGTTCCCCTTCTTTGGTACTAGGAACAGGCGAGAATAAAAACCTAGGCCCCTTTCTGGCACAGGAACTGGCTGAATGGCCCCTATTTGGAGTAACAGAGAAATTTGCTTGTGAGCCTCTTTTCTTTGTAGAGGAGGAATGTCTGGCATGCCTTTGAAAGGAGGCAGGGTATGAAAATAAAACCTGTAACCGTGGTGAATGATATCCAAAACCCATCTGTCTTGGGTAATTAAATCCCAATTTTCTTTGAAAAGAGCCAACCTTCCTCCCAAAGGTGCTGCCAGACGAGAACGTACTGGCAGCTGAAAAGGCAGGTCATTGGGTCTGTTTACGAAAGGACTGACCCCTGCCCTCACCAGAAGTCCGAGCAGGTGAACTCCCTGTTCTAGGCCTAAAAGAACCTTGAGCTCTGCCCCTACCACGCCTGGACCTACCACTAGACTGGGAATCATAAGCAGGATATGTCCATCCCTTAGTAGGCCAATTTCTACTAAACTTCGGAGGCTGCACCTGCAAAAAATCTTTAACAGTTTGCATAGACTTAGCCTTGTCCTCCATTTTCTTTAAAACTGCTTCCACAGGCGAACCAAACAACACGTCAGACTGTAAAGGAGCATCCAAAATCCTTGTCTTAACATGCTCAGCTAAATTCTGATCCCTCAACCAGGCGTGCCTACGAAGAACAGAACCAGTGGCAGCCACCCTCGAGGAGGCCTGCACAGCATCAAAACCACATTGCAAGGAATGCTTACCCACCTGTTCAGACACATGAACCAAATCCTGCAACTCTTTACACTCAATACCTTCCGCCAGAGCATCCACCTTAGACTTCAATTGTGAAAGGAGATAATTTTGATATTTTAACATGTGAAACTGGCAATTCAACGCCTCATGGCTAAAGTGGAAGAAGTATACACTTTCTTTCCCCATCTATCCAAAGCCCTTGCCTCTTTATCAGGAGGAACAGGATTTTTAACAACAGAAGCCTTAACACCTTTAGGCCCCTGAGAGACAGTTTCCGGGTCTGCCCTAGGACTCTTAAAAAGATACTTATGAGCTTCAGGCACCCTATAGTACCTATCCGGTTTAACTGGGGCAGGAGGCAAAGAATCAGGGTTCAGGGAAGCCTCTGCAAAAACATCTTCCACCACATTCAGAACAGGAGGTATAGCTAAAGGCCTATGCTGGGGTAAAAACAAGAATTCCCTAAGGCTCTTCCTGGAATCAGAGAAATCTTGACCTTCCCATTTAAAATGCTCCCTCATGGAATGCAGAGTCTCTGAAAATGAAAAATCCTCAGGAGGAGAAGCTGAAGGAGTAGAATCATCCACATCAGAATCAGAATAAGGAGGATACTCCTGCAAGTCTTCAGCCAAGACTCAGAAGCCTCGAACACTGCTCAAAACTCTCAAACTCAGGTTCCACCCTAGGCCTCTTATCAGGAGGGGGCATAGAACCTCTAATCATAGTAATCAAATCCTCTGCCATTTTAAGCATATGTTTCTTAGGCAAAGAACCTGAAGAGCTAGGAGAAACCCCCACTGAAGTTAAACCTGGCCTGCCTCTCAAAGAAGCCTTGGAAACAGAAGGGGAGGCTCTAACTACCTTAGGAAGAGAGGGAAGAACAGCCACCTAAGAAGCCCCTTCAGCCTGGCCTACCTCTTGAGAGGACACATCCTGTAACAGTAAAGTCTCTCCCTGAGACTCCAAAGAAACTCCTGGCAGAACCTCCGGCTCCACTGAGCCTTCTAAAGAACCGACGTCCGGGACTGTCGGTTCTTCCACTCTAGGCTTTGCTGCTTTGTCCTTGCGCTTTTTGGACGAAGCGGGCGTCGGAGCATCCGACGGCATTTTATAATTACAACGCTTCCCAAAAACTAACCTGGCACAGTCTAACCTTCTCTTAATAGTGCATTTGTTAAATCTAGTACAAGAGCGGCATCCAACAACGTCATGCTCAGGCCCTAAACAAGGTATACACAAGGTATGGTAATCCCTATGAGGTATCTGTTTCCCACAAGAAATACAGTTATTCACTTTTTCTGACATCCGGTTAAATACTGAGGCAAGAAAAAACCAAAATATTCCCCAACGGGGTACTTAGCCAACTTTGATTCGGTCTGAAACTCCGACTTCAGAAAATTTCAGAACGCCAACCTGCACTCGCAAAACTGCTTCTGCATCGGACCATGCGGCAAAAAAGACTGAGGATATGACGTCGGTCATGCGCATTAGTACCCTGACGCCCTGACGCCAGACTAATGCGCCTTGACCGACGTCAGCCATATACTTTGGTATTCGGGCCGACTGGGACAGCGGACTACCCAATGGTTAGGACTGCAGCAATGTGGAATGAAGAACATCTTACCATAACAGTAGATGTCCTACTGGCTCGATTGCAGTATTCTAATGGTGATTGGTTATCCGGTCCAAGGAAACCCAATGTCCAGCCTGCATACCAAAGCAAAAAACTTCCTGATACACCATACATCTGGCATATGACCTCAGCCCTTGGGCTTAGGGGTATTAAAGTGGACATGAACATAAGATCCTCAGATTACCTAGAGCCAGGAAACCCTGGAGGAGCCAGAGTACAACAATGAACTAATCCAGCCAAGAAGGGGGGAAAGGAACTGTCCCCCCTCTTTCCACAAGGTAAAGACAGGCCACAAAACACACAAAGAGGGAGATGGGTGGAGGGATGCAATACTGCAACAGAGATCAGTAGAAAGGACAGTTGTGTACACTTACCATAAATGTAGATGTTCGAGTGTATTCACTGTTGCAGTCATTACATTTGGGTAATCTGCTTGCAGGTTGCCCTCAGTCGGCCTGATCAACAAAGTCTTGGGTCTTGCGTCAGTTTCTGTCCCTTCTTCCATGACGTCAGGTCGTCAGGGGTATAAAAACATGCAGCCGACGCCATTGCATCAGTTTTTCTTGCCCAGATGTCAGGTGCCCCCCCCAATGGGGAGCAATTAAGCATAAAAACAACAAAGGTATACCTCCAACAGAAAAGCAAAAGCACCAAAAAGGCTTTTAAGCATAGTAAAGGAAAACAGAGGTATAGCCAAAAGAAGTAAGAGGGCTGGAGGGAGGGTAACCAGGACTGCAACAGTGAATACACTCGAACATCTACATTTATGTTAAGTGTACACAACTGTACTATGTTCTTTGTGTTTCACTGTTGCAGGGAGGAGGAGTTTAGATAGCATTAGGGCCAGCTATAAGGCCCTGCAAGACTGCAGTGGCAAAGCCAGCTCTGGATTTAGAGTAAATTGGCAAATAATAATGCTTGGTGAAAATATGTACACAACTTCAGGTAGCAGCTTCTAGGATGTCCCTGGTAGGAACACCTCTGAGAAAGGCTGCAGAAGTAGATGCAGCCCTGGTGGAGTGAGGTCTTATCCCCCTGAGGAATAGGCTTTCCATGGTGCTTATAGCAGAAATGAATGCAATGGGTTATCCATTTAGAAATGTTTTTTTTTTTCAATAATTTTTATTTTTACATTAATAAATGTCACAAATAAAAACTATCTTACATGACCGTATATATATATATATATATATATATATATATATATATATATATATATATATATATATATATATGTTATACATTGATGTCAAATACCACAGGATATAGGTCGTACAACATATCTATTTACACTATGTACATAGATGCTTTCACTGTTAGTTCCACAGTTATACAGACAGTATATACATTCGTAATATCCAAGTTATTATTTAATATCTGAACTTGTACGTGTTCTTTGGTTCCGTTATAGTGTATTTCTAAGTTGCTGTGTGATGAATTATGCTAATATGATATTAAAGGTCTTTTTCCCAAATTTCTCTGGATTTCATGTTTTTGTTTCTTTTATCTATTAATATTTTATGAGCTAAAAGGTGTTGTATAGCTACTTGTTTAAAACCCTCCCAAGAGATATTTATCGTATCTAGCCATTTAAAAGCTATATACAGTTTCATTAGTAGGAAAATTGTTAAAAGTGTATTTGCTTGTTTTCTTGGTATGTTGGGTGGGAGAATGTGTGACAGAGTGAATTCCCAAGTTAATGTTGATGTTTGATAACCTGTTTTTTGTAATTGTACCTTGAGAGAGTTCCAGAGTTTATAGACACATTTACAGCTCCAAAATACATGGATTAAGTCAGCTATATGGTCCTTACAGTGTGGGCAGAAAGGTGATTTTGATGCGTTAAACTTGTATAGGATTGCAGGTGTAAAATAAGCATTATTATTGATCATGAGCTGAGTGTATGCTAACTTTTTTGAGGGGTATAATCTTCAGTGTTAGATTGATTGACTGGCTTATTTGCTGATCATCTATGGATGGTTTAATTTTTCTCCAGTAGTTAGAGAACAGAATGTCTTTCTGGTATTTGATTTCATTTATCATTTTATATGAATTAGTAATAGTTTTCTTTGTTGTGATAATAGTTTTCCAAAACCTGCTACAAGTTTCTATGTCACTATTGGTCATAGTAACATTTTGGAAGTAACTGGAACACAGTTCTTTGATTTGTCTTAGGATTATTATGTGTGATTTAGGGAGGTTTAAGTTGGTCCTCATTTCTTGCATTGAACAGTTAAGGTAGGGATAAATATCTTGGATTGTTTTATCTTTCAGTCTAGGAAAAGGGACTAAGTCCAGCATCTTATTGTTTATTTTTAAATTTGGGTTTTTTATGAAGGAGTTGCAGTATTGTCATGGCTTGTCTAAGGTTCAAGAATTGAAAGAGTTTTTGCGCTAAGTTGATAGAATATTTTAAGGGCTCTATAATATTATAAGTTTGTATTTCTTTCTGCTTCAGGAATGGAAGTGCTTTGGGATTGCAACCTAGAGCTTTAATATATCTATAATATATTGTCACCCAAAGAGGAGACCAATTTTCCACCGATGGGTTATGTTCAGCTATTCTTAATATTCTGTTAGTGTTAATGATCGAGTAGTAGCTTTAGTCCTCCTTTGCTTTTGGGGGGGGTGTTAATTTTGGATAGGAGATTCTGTTTTTTTTTTTTGGGTTCCCATATAAATTTTGCTAGGAAGGTATGAATTTGTTTGAAGAATTTATTATGTATTGTCTGTGATGTCAGGAATATATACATTAGTCTAGGTAAAATGTTCATTTTGATTATTGATACTTTGGCCAAGAATGGTAGTTTTAGGTTGTTCCATCTTTTACAGTCTTGCATTATATTTTGCCATTTAAGGTTTACATTGTGTTGGTAGAAGTCTTTGTTATTCTGGAAAAAGGTGATTCCCAGATATTTAGTTTCTTCTTTTATTTTTAATGTGTTTAACAATGGTATTAGTGAGATGAGTTTGGGTGTTTTTAGGGGGAAAATATTAGTTTTATTAAGGTTTAGTTTGTAGTTAGACATAGTCGAGAAATGCTCAATTGCAGCTATTATTTTGTTTATATATGAATTTGGTGTAGTGCAGTATATGTTCAGATCATCAGCAAATGCAGTGAGGTATATTTTGAAGTTGTGCATTGATGGAGGATTGTAGTATGTATTTTGTTTAATGTATAGAAAGAGTGGTTTTAGGTATAGGTTAAACAGGAAGGGTGATAATGGGCATCCTTGTCTTGTTCCATTTTTTATTAGGATCCTATCTGACCAAGTTTTATTTATATACAGAGATGTGTATGGGTTGCTATAGAGAGTTTGGATGATCTGAATGAAGTTATTGGGTATATTAAAGTAGGGTAGTGTTTGGAGTAAGAATTCTAGATTAACCCTATCAAATGCCTTGTGGGCATCCACTACCATTGTGTAGATGTTGATATTGTATCGGTTAGCATAGGATATTAGTGCATCTAATGTTAATGTATTGTCACTAGTCTGTCTATGTGGTGTAAAACTGGATTGTTCTGGGGAAATGATTTTCTCTATCAGATTTTTCATTCTGTTTGCAAGTATAGAGGTAAATATTTCAGTACCTATATTTAAGAGGGAGATGGGTCTGTAGCTGTCAGTTTTTTTGGGATCTGTGTGTTCTTTTAATATACAGATGGTTTTAGAGGCATTAAAGTGGATATAATTTATTTTATAGCTTATTATGTAATTCAGTGTATAGTATAGTAGTTTGGCTATCAAAGGGGCAAATGCTTTGTAAAATTCTGATGTGAGCCCATCCGGACCTGGAGTCTTATGCGCTTTTAAGTGTTTGATTGTTGTAATAATTTCACTGGTGGATATTGGTTCAGTTAGTTTTTTTTGTTGGTCTAAATTGAGTTTAGGGAATTTCAGTTTTTGAAGGAAAAGAGTTCTATCTTCCTTTGAGGTTTTGTAGTATTTGTCATCCATATATTTGACAGTATATTTGTTCAAATGTTTTAATAATGTCTTCATTTTTTGTGTAGTTTTTGTCTCTGTAGTTTATTTCTGATATATTGGAGGCATTTTTGTGTTGGGAGATAATTTTGGCCAGAGCTCTAGATGGTATTTGAGCTTCTTCTGCATAAGTGGCTAACATTCTGGCTTCTTAAAAAGATAGGTTCCTAGTTTCTAACATATATAGATCCCTTTGCAGTTTTAAAAGTTCTGCTTCTGTTTGGTTCGTAGGGTTATTTATTAGTTCTTTTTCAAGATGCTCTATTTTCCCTTTCAGTATATACTCTTCTTTCAGTTGTATTTTTTATAGTATGCTGCTTTTTTGATGACCAATACTCTAATTTGTGCTTTGGTTGCAGCCCATTCTATGTCAGTTGGTACTTGGGAGTTGGTGATATTTGTAAGAGCTATTTTTAGTATTGCTTCTGTTTCTTTTATTACATCCATTTTGGAAAGTAAATTAGGGTTTAATGACCAATTATGACCCCTATTCTCTAAATATATCTTTTTGTCCCAGTTAATGTTCAGTGTGATTTTGGAGTGATCTGAAAAGAACCTGGTATGTATAGTTATTGTTGGGTCCATGTTAATGAATATGTCAGAGATTAAGAAGAAGTCTATCCTTGACCACATTTTGTGGCATTGCGAATATAATGTGAATTTCCCTGTTTTATCTGCACTGTTCCCATATTTAAAAGGGTCATATAGTTTGAAATCTTGTTTGAGTTCATTAAGGGCTAATGTGGTTTGTTTATTAAGTGATTTGGTCAGATTAGATTTATCCTTTTCTGGGTTTTGATATGTGTTCCAGTCACCTCCAATCACTAGGTAGTGATCTTTAAATTGGTTTAAGGTTGGGTATAATGACATAAAAAAGTGTTGTTGGTTATTACAGGGTGCGTAAACATTAAGTACCATTATAGGTTTTGGTATTGTAGGACTACTAAAGGTTACTTAACACCATCTTCCCTCCTTGTCAGCTTTGGTTTTAACTATTTTGTCCTTAAATTGATTTTTTAATTATTATGGCAGCCCCAGCACTGTTTGTTTTCCCCTCTGAAGCTATAATTTGACTTATCCATTTCTTTCTGCTAATTTCTGCCCATTGCTCTGCAGTCAAGTGTGTTTCTTGTATTAGTATGAGGTTGGCTGTGGTTTTTAATGTAAGGTGTAAGAATAGTTTTCTTTTCTTCTTGTTTTGGAGCCCTTTAACATTCCATGATTCTATTTCCCACATTTATTTATTAGATGTATTCTGTAGATATGCCATGTATATTAGTTTTGTTTTGTTATCTTTGTATGTGTTACTGTGTGATGGTTTAGGAAAGCATCTATTTATCCCAGTCCCTACTCTCTGCCTAACCACTATATCCCTGGACCAGGAATAATCGGGGGGGGGGGGATGAAGGTTCGTTATATGGTTTACCTTTACGTCTAATCTTGGAATGTGTTTTCTTTTTAGATATAGATTTAGCCCATAGTATCCCCCCCTGTGTTACTATAAACAATGTGGACAAAGCTGAACAAACTACTTCCTCAACAAACACTGCTACTTAATATCCCTAGCCTCTTCCAACATATTATTTATACAATTATGGTATTGCATTTAAGGTGCAGCATATGTATTGTTTTTGTCTTGTGACTAATTCTTTCTAATAGTATTTTTTAAACAGCACATTAATATACATTTCTCAGTAAATTATAGCAATATATGTACCATAGTAATATTGTAAAACAATCAATCTTGTCATTTTTACATTTTTCTTTAATTTGACTTCTTTTTCCTCCCCTTTATTCAGATTTCGGCCTTCTTTGGTGCCTGTAATGTTTTTCCACATCAATCTGTGTGGGTTATAAAATATATACTTGGCACCTATTTATCAGAGGTAGGAAGTATAGAGAGACATAAAAAAAAAAAAAAACAGCTTAGCTAAATAGTCCTCCTGCTATAGTTAACATATTAAGGCTATATTTACATTACCCCAAAATTGTTAGGTTATTTTACTATTTTCCTGAGATTACCTCTCTCCAGGATCCTTTAACACATTTCTAGTATTTACATAAAACATTTAACACTTTTTTTTCCCCAATATTAATCTATGAGCTAGCCTGTTTCTGACAGTTTATTTCTTGCATATTATTTAAGGCTGGATTTTCATTCACCTACACAGTACTGGGTGTACTGTTTTAGTGAATGGTTCAGTTCAACAGTACCTTATTTCTTCAAAGTTTTGCTTGCTGGTTGGTTGACATCTATGGTGCAGCTTTCTTCTTTTAGCTGGTGCAGATCAATTCTCATTTTTCAGGCAGTAAAATCTTTTGGAGCTTGCTGAAATCCATTTTGACTGACTGTTCTTAATGGAGTCCTCAAAATCATAGGGGGACTGAATTTGCAGACCAATGTCCCAGAAGGAGGCTCCTTCCTATATTTGTGCATTGGAAACGGCAGCTGATTTTTGGTTCCTACCCAGGCTGTACTTCCTTTTCCTGTGTTCCTCATAGCTCATATCATGGATTTAAGGGCCTAGACAGCAAGGGGAAGCTTTCAGAGTTGGATCCCAGCTAGAGTGCTCATGAATGGGGTCGTCTTTTCACCCAAGGGTCCTTTATCGTTTTGTGTGGATTTATTTCACTTCTGACGGTGGAATTTGCTTGAAAACGGCCAGGAATGTCTCTTTTGCCTCTTTGGGGTTAGTGACCATGTATTTAACCTCTTTGATGTAAGATTAACTGATTTGGATATTTCATCTGTAATTTGATTTTTTTTTTCTATTAGGAACCTGCAGTATAGAGATATTAGTTGTCTTGCTTGTCTTATTTGTATTGGGAGGTCTTGAGCAAAGGAGATTTTATTATTATTCCAGGTGAGTGTGCCTTTTTTCTTTGCTGCCAGTATGATTTTATTTACATCTTGGTAGTTTAATATTTTAATATAGACAGGTCTTGGTTTCAGTGGTGTTTGCATTTCCCTCAGGGCTCTGTGGGCTCTCTCTATTGTTATTTGCTGCATTTCTTCAGGTTCTCCTAGCAGGGAGTTTATTATTTGCTTGATTGTTGGTATTAGATTTTTATGAAGTACAGTTTCAAGTATTCCTATGATGATGATATTGTTCCTTTGAGATCTTGCTTCCAGGTCTGTTATTTTTGCTTGTAAGTTTTGTATTTATTTGTCATGGGCATCAGTTCTTTGAGAAATAGAGTATTTTTATTTCATTTTCTATTATTTTGGACTCAGATTTTTCCATTCTGGATATTATTTGGCTGAATGAGTCACCAAAGGTTTGAAATTGTAATAAGTCCTTTATTGCTTGCTGGATAGGTAATAAGGCAGATTTTATGTCTTCCAGATTAGCTGGCTGGTCAGTCTTGGATTTATTTGTAGTTTTAGAGTTGTCAGTTTGTTTAGTTGTCTTTTGTCTTTTTGAAGTTGTCTCTCTCAGGTGAGGCTAGTACTGAGAATTTGGTCTTAGTTATTGTTGTTTCCATATTATTTTCCTCTTTTGACATCTTGCTGTATAGTGTTTTACCAATCTTTCAGTCAGATGCAGGGCCTTAGTAGCACATGGCTTAAGCTGTTATTCAGAAATCTTAGTTAATCCTGCTGTTTCTGAGCTGAATCGGTCACTTTTTCTTCCTCTTTTCTTTGCTGGATGATATTAGCAGTAAATATCTACAGTTATTTCTGTATTATTAATTCTGCATTGCCTTCTGGGTTTGTTTTAATCCAGGGTATATCAGAGGCTTAGGTAATAGCAGTGCTCACAGAACAGCGGCCATTTTGAACTTTGAAATGGTTTGTTTTGAAATAGCCTTCTCCTCTGCCCCTGCAGCAAAAGCTACCAGCAGTTGTTCAGATTTTCTTTGAGGTTTAGTCCTGTCCAAGTAGGATCTAAGTTGTCTGTGCACATCCAAGGAATGCAGAATCCGTTCCCCTTTGTTCTGCGGATTGGGGAAGAAGGTTGGCAAATGAATGGACTGATTAAGAGCCATACTGGATACCACCTTGGGCATGAAGGATGGATTGGTTCTGAGTGACACTCTGTCCGCATGAAAGATGATGAAAGGCTGCACTGCCATAAGGGCCTGTAATTCAGATACTCTTCTAGCTGAAGTGATTGCTAGAAGGAAAGCTGTTTTCCAAGAAATAAATTTTAAGTCTGCAGTGGCAGCTGGTTTGAAAGGAGGTAGAGTGAGTTTCTCCAATACAAAGTTAAGGTCCCAGGATGGGATTTGAGCTCTCCTGGTTGATCTCAAGTTTTTGGCCCCTCTGAGATACTGCTTGAGCAGTGGATGAGAGAAGATGGGAGGTTCTGTGTTATAATGAGCTGATATGGTGGAGGTGTGGATTTTAATGGAGGAAAAAGACAGGCCCTTGTGAAGCATCTCAGTTAAGTATTGTAAAATCTAAGGTAAACTGGGTGCTGCTGTGCTCATCCCTTGGGATTGGTTCCAGGCACAGAATATTTTCCATTTTTCAGCATAAGATTTTCTAGAACTAGGCCTCCTTGCCTCTAAGATGACATCCATCACAGGTTTGCTGAGGGATGGTAAGGGAGACTAAGTATTTAGCCAAGCTGCATGGTTCAGTGTTGGAAGCTGCGGGTGCAGAATCTGGTTCTCCTGCTGAGACAGCAGGGAAGGAGTCAGAGGTAGGTGCCATGGAGCTAACCGTGACATTGTGCAGGAGGGGTACCAGTGTTGGCGTGGCCAGTCTGGAGCAATCAAAATCATCCTTGGTTTGTCCTATTTGACTTTTAGTAGTACTTTGGAAACCAGAGGCAGCAAGGGGAAGGCATTGATTGATAGGTTTTCCCAGCTAAGGACAGAGCATCCACTTTCTAGGCTTGTTTGTGGGGAGTCCTCGTGCAAAATATTTCCAATTGGTAGTTCTGGGGGGAGGCAAATAGATCTATGTCTGGGCTCCCCCATTCACTTGTCAACATGTAAATCCTTGGTTCCAGTTTCCACTCGTGTGGGTTCATGATATTTCTGCTTAGCCCATCTGCCAGTGTATTCAATTTCCCTGGCAGGAATTGAGCTTGCAGGTGCACTTGATAGCTCAAGGTTGTGTTCCACAATGCCATGGCTAGTCTGCAGAGGGGGTAGGAATGTGCACCCCCTTGCTTGTTTATGTACCACATAACCGTGGTTTTGTCCGTCTTTATCATTAGTTGTCCTGGAAGAATGTAGTCCTTGATGGCTGTCAGAGCATTCTGTACAGCTAACATTTCTTTTGCATTGATATGAAGGTGCATTTGATTTGGGTTCCATTTGCCCTGAATGCACTTCACTTCCAAGTGAGCCCCCCATGCATAGTCTGATGCATCTGTAGTTAGGGTGTGGGCGGCAGGGGGTAGTGTGAATGGTAGTCCCTTGTTTTGGTGGCAGGCCTCTGCCCACCAGAGGAACTCCAGATGTAGACAAGTTATGATAGGAATCATTGTTTCCAGGCTGTGAGAATGTTGACTCCACTGACTTTTTAGATACCACTGTAGTTTCCTCATATGCAGTCTTGCATATGGAATTAGAAGACTGCAGCAGGCCATGAACCCCAAGGCTTGCAATATTTGTCTTGCAGATAGCAGGGTTTTGTGGCCACTTGTTTGAAGTAAGCTACCAAATAAAATTGTTTTTCTGGCGTGAGGAAAGCCATCTGGGCAGCTGTATTCAAGCTTGCACTCAGGAATGTAATTTGTTGACAGGGTACCAGTTGTGATTTCTTTTTGTTTATGGTGTACCCTAGACAAGTTAGACCCTTTTTACAAATGCCAGATGATTTAAAAGTATGTCCTGTGTTTCTGCCTGAATTAGACAATTGTCCAGGTATGGGTATATTTGAATACTTTTTTGCCTGTAAAATGCAATAACTGGAGCCAGGCACTTTGTGAATACCCTGGGTGCAGTAGACAAGCCAAAGGGCAGTGCAGAAAATTGATAATGTATGTATCCTGCTTTGAAGCGTAGGTATCTTTTGCAAGATTCCCTGACTGGAATGTACAGGTATGCTTCTTTTAAATCTAGTGTTGCCAACCAGGCATCTTTGCCTAGCATAGGAAGCAATTGATGCAGAGTCAGCATCTTGAATTTTGGAATCTCCAGAAAGGTGTTCAGAGTAGACAGGTCCCGGATTGGACACCAAGATTTGTCTTTTCTGGGTACCAGGAAAAGTCTGGAGTAGAAACCTTGTCCCCTTTCCTCTTCTGGCACCAGACGAATAGCCCCCATGTTTAAAAGGGACAATACTTGCTTTTGAGCCTTTGCCCACTGATTTGGGGGCAGGTCTGGGCACCCATTTGGTGTTGGCAGCCTGTGGAAATGAAATCTGGATCCCTGGGACACTATATTTAAAACCCATTTGTCCTGGGTTACGAGTTCCCAGTTCTTTGCATGAAGAGCAATCTTACCCCCCAAAGGGGCGGTCAAAAGGTAAGTGCTTGGAAATTTTAAAAGGGAGTCATTGAGACTGTTTACCATAGGAAGGGCCTTATTATTTCCCGATTTGGAAGTGAAGGCCCCCCCTCTGCTTAGTTTTGAAAGTCCCCTGGGACTGAAACCTGGGGTTTTTGCTGTGTCTGCGTTTGGCTTGAGAGGACCTGGAAAGGACCAATTCTTAGTAGGCCAGTGCCTACTAAATCTCGGAGGTTGCACTTGTAAAAAATCTTTAACAGTTCGCATAGATTTAGCTTTATCTTCCATCTTTTTAAGAACTTCTTCAGCCTTGTTGCCAATCAGGCGGTCCTGATTTAAAGGAGCATCCAACAATTTAGCTTTAACATGATCAGGCAAAGATTGCTCCTTAAGCCAAGCATGCCTTCTAAGCACAGAGCCAGTAACAGCAGCCCTGCAAGAGGCCTCTAAAAAATCAAAACCATATTGCAAAGTATATTTTTCAACTTGTTCAGCAGAATGCATTAAGTCTTGTAAATCTTTATTTTCCACACAGTCAGGAAACATAATTTTCTGTTTAAGTAGTCCAATAATATGCTATTAATATTTTAACATATGAAATTGGCAGTTTAAAGCTCTGATTGCCAAGATAGCAGAAGTATAAACCTTTTTTCCCCATCTATCCAGCGCCCTGGAATCCCTATCAGAAGGGTGGGATTTTTAGCAGTAGAAACCTTAATGCCCTTGGGCCCCTGAGAAACAGTGTTTGGATCTGCAACAGGATTTTTGAAAAGGAATTTGTGGGACTCGGGAACCCTGTAGTATCTGTCTGGTTTACTAGGAACAGGAGGCAGGGAGTCAGGGGCCAAACTGGATTCAGAGAACACATCAACAATGGCTAGTACAGGAGGCATAGCCAAAGGCATATGCTGAGGAAGAAGAAAGAAATCCCTAAGCCTCTTTTTTGAATCCAAAAACTCCTGGCTTTCCCAGTGAAAATGCTCCCATAAAGTATGCAGAATTTCCCCAAAAGAAAAATCCTCAGGAGGAGAAGCAGAAGGAATAGAATCCTCTGCATCAGAATCCTCATAATTAGGTATGGACAAATCCAGGTCATCAGAAGAGTCAGAAGAAACAGTATCTTGTTCAGAAGATTCATAATCAAGCTCAGCCCTGGGCCTCTTGGGGGGGGGGGGGGGTTGACTACCCCTGATTAGAGTTATTAGATCTTCAGCCATTTTAATCATTTGTTTTTAAGGCATAGGGGCCTGAGCATGCGGCCTAGGCATCTTTTTTTTTAGACATGGATCGAGGTTTAGGCCTTCATAAAGAAGGAGAAGTAGATTTAATATGCAAGTCTGTAGGCCTGAATACACTCTCTGAAGCCGGTGCCTGCACAGCGGCTCCAGACCCATCCAAGGTAGAGAAATCCGGTGGTTCCATGGTTGAAGTATCTCACTGCACACTGGACTCCGAATGGGTCTCAGTAGAGGCCTGCGAATCTGAAGTAGCGGACATCGGGGACTGCGAAAGCAACTGGCTTAGGAAAAGTGTTACCGGCAGTTTTGGAACTTGGCGGCCTGTCTTTATCTTTGCCCTTTTTCAGAATCCCGGTAGTCGGATGGCTAACCGATGACATTTCTGGATAATTAAACCGAGAACTGAAATATTTAGAAGCAAAAATATACAGACGACTGATAGTGCGCTGATTAAATAAAGCACAAAACCGACAGCAAGGCATGTCGTGCTCAGGGCCTAGGCAAGGAATACAGTACAAATGAAAATCTTTATGAGGTATTTGCTTCCCACAAGTAATGCAATTGTTAACTTTTACTGACATCAGTAAGGAGCAAGAAAAAGTTTCCCTAATGGGGTACTTAGCTTTAAGTTGAAGACTTCGGTTCTGAAACTCGAAAATGAAAATTTCAGGAGTCAGCCAACCGGCACTTGTGAACTGCTTCGGCTTCGGGCACCGCACAGTAAGAAAGACTGATGTAATGGTGTCGGCTGCATGTTTTATACCCCTGATGACCTGACATCATGAAAGAGGGGACAGCAACTGACGCAGGACCCAAGACTTTGTTAATCAGGCCGACTGAGGGCAACCTGCCAGCAGATTACCCAAATGTAATAACTGCAACAATGAAACATGAAGAACATCACCTACTGTTAAGTTAAGTTCTTATACAACTGAATTTTGTTATGCCTTGGATCACTGCTGCAATATTTCAATATGGACAGGTGATTCCCAAAGCTAGAGGTTTTGAAGGGTGAGTGGATTGGAGAAAGGAGAGCTGTCTAGCAGTCCTAACAAGACAGATCCAGAAAAACTGTTTCTAGATCTGGGGAATGCATCCTGTCAGTAGTGTCTAGTAAACATGTGAACTGACAACTAGGTGGCCATCTCCAGAACAGACCTAGAGTTAATACCTTTGAAGAAGGCTCTAAATGAAGAGACTGCCCAGGTGAAATGGGTCTTCACAGATGAAAACTGGGACTTGCCATGTAAGGTACAACAGAAAAAGATGGATTTAGAGATACAGCTGGAGACAGTCTGTTTGGACACAGGGTTGCCCAAGTTTCCTACCTGGAAGATGGCAATGAGCTGGTCAGTTTTCCTGACAAAATTTTGTCTTAACCAAGTAGAATGTTATCTGTCAGTGCACATCCAGGAAATGGAGGAGTCTTTCACCACAGTTCTGTAGATTAGGGCTTGTAGCTCAAACTCTTTTTGCAGAGGCAAGAACAACCAGCAGAACCATTTTCCAGATGCAAAATTTTAATAAGACAGAGGCTGCTGGTTCTCAAAAAGTAGCAAAGTAAGTTTTTCCAAAACAGAGTTCAGATCCCAGGGAGGCAGAACAAACCTCCTAAGCGGGTTCAAATGAAGGGTACCTTTTAAAATTGTTTGTCCTCAACTCTGGAAAGCAAAGGTAGGTTTAAAGGAATGCACGCAGAAACAGGAGACAGGTGTGCCTTGACGGAGGAATACAGTAGTCGACTTTTGAGTAAATTACATAAGTAAGATAGAATATCAGGAATACCCATCCAAAAAGGGGCCCTTCATTCTTCTTAAGACACCACACAGAAAATCTTTTCCACTTAAAGATGCAAGGTTTTCTTGGTATTGGTTTTTCTCAGCTCCTGAAGCACATCCTCTGAAAGCTGGTGTCTTAAAAGGATTATTATACAATGACTGGCCATTAACATTCTAAAACGAGCATGCTGATTGGCCAGCCCAACCAGTGTGCCCAATGTATACCAACGGACATATTTCCGGTGGATTATTCTTTAATTTTAACTTTTTTTTAACAAAAATAAAAACAAAATTTGTAGTCCGGACACCGGACATACGAGAGAGACACCTTGCAGAAAATACAAGGGAAATAAGGTACGTTGTTTAAAAAGTACAGTTTTGTACCTACCATAAATGTAGATGTTCGAGGATCCACATTGCTGCAGTCATAACCTGTGGGTAGTCCGCTGTCCTCGGTCGGCCCGAATACCAAAGTGTTAGGCTGGCGTCGGTCATGGTCGTTCAGAGCTGACGTCAGTACGCAGTAGTACTTAAGCGCATGACCGACGCCATATCCTCAGTCTTTCTTGCCCCAGATGTCAGAAGGCCTAAAAAGGAAAGGCCATAGCCAAAATAGAAAATACCCAACAACCAACAGATAAAATAATAATTATCCCAAAAGAAACACAGCAACCCCAAACTATAGAGGGGAAGGAGGGAGGGAAAATTGGACTGCAGCAATGTGGATCCTCGAACATCTACATTTATGGTAGGTACAAAACTGTACTATGTTCTTCGTCTCACATTGCTGCAGTCATAACCTGTGGGTAGAATCCCAAAGCAAAGGTAAAGGGTGGCTGGCAAACTAAAAAGCATTAGGAGCTGCCAACATGCCCTGTAAAACTGCAGTGGCAAACCCAGCCCTAGACTTAGAATAAAGAGGGAGATGGTAATGTTTAGTAAAAGTGTGCACTGAACTCCAAGTAGCTGCCTCCAAAATATCCTTAGCAGCTACCCCCCTTAAAAAGGCAGTAGATGTGGCGGTAGCCCTAGTGGAATGAGGTCTGATCCCAGCAGGAACATCCTTTCCATGATGAGAATAACAAAAAGCAATACAATGGCCAATCCACTTAGAAATAGTCTGCTTTGAAACAGCCTTCCCTTGTGAACCCAAAGCAAAAGAAATAAATAACTGTTGAGTCTGCCTGAATTCTTTAGTTCTGCTCAAATAATAGCGTAACTGCCTGTGAATATCCAAAGAATGCAAGACTTTTTCCCCTTTGTTTTGGGGATCAGCATAAAAAGTAGGCAAATGAATAGACTGGTTTAAGGCCACATTAGAAATACCTTTAGGCATAAAAGTAGGGTTAGTACGCAAGGACACCCTATCCTTATGGAATATCAGGAAGGGTTCAACTGCCATGAGAGCCTGTAATTCAGATACCCTCCTAGCAGACGTAATGGCCAACAAAAAAGCAGTCTTCCAGGACAAAAACTTCAACTCAGATGTAGCTGCAGGTTCAAAAGGAGGTAAAGTAAGCTTTTCCAACACAAAATTGAGATCCCAGGAAGGAGTAGGAGCTCTACGTGGGGGTCTTATGTTTTTTGCCCCTCTAAGAAATTGTTTAAACAAAGGGTGAGAAAATAAAGGAGGGTCACAATCATAGTGAGCAGAAATGGCTGCAGCATGAACTTTCACGGAGGAAAAAGACAAACCCTTGTCTAGTAATTCAGTAAGGTACTGTAGTGTAAAACTCAAATTAGGCACTGAGACATCAAAGCTCTTTGCTGTGCTCCAAAGAAAAAATCTCCTCCATTATCAGCATAAACTTTTCTAGTACTAGGCAGTCTGGCTTCCAAAATGACATTCAAAACCTGTTGAGGAAGCTGAGACCCCCCCCAGGGTCTAAAACAGAATACGCCAGGCTGTCAGATGCAGGGACTGTACCCTGACATTGAGAAAATGATTGCTTGACTGAGACAACAGGTGAGGAATTGGTGGCAAAGGCCAAGGAGGCTCCTGAACTAAACTCCTCAGCAGAGGATACCAGTGCTGACGTGGCCAATCTGGTGCTATTAGAATCATGCAAGGCTTGTCCTGCCTGACTTTCAAGAGTACCTTGGGGAGGAGAGGCAGAGGAGGGAAAGCATAGACGTGAAGGTTGTTCCAACTGAAAGATAGAGCATCAACTTTCCAAGCTTTTGGGTGAAACATCTTTATGCAAAATTTTGGCAGTTGTAAATTTAGTGGAGAAGCGAACAGATCTATGTCTGGAGTTCCCCAAGCCACTGTCAACTGTTGGAATACGTGAGGATCCAATTTCCACTCATGGGGATCCACAATTTGTCTGCTCAATACATCTGCTAAGGAGTTCTGTGCTCCTGGCAGAAACCGTGCTAGAAGAGTGATGTGCAAACTGAGAGCAGTCTCCCACAAAATCATAGCTTGTCTGCAAAGAGGGTAAGAATGGGTTCCCCCCTGCTTGTTGATGTACCACATGACAGTTGTGTTGTCTGTTTGAATCAACACCTGTCCTGGTTGAAGTAGATCCTTGAAGGCCATCAGGGCAAATTGGACTGCTAACATCTCCTTCATGTTGATATGCAAATGCTGTAGTCTGGGAGGCCACGTGTCTTGAATCCATTTCCCATTGAAGTGTGCTCCCCAAGCCAGGTCTGAGGCATCCGTCTTTAAGATCTGACTCGCCTCTGGTCGGGTCACAGAGAGTCCCTTGTTTAGGTGACATTCCTGAGCCCACCACAAGAATTCCTTCTGGATGCAAGGTATCATCTGAATGACAGTGTCCAAACCGTGGCAGTGTTGAGTCCATACACTTTTGAGATACCATTGTAGCTTCCTCATATGCAGTTTTGCATTGGGAAGTACCAGAATGCAAGATGCCATGAACCCCAAGGCTTGAAGGACTGTCCTTGCAGTCAGCCTGGACATTAGTGATAATTGCTGGAAGTATAGGTGAAGATTTCTTTGTTTGTCCGGGGTCAAAAAAGCCATCTGAGAGGCTGTGTTCAGTCTCACACCCAGAAAGCACATGTCCTGAGAGGGTACTAGACTGGACTTTGTTTCGTTCACAGAATACCCTAGGCACCTTAAAACTGCCATTACATACTGTAGATGTTGAAGTAACTTGTCTTTGTCTTGAGCAAGAATCAGGCAATCGTCCAGATAAGGATAAATTTGTATTCCTCTCAGTCTTAAGAAAGCTATCACAGGAGCCAGAACCTTTGTGAACACCCTGGGCACAGTAGATAAGCCAAAGGGCAATGCAGAGAACTGATAATGAAAAGTACCAGCCTGAAAACGCAGGAATCTCTTGCAGCTGGGCCTGATAGGAATGTGAAGATAAGCCTCTTTGAGATCCAGAGTTACCATCCAGGGATCTTTGCCTAGCAGAGGCAGAAGTTGCTGTAAACATCTTGAACTTTGGAATGTCTAGGTATGTATTGAGAATGGACAAATCCAGAATTGGCCTCCAAGTGTTTCCTTTCTTTGGCACAAGGAATAGGCGAGAATAAAACCCTAGGCCTACTTCTGACGGAGGTACCACCTGGATTGCCCCCATTTGCAAAAGCAAAGAAATTTGTTTGTGAGCCTCCAGCCTTTGCTGAGGAGGAACATCTGGCATGCCTTTGAAAGGAGGAAAAGTGTGAAAATAAAACTTGTAGCCTTGATTTATTATGTCCAACACCCATTTGTCCTGGGTGACCAAATGCCAATTCAGTTTGAAAAGTGCCAACTTTCCTCCTAGAGGAGCTGCCAGACAGGAAGAATCTGGCAGCTGGAGATACAGGTCATTGGGTCTGTTTACGAAAAGGCTGACCCCTGCCCTCCCCAGAAGATTGAGCAGGATAACTCCAAGTCCTAGGTCTGAAAGAACCCTGAGCGTGAGCTCTGCCCCTACCACGTCTAGACCTGCCCCTAGACTGAAAATCGGAAGAAGGGTAAGACCATCCTCTTGCAGGCCAATTCCTGCTAAACTTAGGGGGCTGCACTTGCAAAAATTCCTTAACCGTCTGCATAGACTTAGCTTTGTCTTCCATCTTTTTCAAAACTGACTCCACAGGAGAACCAAAAAGAACTTCAGATTGAAGAGGAGCATCCAAAATTCGAGCTTTAACATGCTCTGACAAATTTTGATCCTTAAGCCAGGCATGCCTACGAATAACTGAACCAGTAGCAGCCACCCTGGAAGAAGCCTGAAGAGCATCGAAGCCACACTGTAAGGAATGCTTACCAACTTGATCTGAGGCATGAACTAAGTCCTGCAATTCCTTACACTCTATACCCTCAGCTAAAGCATCTACCTTAGATTTCAACTGACCTAACAGAAAGTTCTGATATTTCAACATATGAAACTGGCAATTCAAAGCCCTCATAGCTAGCGTGGAGGAGGTATACACTTTTTTACCCCACCTATCCAAAGCTCTAGAATCTTTATCCAGAGGAACTGGATTCTTAACTACAGAAGCCCTGACACCCTTAGGCCCTTGAATAATAGTTTCCGGGTCAGCTCTAGGACTCTTATACAAATATTTATGTGCCTCTGGAACTCTGTAATACCTGTCTGGCTTGACAGGGGCAGGGAGTAAAAAATCAGGATTAAGGGAAGCTTCAGAAAAAACATCCTGAACAACATCTAAAACAGGGGGAATAGCCAAAGGTCTATGTTGTGGCAAAAACAAACATTCCCTAAGCCTCTTACGAGAATCTGAGAAATCCTGACCTTCCCACTTGAAATGCTCCCTCATGGAGTGCAAGGTTTCAGAAAAAGAAAAATCCTCTGGAGGAGAAGCAGAAGGACAGGAATCCTCTGCATCCAAATCAGAATAGGGAGGAAAATCCTGAATATCCTCAGCTGAAGACTCAGAGTAATCTGAGGAATGCTCCAAACCCTCTAAATCTGTCTCCACCCTAGGCCTCTTCTCTGGAGGGGGCATGGAACCCCTGATTAAAGTAATCAAATCCTCTGCCATTTTTAACATATGTTTTTTAGGAACAGAGCCCGAAGAACTAGGGCTGATGCCTGTACCAGAAAGACCAGGTCTAGCTTTAGCAGGGCCTTTAGTGACAGAAGTAGAAGGCCTAATAACCTTTTGTAAGGATGGAACCACAGAAACTTGAGAAGCCCCCTCGGCCTGACCTAACTCCCGAGAGGCTAACTCCTGTAATAGTAAAGGTTCCCCCTGTGATTCCGCCGAGACCTCGGCTGGATCCACAGATTCAACCGTAGATTCCATAGAACCGGCGTCCGCAATGGACGACTCATCCTGTTTAGACTTTAACGATTTATCTTTTTGCTTTTTTGCGGTAGCGGGCGTCGGAGGATCCGACGGCATGTTGTAGTTACACCGCTTACCGAAAACAAGCCTAGCACAGTCTAATCTGCGTTTTATGGTGCGCTTATTAAATCTAGCGCAAAAGCGACACCCGACTACGTCGTGCTCAGGCCCCAAGCAAGGAATACAGAGAGTGATAGTCCCTATGAGGTATCTGTTTCCCACAAGAAATACAATTATTAACTTTTTCTGACATCCGGATTAACTGAGGCAAGAAAAGACAAAAATATTCCCCAACGGGGTACTTAGCCCAACTTGGTCTTCGGTCTGAAACTCGAAAAGTGAAAATTTCAGAACGCCGAACGGCACTTGCAAACGCTGCTTCTGCTTCGGACCACGCGGCAAGAAAGACTGAGGATATGGCGTCGGTCATGCGCTTAAGTACTACTGCGTACTGACGTCAGCTCTGAGCGACCATGACCGACGCCAGCCTAACACTTTGGTATTCGGGCCGACCGAGGACAGCGGACTACCCACAGGTTATGACTGCAGCAATGTGAGACGAAGAACATCTAAAGACACATACCTGATTTCCCTTGTATTTCCTCCATTCTCTCTCTCTCCTACCCTAAGCTTCCTGAACGTTTTTTTTTTTTTTTAATTTAAAAAAAACAGAGCAAAGGAGATCTTTTTTTCTCCGTTGCTTACTTTCCCGAGCACTGATGTACTGGGTATGCATGAGAACGCAAGTCTCATATGCATGTACAGTACATAAAAACAAGGAAGCAGTACACCACCAGCAACAGAAGAACAGTAATGCGCCATTATACAAAGACATTATTTAAGAAAGGTAAGTATTTATTTATTTTTTTTTAAGTAATGTCATTGTATAATAGCAATAACCGACTCTGTGGTTGTTCTATATTGA
This sequence comes from Protopterus annectens, assembly GCF_019279795.1. Lineage (NCBI taxonomy): Eukaryota > Metazoa > Chordata > Ceratodontiformes > Protopteridae > Protopterus > Protopterus annectens. The sequence continues at coordinate 362,357,144 of NC_056751.1, forward strand.
AATTTACCCACGGTTGGCTTTATTTAATCACTCGGGCTTTGCCCTTGTGGTTAAACCATGCCAACTGTGGGTAAATTTCAGTATACCACACCGACGTTGTCGGTTATTGCTATAAGATTCTATTACCCAAAGAGTCCAGTTGAGGGCCTGCAGATTGGGATGCATCAGGTTGCCCTTTTCTGCGTGAATAAGTCTACTTTGTGGGGTAACTGGTAGTAACGGGTCCCTGACTAGGTGGAGATTAAGGGGGAAACAATGCTGCCTAGGCCAGAACAGAGTCACTAGCAAGATTTGTGGTTTGTCCCTATGGAGCTATAGGAGAACCTTTGGGGTTAGTGGGGAAGGGAGAAGGCATACAGGACGCGCCCCCCCCCCCCTTCATCGAATGAAGGACATGGCATCTGCTCTCTAGGCCTGGAGACAAGGGGCAGGCCCTGGAACTAAACAGCTTGAGCAGTCTGCTCTGGCAAAAAGATCTACTTGAGGAGTATCCAATTTGTAGACTATGTCCTGGAAGACAACTCTGTTCAACATCCATTCATGAGGATCTTCCATGGAACTGCTTAGTGAGACTGTGAGAACATTGTCTTCTAATGGAATGCAAACAGCCTGCAGTGACAACTTTTGCTTTTGTGTAGTCCCCATGCCAGCAGAGCTAGCCTACATAGCTGCTAAGACCATGTCTGTGAAAATCCTGAGAGGGCCTGGGTTTCAAAAATAGGAGAACACATGCAGGGGCTTGAATAAGGGCTTTCATTTCCTTCACATTGATGTGCTGCTTTATCACACTGGGGGACCACTAGCCTTGAACTCTTGTGGTACCCATCTACACATCCCAAACTATATCTGAAGCATCTGTAATGAGGTCCTGGACTGGTAAGAGAGGGTGGACTGGTGGTCGTGGACTGAGCCGAATTTGAGAAACGCACCACTGCAACTCTTTCTTCAGAAATGACAGGAAAGGGATTTCGGAGTTCAGTGGGTGACAGTGCTAACACCAAAGACACTTCAAGTACAACTGGCTCTTTCTCATAAGCAGTCTGGCAAATGGAATCATGGGTATTGGGGCTGCCATGTAGTCCAAGTTTGTAGGATTTCTCTTGCTGAGAATGAATTCAGGAGAAGCAAGAACTGGAAGTAGCTCAGCGGGGAAAGGACAATGTATTCAGTCTGCAGCCAAGGAAGACAAGATTCTGGGACAGGATCAGTGATGACTTCTTGAGGCTGAAAGTTAAACCTACTCTTTCTAAATGCACATTGTGAAGTTGAGGTGTAACTGCAGGGTGTCTTGGGAGGAAGCCTGAATAAGATCATCCAGATAGGGAAATATCTGTATTTCCTGGGTTCTGTAAAAGGCAATGGCTGGTGCAAGGCACTTCGTGAATACTCTGGCAGCAGTAGGTAGACTAAAGGGTAAAACAGGGAACTGAAAGTGCAATGAAAAAAAAACAGAAAATTTGAGGAGTTTTCTACAGGTGGGATGAATATGGATGTCAAGTCTATGGACAAGGGCACTAAAAAGCTTGTGGAAGAATAAAAGGAAGTAGAGTTTGCAAGGAGAACATCTTGAAAGACGGCCCTTCCAGAAAGTTACTGAGATAAGACAAGTCTGCTAGTGGCCTCCAAGTACCCTCCTTCTTGCGAGCCAGGAAGAGTCTTGAATGAAAACCTTTTCCCAGGCCAAGAGATGGAAAAGGTTCTATAGTTCCCAGATGAGGAGTGGGATGAGGTGGGGCTGACTGGTAGGGAAAGTGGATCTCCCTCAGAGGGGAGTTACCTTCAAGACATTCTATAGCCATGCTGAATAATGGGACAAGACCCATTCCTCTGTAGTGATGAATTCCCAAGCTGGAAGAGAGATTGTGAGTCTTTTGGACAAGCAGGCTTTTGGACTGAGGAGGGAGGGGGTGAGGCAGAAGTCAAGACAGAGGCTGGTTTTATCTGGGGGGGGGGACTTTCCCTGGTTTAAGTTTATATTTGGTAGGTTTCTCCTGAAACATTTTCTTGGGCTGCTTTCTGCCATTTTGAGTGGGCTTTTGCTCTCTATGGACAAAGAAAGTGGGCTTGGAAGGGTGATTTCTTTGACATCTAGGGACTGATGTGAGAAAAGTATGCCTGAAATACTGCATTAATTTTTCCTTCTACAGAGTTTTAAAAAGTTTGGCTGCAATAGGGGAAAACAAAACGTCTCTATGAAGGGAAGAATCCAGCATTGTGGCATTGATATCCTCAGAGAAACTAAAGGCAAAGTAAAGCCAATCTGCGGATAAAACAGCCAGTGGCTGCAGCCCTGGAAAATGCCTCTGCAGCACCATAGCTACATGTAGTCTGACTGAGCATGGACACAGCCAGTGACTTAAGCTTAGAATTCTCTAAATTAGCCATAGTTTTATTTAACTCCCCCAGAATGGAGGACCATCAGAGTTTGAAAATGTAGGACCCTAAAAACCAAGATGGCAGTGGTGTACACCTTTTTACAATAGCTGTGCATGGTCTTGCTGCCTCTATCTGATGGCAATGTATTACTTAAAGGTAAAAGGTGTGTGAGCTTATCAGTGGAGACAGAAAAAGTTGAAGGGTCCACTACAATCAGGCTTTTTGGGAGCTGGGGCTGGGAATCAGGTGAAGTAGAAGTGGATTCAAAAACATTCAAGAAGGGTGAACTAGGGTGGGTTTAGGAGGACCTACTTCAAGAAAATAATAGTATCTTTTCTGCACTTCAGTGGCTTGCCTGGATTCCCATTCAAAAGGTTACATCATCGTCACTAGTTTCCTTTAGTTTCCCGTAGTTTCCCTAAAGCAAATTTATTTTACGTGGAACTCGGGCTACAAGTCCCTTCATCTGAAGCATGCTGTCCAAGGAATGGCTCTAAGATGAGTAGCTAAAAAATCCTCATCTGAAGGACATTCCTCCACTTCTTTAAAAGAGGATTCGTGTTGCCTCTTCAGAGGATGGAAGCTTGTGAAGAAGTGGTGAGGAAGGAAGGGGTCTTCAAACACAAAATGGCCATGTGGCCAGATCTTTAAAATCCCTGCTCTTACACTCAGCTTCTGTGTGTCTCTGCTCTCAGTGTCTCTTCCACCTACCTCCCTGGCCTACACAGAAGGTAAAATTACAACCTACTGGACGTGGTAAAGAAGCCAGGTTTACGCTGCCAAGGTCCTGCTAAACCTATCCCCTGAAAGAATTACTTTTGCAGTTCCAAGGGAATGTATACTAAACCTCCCTGCCCTACGCAGAAGGTAAAATTACAACTTACTGGACGTGGTAAAGAAGCCAGGTTTACGCTGAATTGCCTCTGCAGTTCCAAAGGAATTTATACTAAACCCCCCTAACCCTACGTAAAAGGTAAAATTACAACCTACTGGACGTGGTAAAGAAGCCAGGTTTACGCTGGCAAGGTCCTGCTAAACCTACCCCCTGAAAGAATTACCTCTGCAGTTCCAAGGGGATTTATACTAAACCTCCCTGCCCTACGCAAAAGGTAAAATTACAACCTATTGGACGTGGTAAAGAAGCCAGGTTTACGCTGCCAAGGTCCTGCTAAACCTACCCCCTGAAAGAATTACCTCTGCAGTTCCAAGGGAATTTATACTAAACTATGTCTGTGTACTATTGAGTTTTGTTAAATTTAGACACTAGACCCACAACCCTGCTAGGTGGTTAGAACGTGCTCTGTGATACTGCAGCAGCCACCCTTCCCCTTTCTCTGTAACCACTTATCCAGCCTTCTATGCCCTTCTCCAAGCCACGATAAAGCCAAATTTCATAGGTTTCCCAGCCCCGGGCTCCACAAGGACCTTTGCTGTACTTACAGAATTTGGTCACTAGATGGCGGCCTGAATCCTCTTAATATCCCCTGCCTTTTGAGTAGCTCCTGATCAACTATCTTTACTCTTTACTTCTACTTTCTACTCCTCTCCCCCACTACCACATCTGCCTCCCCACCTCTAGTCCTTTCAGCCTATACTCTACCTCTGTGCACTCTGGCTACTTGCCCTGCTATCTACATAGCCGATTGTTTCCAACCTAATATGTCCTGAAAAAACACCTTCCTTGGGCTCTACCAGCTCCGTTCGCCCTGCGGGCTCACTCCGCTCCCCTACTCTGCCCTTAATTCCCACCCGCCCCCAGTAATCCTACATTTATACTCATAAAATCACACCCCCTCATTAACTACCACCCACACACATCACAACCAACCAAAACATATTCTGCCTTTAAACACAACCCCCCACACCCAACCCACTACATTCCCTATACTCACTCTTAGATCTCCCCACCTACACTCCATAACACAAATACTATTTACCCCACAATGTCTACACTAACTCCCATCTTATCAGTAAAACCTGAACTACTACACTACCTCCTACCCCCACTCGTTATACTTTATCTTCTCACTGCCTATGAACGCCACTACCTACCTATCCCACAGTATCCTACATCTAGTACCACCACTAACAGTCAACCACACTACCCCACACCATTACTAACACTCCTTTTCTCTAACTCTACTACTCCAAAACCTCTTCATTCCATACAAGCTACCTATATAAAGCCTACCACTAAATACTACCATCAACTCCTACTAAAATTCCACAAACTAATAAAGAAGCCACTACCAAACCTTATAGTCAATGGCGATATCCACCCTAACCCAGGCCCAAACATACTTGATACCACCAACCCCACTTAGGGCACTGACACCAACCTATAGAACTCATATAATGCCCCTAATTCATTACTAGTTTGTCACCTAAACATCAGAAGTATAAAGAATAAAATTCATTATCTGCATGCTCTTCTGGACATGCACTCCCCTGACCTATTATGCCTTACAGAAACCTGGCTCAAACCCATTATCTCTGATAATGAGATTCTTCCCCCCATCTACAATATAATACAACTTGACTGACAAGGCAGGAAAGGTGGTGGAGCAGCCATCCTGTATAAATCCACTCTAGAAGTATTCACCATTAGTACCCCACAAAACCTGATAACTAGCAACTCTGAAACTCTCATCATAAAAGTCCAACTTAACCACAAAGCTATAAACATAGCATGTACCTACATTCCTCCAGGTAATAACATAGACACCTCAGAAAGTACCCTCCAATGGCTGTCCACTAATCACCCCCAAGAATCTATTATTCTTGGAGACTTCAATAGACTGGAAAACCTGTTTATCAAACTTCCCCACCACCCATATTAACTTACATGGCTTCTTCCAGATTATAACTTCCCCTACCAGAATCAATAAGCCCGACAATAAGAAAAGTATCCTAGATTGGATATTAATAAACAACCCCCCAGTTATATAAATCAGGCACCCTACCTGAGGACATGAGTGACCACTTCTTAACCTATACAATCAGGAAAAAGAAGGATATGCCTCACCAAACCACCTTTAAAACCATTAGAAACACAAAAAACTAACCTGACCAAATTCCAAGCTATGCAAATGGACTAGTCTGAAACTACTTCCCCTTGATGAAGCAGTCTCAGACTTCAATGCCAAATTCCTAGCCATCTTAGACAGGCATGCTCCCAAACGAACTATCAGAACCAAAAACATGGCTAACTAAAGGTACTAGACAAAAACGTATTGCTAGAAACGCAGCAAGGAACTCCTGGAGAACCACCAATTCCCCACAAGACCACATTAGATACAAAAAACTAAGAAAGGAGGCTAAAAAAAATCCACTACACTAGATAAACAAAACTACTATTCGAATTTACAGAAAAAGCACAAAAATCAACCATAAAAATTCTGGTCAGGCCTTAATAAACTGCTCCATCCAGGTAAATCCTCAACCCCCACCCCCTCAACTACCCTCTATCTACCCACTAAAAGTGTAGCAAAGACCATTAATACTTTCTTTACAGAAACAGTCCAGTCCCTAGCTAAAAATCTATCTCCCAACACCTCCAACACTACCTCACCCACTCCAGAACATTTACTTCCCTTCAAATGTGATCCTATCCCCACAAACTATATTAAATCTCTGCTTAAGAAACTGAAACCCAACACCCTGTCAGCAGACCTACTGCCTGCAGAATTTCTACAAAAGGGCGCTAATGAAATAGCATACCCTATTCTCCATCCTAATCAATCGGACTACCTACAAATCCTATGTCCTCCTCCATCTGGAAAATCTCCCACATTATTCCACTTCACAAAGGGGGCAACTCTACTGAACTCTCAAACTATAGACCTATAGCCATCCTATCTCTCTTAGCCAAAATAATGGAAAAATGTATACATAAGCAGATCCTAACTCACCTTATCCAAAACACTCTCCTAGCCCCATCCCAGCACGGATTTAGATCTGCCCATAGTACCACCACAGTTCTTCTCTCCTTCTCTCATGCAATAAATCAGAACCGTAAAAACAACATGCTCTCCTCAGCCCTCTTTCTCGACCTATCCAAAGCATTCAATATGGTTAACCACCACCTACTTCTAGACACACTAAAATCACTCTGCCTAGACAAGCCAGTAATCAACTCGTTCCACTCTTACCTGCATGGCAGACAACAAGCTGTTTTATGGAAAGACAATCTATCCCCCCTGCTACCAATCACCCTTGGTGTCCCCCAAGGATCTATATTAAGCCCCCTCCTTTCCTCCATATTCATCAATGACCTACCCAAAGTTATCCTAGATGCAATATGTATTCAGTATGCAGATGACTCTACCCTTATCTGCTCTTCCACCACACACTCAGAACTATAATCCCTATCCCAAATCACCGTCAACAAAGTAGAAGACTGGCTCAATAATCGCCAACTCTTATTGAACCCAAATAAAACAAAACTACTACTTTTCTCCCCTACCTATAAATTCACATCATCAAATATTACAATCTCATCTAAAAATGGCACCATAATCTCTCCAGAACCATGCAAAAAACTTCTTGGTGCAATCATTGATAATAATCTAAGGTACGATGCTCACAGACAAAACCATCAAAACATTTAACAAAAAACTAGTATCCTTGTATAGGATTAAACATTTCCTAACCGCACCTGCAAAAATAACCATAGCTTGAACACATCTCCTATCAATCCTTCTCTACGCCTCACCCATCCTCGCAAACCTAAGAAAAGCAAACCTTAACAAATTTACTAGCTGCTATAACAATATAGCTAGATTCGCCACAGGCACAGCCTACAGAACCCATCACTGTTAAAATCTTCAAACACTAAACTGACTAGAACTACCCAATCAACTCCAGTATAACCAACTCATAGTTATTCATAAAATCCTCTACCAACATAACAGTGTACCCATTCTCACCAATATTATCACCCCCTACAGCAACCTAGTATCTCTCCGTTCATCCAACAAAATGAAAGTACAATCTGCCAAAGCCAACATCTCAGCCGGAGAATCATTATTCTCCAACTCTTCTGGTAAGAAATAGAACTCACTCCCCCCAGATCTTACCACTACATCCTCCTTATCCCAATTCAAAATATCCCTAAAAAGCACCTAAACAAGCATTGGCTATGTCCATGTCTAAACCCAGACTAACCCAATATAAACACAACTGAAACAGGCGAAAGACCCAATAATAACTTTCTTAACATATATGTATAAACTTTCTAAACCTTCCCTACCTGGACTAAAAACACTTTGCAACAGCTTTTAGAGCATATTATAAGGATGGTAACTTGCTATCCAAGCCATTCTAACACTAGGTTTCTATTCCCTCTATTACATCTTGCTATCCTATCCATTCTAAGGCTATTTCTTTAACCATTCTACATCTAATTTCTAACAACTTCTCTCTCTTGACTGTCATCCTTAACATCAATCTGTGTAAAATGTCATTCTATAAACTCCAGTGCTCTGTAATGTCTTCTGTACATATTTCATACTATAAACCTACAAAATGTTAATTTCCAATGTTAACATGTGTATATATATATATATATATATATATATATATATATATATATATAATATACATATATATATATATATATATATATATATACACACACACACACACACACACACACACACACATATATATATATTTCTTAATTTTTTACATTTTTAAATTTCAATGTAACCATGAATATTGATTGTAACTTTTACTGATTGCAACTTTGTTGCACATGTGGAGCTTTTCTCCCCGGGCCTCCACTGAAAATGGACATGCATCTCCCAGTTAACAAATGTAAAATAAATAAATGTGAAAATTCAAGCAATTTCTTTTCTGGAGACATCCAAGTAGAAGAAACAGGCTTGTTTTTTTGTTTCTTTTTCTTAGGTGGGACATCTGCTCTAACAAAGTGTTATGGTTTAGAACCCTGATGGACCACTATTAATGTGCCTGGTAACTATTCCTCAATAAGAATATGAGGTATGCCCTCTGGTCTCTCAAAGATGATCACCCTAGGTTTCCCTTCTCTAACATCATGACAAGCTCAATCTGGTCTCATGTGCAGGTAGCAGGCATCATACTAGCCTCCAGTGGGCTCACACAAGCATGTGTCTAAGGAGTCTGATGTACCATGGATCCCTGCTGCATCTCGGTGGGAACATCCATATCAGATGGTGGCAGCTGAAGATTCAAGCCTTGGTTTCTTGATCTTGTTTTTGGGTGCAAATAGGACAACTAAGGTCAAGGGCTACACAATGTTGCTTTGCAAGAGGCATTTCAGACTTTGGGTCTCTAAGTAAGTATTTAAGGAGGAACGTTTGGTGCAAAGGATTTTTTTGGGACAACAACTGGCTGATTTTACAATTTTTGTAATTGTGGTCGGTTCCTAAACAAAGCAGACATTGGAAGTCAGGTCTTCATAAGGAATCTGCCCAACATAGTCACGTTTTCTCCTTTTAGCTCACATGATCAAATCCTATGCAGAAAAAAACAAGAATAAATAAGGTTCCCCAACAGGGTAGCTGACATGAACAAATCATATGCAGAAATAAACATGAACAAAGAAGGTTCCCCAGTGGGGTACTTATCTGAATAAGTCTAGGCAATGACATTGGCAATGAAAATGTAGTGTTTGGACCAATGGGATTAAAGATCCTCATTCAGACTGGCAGCAAAGTCTGAGGATCTTATGAATCCCTCTATGTTCATGAGCTGAGGTTATATGCCGAATGTACAGTGCATCAGGAAGGTTTTGGCTTTAGTATACCAGCTGGACATCAGGTTACCTCATGCAGGATAACACATCAGAACTGGAATACTGCAAGTGTTCCAAGGAAGAACATCTGCCTTCCCTCCCTGTGGATGGAGATACACAAGTACCTTTACATCCATGGTTACTAAATGTGTCTGACAACAAGGAAAGCAGGGCCTACAGTGTGAAAATTCTGAATTTTATATGAAAGGGCTTGCTTAATTGGGAGAGGTAAAAGACTAGTCTGTAGGAATCATCCTCTTTTAGCACTGAAGGAATTATGAATTAAAAAAATCAATTTCTTCTCTTTGAGGCACACTTTCCATGGCCCAATTCTTAACAGTTACTCCAAAACAGATATACCTATGTTGATGTGGTCAACATGGTAAAGTGGGCACTCCTAAGAAGGAAAAGAAAGAAAGAAATGTTCTGAATTCTATTTTTGAATCTATGGGCATCATCTTTCCGATGTCAGTCTAAACCAGTTTACCTAGAAATAGGTATCTCTTGCCAAGAGATGAGTGTGCCTATGGATGGTGGAGGAATATGGTGGCACAGTTAATATTCTGCACTTCCCTCCTCTGGCAGGGAATCTGCTTCCTCTTACCCTGCCAAACTGCTGCCCTGGTCTCCTCTTCATGTATCTTTCCACAGGCATTTCCCTGCTTAAATTGCTCTGCCCTGAATTACTTGAAGTCATTGTTTGAATTCTGGAACTGGGGGATGAAAAAGGTGCTTCATCTAAGTGCATATTTTTCCTTTCCCTTTAACCTTCTCAAGGATTTCTAGGGAAGAAGGGTCAAAATAAGGTATTTCTTTATTGTATTTGTTAATAATGTAAGCTGGCTAGGCACGATTAGAGGCACTGTATGATTAAGGGACATGTTTTAACATGCACTTATTTTGCCCCTTAAAATGATCAGAAAGAGTCTGAATTCTTGGACAGGCATTCTTTCTTATGAAACATGTAGCTGCTCCGTGGCACAGGCATCTACAGCCTCCTAGCTGCAACTGATGGCATCACAAGCAAAAAAAAAAAACACTGCTCATCCTGCTGCGATCTTCTGCCCTAGGTTTGTGCTGATGTGCTGTATCTGCTTTCATCACTTAACGAGTGTGAAAAATAAAGCAACTTCTTTCAGAAAGAAGTGCAGTGCAGCCTAAAAAGGTACAGGTAACAATGGGGCTGTTGCTATATTAGTGGAATGATTACAATCTGCATAGCTACAAATTTCTCTTACAGCAAAAAACAGTATGGCTGATATTGTAAGTCTCAATTTCTCCATCTGCTTCCAATACAATCAGGGAAATCATATAAATATAGGCAGCACTTTATCATGTTTTCTCAATAAAAGAAAAGCCAGACCAGAATTTTGAACCAATATCAGGAACATCTGGGATACATGTGCAATCTCCATCTCCCTCTCAACGTTCTTGTACACAAGTAAAAACCAGAGCTGCATTTGTGGGCCTTTGATCAATACTATACCGGGAAGTTAAAAAGGCATTTGATTTTTTAAGAACTAAACCACATATGAGAATCAGCTCATGTGGGCATGCATGCACAAGCACACACACAGACACCCACATCCACACATATCAGACACACAATATTAATAGGTAAAAAAAAGTTACCCAAGTATGGACTTAAGTAAAACTTCAAACACAGATACAAAAGTTACGAGAAAATCAAACTGAAACATTCACTTATCATAGGTAAACAAAACAAAATCTTAAGTAAAAATAAGAACCAGTATTCTTATTTTAATACAGCACTAACTGAAATGAATACATTTCCATGAAAAAAAAAGTTAGTCAACATTTCAAAATCTCTTATTTTCAATATAGGTGTTTTGGGTGTGCAAACTACGTAATACTATAAACAAAACAAAAACATTTCCTATGGTAATTAAATATTAAGACACATGCGCAAAAAAGAAAGTGTTAATAGGTATTCGTTTTTTTACGTATAATACCCTTCAGGGTGGGTGCTGCAGGTAAATATCAGACCTTCAAGGGATAGGGAGGCACTCTGCTTGCTTAATCTGCCTCTCAACACCGCTCTATGGTCCATTATTTTCCTGTAATGCCCACCTTGTCAGGTGTTACTGTTTGCTTGAAGAACTCCAGTTCAGCAGACTTGTAAGAGCATTCTTCTGTTCTAGACCAAGAAAAGTGGAAAAGCTCAGCATATTAAATAAATATTCAATACAGTGTGAAGAAATGTATAACAAAATGTTGCAAATCTATGATATGACAATAAAGTGACACAAAGCTGTAAAAAGTAAGTCAGTCTGACTTAATAACCAAAGCTTCTGTTTACCTGAGATGTTCCACAGGCTCTGCACGGCACTGAAACTGAATTATTCAGTGGAACAGGACTGATTATGGTTGGTGTTTTCCTATACTTCTGATCAACTTCTGCCATGCAGTTGCTGACCTGTTCTGACCGAATGGTAGCAGTAATGTTCAAACGTTCACAGCCAAAAGAGGAACAATAACTCTGACCATCTCTCTCATTTCTTGCCTGAAGGTAGATGAACAGCAACCTAGGGAAGGAATGTGAGATGCCTGAAACCAGAAACAGCCAAGGAATGCATTGTATATGTTATGTCATACTAAACGCTGCTAATTCTTCAGGCCAATTGCAAATCCAACATCTTTCACCAACGCTATGGATTAAGTGGTGTGCAGATTAAGGATAGTCACCTGCTAAATTCCCATCATAGTTTTCATTCAGCATTTAATATTATCAATGTACTAATATACAAATCTATGTGGATAAAGGCCTTCTAACTGGGACATTACTCCCACTTAATTTCCTATGGAGCAAGAATCGGCTTTACTACAGAACCTCTCTGATGGTTTCATTATCCTCTATCAAAAATAAGCATTCCCATTCATTATGAAAATGCAATATCGAACCTAGAAACCCTCTTCTGGAGTGCAGCAAGAATCAATTAATAATGTCCCTAAAAACCACCTCATCAAAAATGACTTTCTGTGCTGACAACCTTCCCCTTAACCTTAAAGAAACACGGAGCCTTGCAAGATGATCTAAACTATTTCCTTGGTTCATGAAAATGCAAGTACAACTTAATGTAACTAAAATAAACTTTAATTTGTTTAGTAGTCAACAAAAAGCAGCCTCCTGTACAAACTCCTACCATTACCAAACTTTGGGAAATATTATCTCACCAGTAAACAGCTATAATAAATACTTAGGCTTCCATGACCACACAGAATCAGGTGCTGTCAAAACTCCAAGTATCGCCAATGCAAAAAAAAGGCCTATTTGTTCTCCATCGTGGAGGGGTGGGGTTGAGAAATGACCAAGAGGGTCAGTCAATGAGGCAGCCATCAAGGGCAGGGAACTTTTCTGTTTAACTCTAATGCTTGGAATGTGCATAAGGCTCTGATCAAAAATTCCTACCACTTCTATTTTTGCTCTTATTTTTAATGTTAATGTGTTGTACTGATATGTTAAATTTATATAAAAAAATCTTTAAAAAATCCTAATACTTCTATAAAAACAATGCTACCCAACTTGATTAACTATACTGTCATCAGAATAGTCAAAGCTATTAGACCTATAACATGATTTCAACCCAATACCTCCACGTGAGTAAGGCAGAAATGTTCCACACTTTCAAACAACTCTTTACCATGAAGCACAAGTACGGTACATGGACACTCTTCTATTATAATAGACATTTTAAATTCTACTAGATCCATAAAGTTGTATTCATTCCACAGTTTACACAGACATAAGTAAACATTACCAAAAAAAATGTTTCACTGTCCAGGTACCAAAAAATATGTAAAAGTCACTGCAGAGCAAACCATTTAGATAGATGTTATTTATAACATACATTATATAATTAATATTCTTCTAATGTTTGCAATATTCATGTCATCCAAAACATGTCCAAATAATGAAACATTTTGAAACAGTACCCCAATGTCCATTATTTTTCACTCACTTAATTCACATCTGAAAAGTATATAGTCATACATATAACCGTACCTGCATAAAAAACACCCACTTTACAGACCTAAAAACAGCTAACTAGTGGCCATCTTAACATTTGTAAGAAACCTCTAAAAACACTAAGCCCAAAATCAATACATTACAGTAAAAAAGAAGTTATGTACGCACCATAACATTGCATGTGAGTTGTTTATCTCGCCTTTATTCTCACTGATGGGTTCGGAGCCGATCCTCGACTCCGACACGGCCGATAGCAAAGCTCAAGATTTGCCAGTAGCTCGAGACCAAGCCCCTTATCCCACAATGCACTGCTGGAATTACCTCAGATCTTGTTTGCTGCATGTATACATACCCCATGTAAGGGGTGCACTCCCCAAGTAGGAATAAAAAGTATAGAACAACCAGGATGATACTAGCCTCTAGGTCAACTGTCAGCCAGGAGGGGGGTGGAGGGAGGGATGTGAGAATAAAGGTGAGATAAACAACTCACATGGAACGTTATGGTAAGTACATAACTTCTTTATGTGAAGTTGTTAAATCTCGCCGTTTATTCTCACTGATGGGTAGCGTCCCTAGCATCTGCAATCCTGGGTGGCTCATGGGAGCACATTTTTCAGGACCGTAGAACCAAAAGAAGACCTGTCCCCGGAAGCCTTATCTACTTTGTAATGTGTGATAAAGGTATGAGACTTAGACCAGGTAGCTGCAGCACAAATGTTATCAAGGGGCAATTTAGCTTGAAAGGTAGAAGACGTAGAAATGGCTCTGGTGGAATGAGCCTTTGCTTTGTGTGGCAAAGGTACGTTAGCATTTGCATGAACAAATGAGATGCAATCCGATAACCATTTTGAAAGGGTTGTTTTAGCCACTGGTCTACCTTTTCTGGCCTCCGAAAAGGATACAAAGAGTTGATCTGATTTTCTAATATCCTTAGTTCTATCAAGATAAAATCTGAGCTGTCTGTGTACATCAAGTTTGTGCAGCATGTATTCCAATTTGTTGGAATGGATGGGAAAAAAGACTGGCAACTCAATGACCTGATTGATATTAGACTCAGAACAGACTTTAGGCAAAAAGGAGGGGTTTGTTCTGAGAGATACTCTATCAGCATGGAAAATCCTATAAGGAGGTCTGATAGATAATGCTTGAAGTTCTGACACTCTGCAGGCAGAAGTAATGGCCACTGGAAAAAAAGTTTTCCAGGACAATAATTTGAGATCACAAGATGATGCTGGTTCGAAGGGGGAAGAATTATTTGAGATAGCATAAAATTCAAATTCCAGGGAGAAGGGATTTTGACAGGAGGTCTCATGTGAAAAATACCTTTGAGAAAAACCCTAGATAACTTGGGTCATAATATTTAACCCATTGAATCCAAGGTGGAAATTAGATATGGCAGCTAACTGAACCCGAACTGTGGCAGCTGCTGCTCCTTCCTTAAAAATCATTGTCAAAAACTCTAAAATGGACGACGAAGGAGCTTGGAAAGAGTCAATTTTTTCTATACTGGCCCAAATGGAGAACCTTTTCCACTTACTGCGATATAGTTTTCTGGTGGATGGCTTATGAGAAGATAATAGAATTTGTCTTGTGTCATCTGAGAGTGAATGAAGCCTGGCTATTTGGGGAAGTGATCAGCCAAGCAGTCAGCTTCAGAGACTGCAATGAAGGATGGAGGTCCTCTGACGGGTGTGTCAGGAGGTCTGGAACTGGGTCCAGGATCCATGGATCCTCCAGCAGATGATGGTGAAGAAAAGGGAACCAAATTTGTCGAGGCCAATGGGGGGCTTTAAGGATAACAGTCCTTCCCAGTGATTTTGCTTTCTGTAAAAACCTGGGTATCAATGAAATTGGTGGGAATGCATACAGGAGACCTGGAGGCCAATCGTGTACGATTGCGTTTCTTGGGGGATGTCTCGGAGGTGGTATTAGGGCAAAGTAGCATCTGCATTTGGTACTGATATGACTGGCAAAGAGGTCGCAGCAAGGCTGGCCCCATTTGTGGAAAATCACATCCGCAACGTGTTGGTTGAGAGACCACTCGTGAGGTACAAGGATTGCCTTGCTCAGCATTTCCCTGGGATGTGCGTTGCTAATAGAAAATGCTGGGATGACACGGCCCATTGCCATACCCTGAGGGCTTCTCGACAAAGGGAATAAGACTTGGTTCAGCCTTGTTTGTTCAAGTACCAGACCACTGACATGTTGTCTGTCTGAATTGCAATTGTCCCTAGAGGAAGAGAGTCCTGGAAGTACTGCAACGCCAGAAGTACTGCTCTCAACTCCAGAACACTGATATGCAGGTGTGACTCTTAATCCATCCATGTGCCTTAGGCAGTCTTACCCTGAAAATGGCCCCCCACCCTATCAGGGAAGCGTCCATGGTCACAGTGGCTACTGGGGGTGGGGCACAAAGGATCTTCCTACTGTGACATGAAGAGACGTCAACCACCACCGAAGGTCTCTCTTGAAAGAATTTGTGATGAGGATCATATGGTTCATTGGCAATTTCTGGTAAGACCATTGAGTGAACAGGAGCCATTGAAGAATTCGCATATGCATCCTTGCGAGTGGAATGGCTATAATTGCTGCCACCATCAAACCTAGTACCTTCAAGACCTCTGCGGCTGTAGCTCTGTTCTTTGACCCCAATGCGCTGATGTGTTGGCGAAGAAGTGAGACCCTTTTGACTGGAAGACATAGAATGGTGGGTGAGGTATCTAACTCTGTTCCTATAAAGACGGTATGCTGCGATGGTGACAAGGCAGACGTTTCAAAGTTGACTGTAATGCCTAAGTGGTGGCAGAGTGTTAGAGTAGATTGTATTGCCTGAATCAATTGATGCCTGGTGGTAGTGGTGAGGAGCCAATCGTCTAGATATGGAAACACCTGGAATCCTAGACACCTCAGGTGAGCTGTGACCACTGGCATGCATTTGAACACTCTGGGGGCTGTAGTGAGACCAAAGGGCAGGGCTCGAAACTGGTAGTGATTGGCTCCCAGCCGGAAACGCAGGTGATCTCTGGAGCATCTGTCCATCTTTATGTGGTAGTACACGTCCTTGAGATCGATGGAGCACATCCAATCGCTTTTCCCTAGAAAGGAAAGAATGGCCTGAAGCATGACTATTCGGAACTTCTCTTTTTTTTTTTTTTACAAATTGGTTGAGTCTGCTGAAGTCCAAGATAGGTCTCCAGTCCCGTTTTCTTTGGAACCAAAAAGAATCTTGAGTAAGTTCCGAATCCAATTTGGTCTGCTGGGACTGGCTGGATGACTCTTTTTCTAGCAACTTGCGGACCTCTATAGTTGCTTGTTCCCTGAGACTGGGTGGAACATCCGGGATTCTGTTTACAGGAGTGGGAGGGGAAGAGAAAGGTATGAAATACCCTCTAGAAAACTAAGCTTTGTACCTAGGTATCGGACATTATGCTTAGCCAGGCTTCTGGGTACAAAGATAAGTGACCCTCAACTACCTCCAGAGCTGGACAGCCAGGTCTCCTTTTCAGGAGCGCTGGTAGGGCTGACCAGAGAACTGGCGTCTGTCACTCTGCTGTTGCGGACCCCCCCCCCCCCCCGCCGTGTGGGCAGTGTCTTCCATTATAACCCCGTCCTCTGCCTCTAGAGGGGGTTTCGCCACGTGTGTCCTGAAAGGCTCCCTCTGCTTTTCGAAACCACATCTTTCCACCCTTGGGACAGGGCCGAGTAGGGGTAGAAAAACAGACTCCAATGGCAGATAGAATCTTGCCTTTCTGCTCACACCTGGTTAAGAGTTTCCTTTACCTTGGGCCCAAACAGGGATGAACCATTAAATGGGGTGTTGATAAAGCAAGACTTGAAAGGCTCCGCAAACAGAGACGCATCCAGGTTTGTCTACGCAGGGCAATGCCTGAACTAGAGGCTCTACTCAAACCATCAGCTGTGTAAGATATGAGATTCATGGATGAGTTCACAATCGAGTTTAGGGTAGCGAGCTGTGTGTTAACTTTGTCGGCAACGCCTGCAGCTACTGTACCCTGGAGAGTATCTCCTAGCTCTTTCAGAAGATCACTTTGTAGTCTTGTAAAATGGGTTAAATAGTTCAGTGATCGAAGGAAAATGGTCGCTGAACTAAACATGCATTTCCCATATCTATCCATGATCCTAGAATCTCTGTTAGGAGGATGGATAGATGAAGACATCTCAGACTTTTCCTTTTTGGTGGCTGCTGCCACCACCATGGCATCAACAGGCTCTCCCTTAGTCAAAAAGGCTTTGTCCACTGGGGCAGAGATGAACTTATTCGGCTTCTGAGGGACAGATTCCATGGCCTCTGGAGACTCCCACACCTTACTAAAGATTAGCTCCATGAGCTCATCGTAAGGTGGAGACATCCAAGAAGTGGAAGGTTGAGACCCGAAAGCCCTCAAGAGCACTGACTCTTCTTCAGTAGGGCTTTTGGACTGCCAACCGCCCCTCTGATTAAGGACGTCTAATATCTCCGCAAAGGAGATATCCTCAGAGGGGGATTGAGGGGACCCTTCTAACTCATCCAAGTCAATGTCAGATGTCAAAGACTCCTGTGGGGAGTCCAAGTACCTCCTCTTGCACAATCTCTTCCTGGGTGCCTCCTCAGTGGGGGGATCTGGGGAGGTCTCAGAAGAGCACAGGGTGCCCTGTGGGGCTACTTGAGGCTCAGGGTCTCTATGCTTGGATAGGACCAGTAGAAGCAGGAGCGGACACAGGCGCTTTAGGGAAGGAGGAAGTCAAACCTGATGCTGATGATGTCTTTGGAGACAGGACTCTCCTCATGGCATCGAACGCACCATGGCTCCAACGAGAAGGGGTAGACTGATCCGAAGGGACCATCTGAGCCTCCCGCACAGAGGCCATGGGCTCTGAGCCCGAGGTAGGAGCAGAGCTCATCCAAGCCGAAGCCCCGAGAGGAAAAGTCGGCACAGACAAATCGGTACGACTATCCTCTCCAGACCCGACAGAGTGTCTGCTCCTAGAGTCCCCAGTCAGCGCAGTGGATGTCCGAATAGATGGAACCGATAACACCAGAACAGGTCTCGGCTCCACAGGCTCAACAACCATCAGGTCTGGCTCCTTCAGCTCCGAAAGTCCAGTACAGCTCGGAGGAGTAGTAGTCAAGTCTGGGTTAATGGTCTTCGGCTCAGACGAAGGCATCGGAGCAGACAACAATTTGGCAAGGCCTGGTGCCCGTAAAAGCTTCTGCACCAACCGGTCCATATCCAGATCTGACAGGCTGACAGAAGACTTCGAGGAGTGCACCGAGGGTGCTGACTGGAGCAGAGGAGATGAGGGAATCGCAGAAACTGGCTCCAAAGCTGTGAGCTGGTTCTGAACAGATGGGACATTCGGTTCCAAGGACAGTGGAACCTATGACCCTACACCCTCCATTTTGTTAGTCTTTTTCAATGCTTTTGAGTCACCTGAAGATTTAGATGACATTGAGGCTCTACTAGCACCATCCTGGTCATCCAGTGTTTCCAAGAAAGGGTGCTGAAGTAAACCTCTATCCACTAATTTCCTCCTTCTCTCTAAAAGAACCCTGGAAGAGAAGGAGTGACAGATGCTACAAGAGTCTTGGAGGTGTAATGCCCCCAGACAATAAACACACTGAACATGCCCGTCAGTGACTGACTTTTTTTGTCCACAATCCGGACATTTTTTGAAGCCAGATTTAGGATGTGGCATCTCTTTCTCATCAGACATCTCTATTATAAAATTAAACAATTTTAAACAATTGAAACACACAAGAAATTATCTAGCAAAGTACTCCTAGAATGTGATTAAATACAAGGCCAACTACTAGGCCAACACTATGGGAAAAAAGAAACAAGCCAACACAGGGCACTTACCTACAACTGAATCTAAGTCTAAAACTATATAGAATACATATATATATATATATATATATATATATAAACTATCCTAACAAGAAAGTCAAGAAAAAAAAGTTTTTAAACTTGCAAATAGATGAATCTATCGCAAAATATTGGTCCGAGCTATCTGGAACACCGAGATCTGTGCCACGGCAAACTAAATCTGAGGTAATTCCAGCAGTGCATCATGGGATAAGGGGCTTGGTCTCGTGCTGCTGGCAAACCTTGAGCTTTGCTATCGGCCATGTCGGAGCCGGGGAACAGCTCCGAACCCATCAGTGAGAATAAACAGCGAGATTTAACAACTTCACATTTATTGTTTATATCCAGTTTCTCAAAATTGCTTTTCCAGTGAATAATTACAGAAACCCAAGCTACTTTCCCATTGTATATTCAGCACCAAGCCCAGTCCTGCTTGGCATCTACTGCTCAGAAATACAAGCAAATGTCAAAGGCCATTGGTTTATCAAGTTTACAGATAACTGCATACTGGGAGCAGTCACTGAATCCTCAGAATTCTCAGTCATCCTCCAAGAAAGTAAAGATCCCAGTGAATGTTCACCATACAGACCCATCTCACTTCTTAATATAGATTATAAAATTTTTATGGCAATACATGCTGCTTGAATAAAACAATTACTACCATTTTTGATAGAGGAGGATCAAACAGGTTTTATAAAAGATAGGAACACTTATGACAACATCAAAAGAATTCTTTCCTTAATTGATTATATAAATGTCACAAAAAACAAAATGAATGTTATTAGTTTAGACATAAATAGCGCATTTGATTCAGTGAACTGGGATTATTTATTTTTAGTTTTAGAAGAACAAGGTATCTCAAACAACTTCACTTTAATAAAATCATTATATGAAAAATCATTGTCTTATATAAAACTGGGATCTTGTCTGTCTAAATCTATTAAAATAACAAAGGGCACAAAACAAGACTGCCCTCTTTCTCCGTTATTGTTTGCGCTAGTCATTGAACCCTTAGCAAATAATATATGTAAGGATAAAAATATTGAAGGAATACAATTAGACAACAGCCTAGAGCTTAAAATTCAACTTTTTGCAAATGATATTTTAATTACCTTAAAGAATAATAATAGCTCTTTAAAAGCATTATGGGACTCAATTCAAAACTTTCAAAATGTTTAGAGTCTTAAATTTAATGAGAACAAAACAAATGCATTGTTTATAAATACTAATAAAAAAGATCTAAATAAAAAATACCATAAATATATCCCCACCGATAATACAATTAAATACTTGGGAATTATAATAATGAACAACCTAGATACTACAATTGAAACAAATTATAAAGAGACCTTAAATAATATTAAAAATCTAATACAAAGATGGAATAAGTTCTTCTTTTCAATGGAAAAAAGGCTCTATATAATTAAAATGATCATATTTCCAAAAATTCTTTATCTTATACAAGCTTGTTCTTTGCCACCAGCTAAATCGCACCTAAAACAATTAAATGATTTAATGGTAAGATTCCTATGGTATCCAAAAAAACCAAGGATAGCTATGAAATATCATCTAGATGATTGGGATATGGGTGGCATAGGTTTACCAGACATTGAAGCATATTTGCAGTCATCTGTTATTAAAACAATATCATTATGGCTAAATACAAAATATACATCAAAATGGAAGCTAGTTCATGAGAGAATCTGGTTAAAATCAGGATTTGTTGTAGCAAATAAGTATACCGATTTCATACCAATTTTCTATGGCTGATGAAGGAATATATGATGATACATAAGTATAAAAATATAAGTTCCAAATACATTACTTATACATTAAAAATTTTCCAAAATCTTATTAATAGCAATCCTGATATTAAAGCATGGTCATTTTTATTAAATCCAGTAGCGTATACACAAGGTAATATAATAACATTTGATATAAAAGTAGTCAACATGCTAAAAGAAAAGGGATTAATATATTGGCATCAATTGGTAAATTCTGGAAAACTTCTGACAATAGACCAAATTAAACGGAAATTAAATATGGAAAATAGTTCATGGCTACATGTACAAGAATTAAGACAGTATATATTAAGCAAACAAGAAACAATGCAACCATCAATAAAACAGAATGTTTCTAATCTTATAGAACATATAATATTACTAATGAATCAACCCATTACTGGAAAGGGATACTTATCTATTTATAAAACAAATAAAAAAATAAAAACTTATAATAATGACAAAATATGGAATTATTATAGATCAATTAATAGACATGTGCCAAATGACAGAGACAAAAAATTAATTTTCCTCTCTCCAAAGCAGACATCACTTTCACTACATTGGAGACTCTTTACATGGCAATTCATACACAGATCTTACATAACCCCTCATAAAATGGAATTTATGTTTAAGAAAAGTATTGGCTGCTGGAGATCTGATTTATCAATAAAAGCAGACTGGCAACATATGTTCTACGAATGCCATTTGATTAAACCATTTTGGGATAAAATAAATTATTTTCTGCAAATGGTATTCAATGACAAATTCCAGATTTCCAAATCTATTATTTTGTTTAATGCACCTGTACCTGACTGTGTACCAAGAACTAAATATATAATCTTGTGGACTCTACTAGCCATTGCAAGGAAGAACATTACATCAAACTGGAAATCCAAAGCTTCTCCAACTTTTAAGCAATTCATGAATATGGTGTCAGCAGTATCGCAATTGGAAATGAACACTATTAAAGGAAGAACTGAAAAAGAAAAGTATTTTGCCATATTAGTAAGACAATTTATTATTTACTCTATGTTTTGATACTATCAAATTTGTATATTGCAAGTATTTACTCATTTTGCTTATGAATGTTAATTGTTATGGCTATTTCTGTTTGCATGTGTATTGCGTGTACTAACTCACTTTGTTTATAAATTTCATCTTGTTATGGCTATTTCTGTTTAAACTTGTAATAACCATTGCAGCTTTTCTCCCCGGGCCTCCACTGAAAATGAACATATATCCAGCTAGACTAGCCCAGTCAACAAATGTAAAATAAATAACTAAATAAATAAATAAGAACTACATTATATATAGCATGGCAAAAAGTAACTGAAATACTGGAGAGTAATGACTGTAGCAGATTATAATCAGGAAACAATTGTATAGAAAGTCAATTATATGCAATCAATAGACACGCTTGTAAATACTTTATTTTGGTTTTAATGTTTGATATCTGTTTAGAGGTTTTAGCCAACCTTTTTAAATCATTTGTAAATACTTCACTGTCAAAAATAACCTGCATTCATGTTGTCTTGTTTTTGGAAATGAATAAAAATATTTATAAAAAAAAAAAAAAAGGCGGCGGCTTGTTCCAAACAAATGACTAGTAAATGCAAAAACTGCAATACTGCATCCTTTGGGAAACTTCCACAGTGACAATACACCCCTAACAGCTGATCCAGTAGTTTGAGGTTTGGGAATATACACAGACAGTGACCTAGCATTCAAATGACATGCGACATTCAACTGACATGTGTCTACTGTTGTGAAGACGTCCTTCTACATTACTCAACATTTAAGCAAAAGGATAGTATCTTGGTCTAGAGATGTCATTCTCCCATGTATTCAGCCTTCATCAGGCCCATCATTGAATACAATGGCCCTTTTGGTATACACCTGTCCAGACATATACAATAAATTGAGCACCTGCAGAGATTCCTGACAAACAGATTACAGGGACTAACCACATGACCTATGCAGACCGCCACAAAGTTCTGTTGTGATACATGGTCTCTTAAAGACTATTAAGAGGTGACCTATGTCTGGCCTATTAGGCATACTCTGACCCAGTATTAGTGGACCTACTGCACATCTGCAAATCAGATGGCATCAGAAATACCTGATCCACAGACCTTAACCGCTTCTGCAACATAAGCAGAACATTTTGGAGGGACAGGTACATATCCCAGGGGATACAACTACTCTGGAACAGACTCCCTATTCATGTAAAACAAGCTCATGCTATTCAAAGGCAACTTAGATAAATGGATGGTAACAGCAAAATGTATTCCAGGACTGTCCCCTGTGCTACTGATGGCACAGGCAGCTCTTAAATTATCCCATCTTGCAGCAAGAACCCCTTCCAATCCTCTACTGTATGATCCAAGAAATATTCACTCAGAAATGGGAAGTACAGGACTAAAAGTCATGGTAAGGGTATTTGAATGCCTAATGGGATAACACAGCTATGGTTAAAGTGGCCTTTCAGGGCAGTTAGCCGAGTGTCCACCTATGAACCTATACAACTTACCATAGTGTTCCCTTCTTGTTCTGTGCTTCACTCAACTCCTCTATATCAAATGAATTTGATCATAAGCATCTTCAAATCACATTCCTCTGTCTTGCAGTCTAATGTCAGATGTAAACCTCATATACAATCCATAACTAATTGAGAATTCACAAATATCTTCATAACCATTGTAAAAAAATCACCTTACATATGACGAGAAATAAATATGAACTTGCATATACAGCACTCTAATAATTTCTGCAAAACAAAGCAGTTTATGAAAAATTACAACTCACACAGACAAGATGAACTTTGATTGTTGACTTTTCCTCTAGACTGCCAGAACTACAACACTACTTGTCCCTTTCCATGCCATATAGCAAACTGCACTATGACTGGTCTACATTTCCTGCTAGCTCTTCGAGCAGTAATGAATGACAGTCAATAAGCTTTCTTTGCTCCTAAAGTTTTCTCAGAAAACCCAATCCAAGGAGCTGGTTTGGCTTTTACAAACTGCAAAGACTCCAAGCATTCTGTTTCAGTAAGGCTGAGAAAAGTAGGTAGAAGAACAATGGAATAAACAGGAAGAGAGATTTTGGTGAGAATGACTATCCATACTGCTCATTTTTCTTCCTTTATTTTTAGGGAGGAGAATTTAATGGCCAAACCCCAAAGTAATAGAGATATAAATAAACAAACAATAAAACGAGCTGTTAACGCTTAAGACTCCAACTGAATATTACCTTAAGTGGTTCTGACTCAGTCAGGTGAGACAAGAACAGTACTTTCGTTGCTATCAGGTTAAACATAACTAATGTGTGAGCTTTTTTGTTTTGTTTTATAATTCAAGTTTGAAGTCACAGCACTTCATAATTTTACTGCGGGACAGGACTTGTATGCAAAGTACTCATGTCACTCCCTCCTTTATGTAACTGATGTCTAATATGTAAGTTTTTCTGAATCTGTGATTCCACATGCCTTCTACCACCTCCAAATTACCTGCTTCATTCTCCAGGTGAATTTATTGGCATCCATGTCTCAAGCATACAACAACATGGTTATGCTCCCAGACCTGATCTTAACCCTCTATATTATTAACCTTACCTACCAATTTAAACAAGCAAAATCAATGCCATTCTGATAATCTGAAAAAACAATCATCTCTTTTCATTACAGGTTACAAAAATTCACTTCCATAAGTTAATCTGTGATGTTCTACATACTAATGAATGTGAGACCATTGTTTTTTTCACTTAGATGAAATCTCTTCTGCTGCCATGAATGGTCACAACTGTAACACCTGGACTGAACAACAGTTGTAATTGCATATGGCTGCAAAACTATCCAACAAACTTGATCAATCCACATGAAGCAAAGTTCATCCCTGACCATATACAAATTAAACTTTGATCATTGGAAGGGAAATCACAAATTCACCCCCAGTCTGACCACTGTCTCTCTGGAGGACAGAGGTTTACAGCAAGTAAATTAATCCTCAACTGACATACTCCCCAACATAACCCTTAGCCACCACCTTACTACCATACCTCCACCACATAATAGTCCAAGGTACTTAGGGACAAAACCGGGTTGGGTTGCATTGCTACCCTGGTGGTCGTTAGCTTAGTATAAACTTAAGAACCAGTTGTCAGCTTCAGCATAATGCACAGTAAATGAGGCTGGCCAAAAGAATGTTGTTATTTTGCACATGTACTAAAAATATCAAAACAGACAAAGCAACAAAGCATTACGTTTTTGGCAAAAGATAAACAGTGACCTCAAAATGCTTTGTATTTTGAGGTTTTTATAACTCTCATTATGTGATGTACAATTCTGATAAAAAAGTATTTGTTTGCACGGATTATATTTTCTGGCTCAGTAATAAATGTTTATGACAGAAATGGTTCCAAAAATGTTAATCAAAACAAACGCATCAAACTAATTTCACTAACCCAGACATATCACTTTGTCAGCATCTCTTCAACTTGGCTCCAGGCACTTTACCATGCACAAAGTCTTGTGGAAAAGTTATTCCCATCGCAGAATTCTCAAAGTGGTGATGTCACTTACTGCTAAAGCTGAGGTTTCCCTAACTGTGTTATGTCTTCAGTCAGTGTAAACCACAACCAAACACAGACCCACATACAGGCTCATAATACTTCAGAGATTTAACACATACCCAGTGCTGTTGTCAAAAAAATATTTTCTCTCGGCCTGACTGTCCAAAAAGTCTTTAATTGAAGATGCTGCTGTATATTCTTCAACCATGGACACAACCTTTGTCAGTCTCTGGTAGACATCAGACTTCACCTGGAATATGGTGTCTCGGGGATAACACAGGGCAATACGAATCCAGTCATTTCTGTAAAATAAATCAGTTGACATCATTCAGTATTGTCAAATTAGCTATTATTAAACTACAGTAAAGGAAGCTTTTCCTGACAAAAATGTTCTCTATTACTAATTTAAAACTTAATGCATTCTGAAGACAGACTGCCACATCAAACTTTTCATGTGAAAAGAAACTCAGTTTTTCTTTTCTCTGTCAACAATGATTACTAGATTACTGTTGAAGAAGGAGTACAGCAAATGTAGATTTCAGTTGTATTCGACCACAATTTGTATACTGGGAAGGTAAGCAAAGTAAGCAGCTAAGAAGCAAGATGAGGGATTGAAAATTACTTTAAAACAAAGTTTAAAGAAAGGTGGTTATGACAAGAATTTGCTTCAAAGAACTACTTGAACAGTGAGATGTCTCAGCAGCTTTGTAAACCACAGCCTGGTGAAATTTCAAACTATTTTATTATTTTACCCCCAGTTTCAGTGGCAGCTTAGGCATTTACTCCTGCTAGCTGGTGGCGCAGCCTTTACAGTGACTTTCACAGCCTGACTTATGGAAGTGGTGTGAATCTTCGCTCTCGCTCTGAAGATGGGTTCTTTAAAGAACTACCACTGACAAGTTCTGCTAGCCTACTAACTTTACCATTCCAATAACCACAACTTTAGTGTGAACTTTTATTTCTACTTTTAGTTTATAGGGTCTTGTTAGCTACAGATCCCTGCAAACTGATGTCAAAGCACTGCTAGTGATTTCCCTGTCTGACTGGTAGAAGTGACACAAATCATAACCTTTTGCTCACAGCTGGAGAGTGGTTCTTTAAACTGCAGCAGCAGGTGAGTGACAGCTCAACACTGACTCTGCATAAAGACACACACATAGTCCTGTGCCCTTGTACTGAGGTATTTATCAGAAAAAAAAGTAGCAGTGAATGCCTCTTGAACTCAGTCAATCTACATTGTTATAGTGACCTGTGTACTCTGTATGTAAGGTGAACACCCAACAAACACCTAAACGAAATAGAAGCAAGGTTTAAGTAACTTCAAAAGTGCATTTGCAAAAAAATTTATCTCTAGTGCTTGGTTTTGTTCTATTACCAAAATATACTCCTCTAACTTCCTCTAAAATCACCAGATGCAAGGCAGACCAAAAAGAGTGCCACTGTATATTAGAGTTAATGTGCACCTAAATTATGTTTCTTGCTACCTATTCCAGATGAATTTATCTAAGAATGCACATAGGTTCATAGTTTTATACTAGGCTATCTGCCCTAAGGCATTTATAAGCCTAGCCCAAAGTTTTGTGGCTTACGCCACCCCTTATATGGAAAAATACTGTGCCCATTAGTTTATTGCGTCTCTGTCCAGCAGTGACCCAGAGATGATTCCCGGGGTAAACCTACGATCTCCCATCCACAGGTCAAGATTTCTCTTGAACAGAGCCAGCAAGGAGCTCTGCCTAACATGGACCGGGATTTTATTCCACAGCATAGGGAGTCTCTGAGTGATAAATCTATCCCTCCAGCACGTCCTATTTATATCCGTGCTAAAGTTTAAGTTGCTTGCTCTAGTGATTCTGGTGGATTTGGATTTTTTGAGGTGGAGCATGCCCATCAATTCCGGGTTGGACATGGCCTTGTATGTCAGGCACATGTCACCTCTGAGCAGACGGTATGCGACTGAATAGAGCTGGAGTTTCTTCAATCTGGCAGCATATGACAGATTTTGGAGTCCTTTATCCTTTTGGTGAGGAACTTTTGGGGTCTCTCCAATTGCTGCAGATGTCGGGTGAGATGCATCCCGAATGGGGCATTGTACTCGATCATTGGTCTGATAAGTGAAGAGTACAGGGGAACAATGACCTCACAAGATCTGGATGTGAATCCCTTCATGATCAGGTGGGCAATGTAGAAGGTCTTTCTAACCACTTTAGCAACGTGAGTGTCAAAAGAAAGGCCACTGTCAACCTGGGTCCCCAGGTCCCTGATAACCTCTTCTGTGCTTAGTGGATTGCCACCTATATGGTAGCTTGGGGTTACCTTGTTTTTCCCGAAGGGTATGACTATACATTTTTTGGCATTTAACTTCAGGCCATGGGTCTGGCACCAGCTATCTGTTTCCGTGAGTCCCCTCTGAAGGATATCCGTGTCCGATGCACTTTCCACTATGGCGCCCAGTTTGCAGTCGTCTGCAAACTTTGTCAGCCAAAGTTCTCCCATGTTGGCCTGTACTTCTGAGAAGTAGATGCCGAACAATAGGGGGCCAAGGACCGAGCCCTGTGGGACACCACTTGTGACCAGCTTGGAGTCTGACATAGCGCCAGCAACTCTAACCCTGTGGGTTCTGTCCTTAAGCCAGTTTGCAACCCATCTTGTGACATATGGGTTTACATTTAAGCTGGTAAGTTTTTCTACAATACCCGAGTGGGGTATTGTGTCGAACGCCTTTGCAAGGTCAAGGTAGGCTGTATGGACTGCCTTCCCTCATCAATGGCCTTGGTGACTGTTTCGAAGAAGTCGACCAAGTTCAAAAGGCATGATCTGCCCTTGACGAAGCCAAACTGGGTCAGGTCCAATGTCTGCAAGTCCCCTATATCTTTGTTTATGAGCTCCATTATGATCCTCTCCATAGCTTTGCAGACCAGACTTGTTAAGCTTATGGGGCGGTAATTACCAGGGTCCGTAGAGGCACCGCCTTTGTGGAGTGGGACCACAGTTGCCGTACGCCACTCCTTGGGCACGTATCCTGTGGTAAGGCTGAGATTAAACAGCTGCCTTATGTGCAGGTTTAGTTCCTCATTGAGCTCGTGTAGCACACAGCCAGGGACACCATCCGGTCCCATTGATGCTGTGTTTTTAGCTTTAGAGAGAGCAGCTTTCACCTGCGCACTTGAGAT
Source organism: Protopterus annectens (assembly GCF_019279795.1). NCBI lineage: Eukaryota > Metazoa > Chordata > Ceratodontiformes > Protopteridae > Protopterus > Protopterus annectens. Next base: position 362,385,679 of record NC_056751.1, read on the forward strand.
GTCTGGGAGGCTACACTCCGCTGGGATAGTTCTCTCTCCTTTAGGGGGGGAGAGCGGGGTGAAGTTTGCACTGAACCTGTCTGTCAGTATGTTGGCAATGTCTGTGGGTTCAGTGATTTTTGTATCATTTTGGACTAATTCTGAGCATATCTGGGAGTTTCCACCCAGGTTCCTAACATAGCTGAAAAAGGCCTTATGATTGTCTTTTGAAACCATGGCAATTTTTCTCTCAAAATTGGCCTTAGTTGATTTTATGAGTACTCGTATTTTTTTACTAATACTGATCAGGGGTGACTTTCCTTTTACGGATTTTGTTCTATCATGTAATAGCTTACTCCTCTTATTGTAAAGTTTGTTAATGGCTGGGGTCCACCAGACTGGACGTTTGCCCTTGGAGGAAAGAGTCTTGGTTTTATTTGGGATTGCCTGGTCCATGCAGTCCTGGAGGTGTTCATAGAAGGCATTTGTAAGGGCTTCCGCAGCTTGGGTTGTGGTTTCCACTGGCTCAGGGGCCTTGAAGGATACCACACCAGTCTTGAGTAGTGTGAAGTTTGCTTTAGAGAAGTTCTTCACTGTGGTCTTTTTTGTTTGGGGTGGGGGCGGGATGTGGATTTCCAGTGAGATTAGTTTATGATCAGATCTCACAAATGAGGGATATACTTCGGGTGTGGAGCATTTTGTCCCCATGTTTGTGTTAATGAGATCTAGTATATTTTCTCCTCTCGTGGGAACAGTGACTAATTGTTCCATGGCATTTGAATTTATAAACTCCAGGAACCGTTGGGCTAGAAAGTTAGGGCTTGAGTAATGTTCCCAGTCTATATTCGGGTAGTTGAAGTCACCCAATATGATGGTGTTTGGAGATACATTTATACCCTCCAGTGTCTTCAGGAAGGTTGTGTGGGGTTCCTGAGTTTGAGAGGGTGGCCTGTAGCATGCTACAAATTGTAGAGCAGTTTTGCCTATGGTTAGTTGCACCTAGATGGTTTCCGAAGCTTCGTGCGTTGCCACCAACCTGGAGGTGTGGGTATCCTTTATGAATATGGATACACCCCCTCCTTTTGTGGTGTGGACCGTGTTTTGGGGCCGGAACGCATGATATGAGGTAAAACCTGATAGTGCCGGGGTGCTCTCAGGAGCCCTGAACCAGGTTTCAGTTACAGCACAGACATCGATGTTCTCCATACTGAGAAGGGCCTCGAGTGCGTGCATTTTGAGATTTAGACTTCTGGCACTGAGCAGCATTACCCTCAGTTTCTTCCCATTTTTGTTTTCTAGGGTGGTAGGTTTAGAATTTGAGCCTTGCCTAAAAAAGGCACTATGGGGGTGGCAAGAGCCTTAGCCAATATCCAGAATCCCAGGGGTGACAGGTGCAAGCCGTCCCTTGCGAAGCAGCGTGGCTTGTCAAGGATGTCATCCCAGGCAGACAGACACTGGATCCCCTTTGAATGACATCAGAAATTAAGCCAATTGTTAAAGCTGATCATCTTATCTCTATATTGTGGCATCATTCTTGGTGAAGGAAGGATACTGCTCAGGGTCAGGGTCATACCTGCCTGGGCTACATAATCAGAGAGCTCCTCTATGTCTCTTTTCATGTAGTCCAGGGAGGTACGTCTCAGGTCGTTCACACCAGCATGGATAATGACTGTGTCATATTTGTACTTGCCATGGAGTGACCAGAGTGCTTGTGTTATGTGGCGGATTCTAGCGCCCGATAGGCAGCTTACTGTGACCCTCTCCTTATTCAGCCTGGTGAGTGGGACGTCAGTGTGTCTGACTATGGAGTCACCTATGACAAGTATGTTTGGTGTTGTATTTGGCCTTAAGGGCTGTGACTGCTTTGCACACTGATTTTGTGGTTTATGTGTTGCTTGTGGGGTGTCTTGAGGTAGCAGTTTCTTGGGCGTCTGCTTTGGAGGCCTCTGCTGTTTAGGTAAATTTTTACTCAGAGCCTCCGAGTAAGTCTTTGTGTGTTTATGTGTTTGATTCAGTGGTGTGGTAGCATTATGTGAGGCTGGTTTTGTGGTGTGTGTAGTTGCCTTCTCCTCCTGTCTGGTCTTGCCAGTCCTGAGTTGAGAGAGCTCAGCCTCCAGTTTGGCTAAATAGCTGCATCTCTCGCAAGTATTTGTGTTATGTGGGAGGAGGAGAGGGTTGTCTGTGTACATGAGGCAATTGTAACACTGCCTCAATATTCCCAGATTCACCAACTGGGCAGGAGAGGACGCCAGCATTTGGCCCTTCGACATGCTAGAAAAATTACGGAGTTAGGTATGAGACTGAATAAGAGAGGACTTAGTAAGGAAGTGGGTACTCCTGGGGGGGTTTCGCAAGTGAGGGACTTTGTATAATATAGAAGTGCTTAACCTGCAAGGAAGATGCTTTTAAGACAAGTGCTGAGCTTTTTTTGAAAAAACTTTTAGGAACAAGTGCTGCGCTTTTTAGTTAAGGGATATACTGTTTAGGTTACTAGTAGAGCAGTTCTAAGGGAAAAAATGAAGAACAGACTTTATGGAGCCAGAAAAAGTTTAACCTTGTTAAACCGGCGCTGCCCGATGCTGCTCTAGTGGCAACTCCACGTTAAAGCGTGCTTTATAGCAGGGGGCAGGAAAAGGCAGGAAATGACCCAAAATGGCCACTGAATTACAAGTTACTGTCTTAAACCACTCCTCTGAGGACAAGCAGGCAGCTCAGTACTCCCCACTCCCACTGGTGAGTAAAGAAACTTCCCCCTGACCAAAGAAAATGGAGAAGTACAGGAACCAAGACAAAGCCCAGGGATCAGCAAAACCTGATCACTGGAACAACTAGCCAGGAAAGTTAGGAGAAGACGAATATCTTTTTGTTTTTTTTTTAATTTTTTTCACAGACAGAACAGAAAACACAATAAATGCTATCAAAAGCTAGTACACTTGAGTCTATTAGCCTGTAGTTTAACTTTTAAGCAAACTTAAACTAAGACGTGCAACCAACAATTAAAGCTTATAAAAACAGGAAAAACAGGTAATACCTCTATAAAATAGGCAGAAACAGTCGTCGAAAAACACAAATGGTCGAAAAATGCAAGAAAAAATACTTAAAATCTGGAAAGTTGCTTTTTCTGGCCTCTGCTGCTCTAGGAACTCTGCTGGATACCACGAGGAGCTGTGCTGAGTTCTGCATAAGTTGCACCTACAATTCGGCAAACAGACATGTTGCCATTAAATATAAGTTATCTACTTACCAGAATGATAGACTTAAGTTGGTATTAGGATACCAGAACACATGGATTGGTTAACTGAAGCAGCAACCTTTGGAAATGAATCTCTTGACAGCTCGAGCCACTCCCATAGTTCCCTAACATGGTGCAGTTTACTGACTCTCCAGATGAAGTGACGACAGACTAGCATAATAATTAAAGAACCCCCCCCCCCACACACACACACACACACACACACACACACACACACATAAATCCCAAGTAATACTGGACAATTTTGGGAACAATGACATATATCTAGGGCTCTCATGCTCTTCAAAGTCCCTTTGGTCAGAACAACTTGGTTTGGGGTTGGTGAGCAGCAAGCCTTCAGTGTCCAGACAAATATCAACTAAATCATTCTGATAAGTACATAACTATCGTTTTAAGTTGCACAGTCTGGACAACGGAACACTTGGAGATAGTCCCTAGCAGGTCTGTCTTCTAAGGTATCTAAAACAAAATTCCTCAAAGAAGAGGAACCTCAAAAGAAGCTCTAGATCTGGAAATGGAATTCAAACTCTAATGTTTTGCAAAGGTAGGTAAAGTGGACCAAGCAGTGACAGCACAGCTGTTATCCAATGCTAAATTTTTGATGAAAGCTGTTGACATGGCTTGAAGTCTTGACAGTGTGTGCCTTAGGTTAGTCAGGCAAGGTTTCATTGCTAAAAGAGTAATAAAAGTTACTGCAGTCTGTCCACCACTTACAAAAGGGATTCTTTTGTTACCTCCAGACGTTTTTTCTTTGCAGAAAATGAAATGAATAGATGATCATCTTTTCTACGACTTTTCGTTCTATCTAGATATATCCTAAGCTGCCTGTGCACAACTAGGAAATGCAGTCAGTACTCTCCTCAGCTGTTAAATTCTGGTAGGTGAAAGGACTAATTGAGGTTGGTCTGAGTCGCCACTCTTGGCATTAATGGAGAACTGGTTCTCAGAGATACTCTATCTTTGAGAAAAATGAAGTAAGTATTTATAAGACGGAGCTTGCAGTTCGGAAACCCTTCTAGATGATGTTATAGCCACCAGAAACAGGGTTTTCCAAGATGGGAACTTAATATCAGAGAAGCTAGCTGCTTCAAAGGATGACTTGGTTAACATTTCCAGAACAATGTTTTTATACTCGGGGTGCAGGGATTGTAAGGAAGGTCTTGAATAAAATATACCTTTAAGGAGGGCCTTTTATATCCTGTGGGATGCCAGCCAGAGACAACAAATGGAATCATGTGTGGAAAGATCTTATGAACTACTAACTTGTTGAAAGACCATTTGTTAGGGAGCAATATTTGTCTGCTCAATCTGCTCATAACTATGATGGATGCCCCTGGGATGTGCATGGTTAACAGAAAGCAATATGATGCTGTAACCCCCTCCCACAATCTCATAGCCTCTCTACAAAGGGAGTAAAAATTAATTTGTCCCTGGTTATTGACTTAGCATATCAACTCCATGTTGTCAGATTGGATGGACACTAACTTGGGAAAGTTGTTCTTGAAATGCCTGTAATGCTAGGAGACTGCTGTCATCTGCACGACATTGATATGCAAATTATCATAAGAGGTGTCCCACATTCCTTGGACAGTCCTGTTGAAGAAACGATACCCCCTCTCCAGCAAAGATGCATCTGCTGTAACTATGGCCTTTGGTATTTATGTGACTGGCATGCCTGCTGCCAGGTTTTGTATGCCTGCCCACCATGCCAAGTGGCTTTTCCAGGTTGAAGAGTCTGATAGTTTGAGATGCATTGTCTGGGTTTTGGTCCCTTTGAACTCTCAACATCCACAGTGGAATTGATGTTGAAACAGGGGGGAAGCTCAAAAAACAAGGAGAGACTGGGATTTTGGATGCAGGTCTTTAAGGCGAATAACAATAATCATACAGAATATTATATCCATAAAGTAGCAGAAAGTATTCTAAGAACTAAGCCAAAACGGGAATGAAGAAAGGAGATTCTGTTCATAGAGATGGCTGCAACTAGGGATACAGACAATAGGTGAGAGGGGGCTGGAATTTATTGGAGAAAAATGAGAAAGGAACTGAGGTATTGGCAGCAAATAATTAGAGATGGAAAAGTAATAGAGTGGGAAGAGGCCAAGAATTTATTTGGACTGCAATTTAGAGATTGCTTTCCCTTATTGAGGATTGATATCAGAGCATAGGCAAAGAGAAACAAATACAGGGGTCCTAAACAAAAGACCAGCACTGGTAGTTTTTAGTAGAATCTAGAGCAGAAGCTGCCATTAAAAAGGAATAATTAGTAAGCATATAAAATAAGGAATAATTAGTAAGCATATAAAATATTGCATAACTATAAGAATCAATCAGAGGAGGTTAGTAAGGATTGGGAAGAGAGATTGGATAAGCAAATTCACAAAGAAACAATGGGTCTCCCAAATATGCAACAAAAGCTAGAAGATTTAGGATTTTCACTTGGAAATGTTTACATAGATATTTGTATACCCCAAGTAGAAGGATTTTTTCCTAGGTAGACAACAAATGTTGCAGGTGTAATGGGGAAAAAAGAAGTACTTGGGAACATATTCTCTGGGATTGCAGTGGGTTGGTGGACTTTAAAGATTCCCCGTAGGGTCCACTATCGGATATGCTGGATGGGCAAATTGGTGTGACGAGGCAGGGAGATGATTCTTCTGAGCTATGATACAGACTCTGAACTGGATGGACATGGTAAGGCCTTGCTGTGCCTAAAAAAGCAATTACTAGAAAATGGAAATCAAAATCTAAACCGACTATATCAGAAGTAGTGAATATAGTAACAGAGATAAAACTACTGGAATTGAGATCTTTAGAAAAGGGTAGGAGCAAACTACACAGGAAAAAATGGGAATTGTAGGAACAATATATATACAGGGGATGAATAAGGTTTACCAGAAGGCAGGACTTAAATGAGCTATGCAATGTTTGACTGAAAATGATTGGATAGATTATAAGTGATGTATAATGTTTGCAACTGGGAGTGTGTCAGTATGGTTTGTGATGTAAAATGCTTGCAACTAGGATTGTGTCAGTGTGGCTCATTTTCATTTATACAAATGTATGATTGCTTATGTCAAAAGTGCTGGTTTAATAAAGATGTTTCTTGTTTAAGAAAAGGGGACAGGAATTGAATAATTAATATAATGTTGCTTAGGTTATATGATATATAGCAAATATATATGAAGTACAATGTTTGCTAACGTTAACTGAATACAATTTGATTACTTTTGTATAAATGTAAAGTTGCCTATGCCAAAAGTGAAAATTCAATAAAGGTGTTTAAAAAAAACATCCACAATAAATTCAAATATGTAATCTTTCACACAGCATTATTTGTATAGATGTTGCCATAAGGCTCAGTACTTTCAAGATCATAGCAGTATTTGGGGTAACAAAGAAGTTTGTGGGAAGCATGGCCAAATAATTCACTATGTCCAAATGGCTGAAATATAAATGTATGAAACTGAGATGGTTCCAGTTGAGAATATAGGTGGATAACATAAATCCCCATCAACAGGCATAACCTGCTGTGGCCAGGTGTTCCTTCATAGTGGCAGCAGTGAACCAATCATCCTGATAAGGGAATATTATGATTCCCAGTAATCACTGGGGGTTGTGACTGGAATCATACATTTCATAAACCCTGGGAGAACTGTGGTGAGGCCAAAAGATAATGCTCTGAATTGGTAATGACTGGCTCCAACTTTGAAGACCTGGCGAACCTGATGAGGAGGTAAGAATGCAGAGATCCAAACAACGCATCATCAATATCTACTCTGCAAACATGACAGAATGGACTGCACCATGACAAAGCATTTTATATGATTGACATATAGTTCATACAGGTCTAAGGCCCTGTGCTTTTTGGACATCAAGAAGAACCTGGAGTACAGCAAGTCCTTGTTTGGTTTGGTGGGACCTCCTGAATGTCTTTTATCGTAAAAGGTTTTGAACCTCTAGTTCCATCACCTCTCTTAGATAAGGTGACAATGTGGGAGGAAGAGAGAAGAGCTGTTTAGACTTTTTAAAATAACTTCTAGATATGATTTATCTGATCCAAGTGCTTGGTGCGATTGCCAGCCATGCAAGACAGTGCAGGGAAAGGCATCCCCATCTGCCTCTAGTGTGGACAGCCTGGTAACACTTCAATACTGGTAATGGTGAGACCCAGTGGGGACCCATGGTAGCCTTATCGATGCTGACACTTGTAGTTATTCCCCCCAAAAAAGGAGCTCCAATCAAAGAACTGCTAATTCTGCGTCTGCTAGATTTTCCTGAACTAGAGATTCTTGTCCCTTTTTGGTTCCTTTAAAAAGATCTTTGAGAGGCTGCAGATTGTTGAATATTTTCCTTGACCTTCTGCACAAACACAGATCATCTGTCAAATTCAGCATTTACAAAGGCGGCCTTGAAATGGTCCACAGAACCTGTAAGATGAAGCAAGGATTGAAGCTGCATTGCTAAGCCTGGCCCAGCTGATCTAGTAGCTACATCCACACTGTGTTATGGAAAAGTCTCATTGATAGAGTGATTAAACTGACTGCACCCATGTGGGTCTCCAACTGTCTGCAAAGATCCCCAGTGGGCAGTTGTTTCAGCATTTCTTAGTACTTTATTAGTCAGATGTCTTTGAAATCTAGTTATATGCACAAATTAATTTAACACAGTCATGGAGAAAGCATATTATGCACAGACATGCCTGCCTTGCCTGTCCATCGTCTGAGACTCCTTTGTTTGGAGAATGAATGGTTTAAGCATCTCCAGAACTCCCTTCTTGATGGCTGCTGACTCTATAAAGGCATCCATAAGAGGTCCTTTGCTCCAATAAGGTTCATCTATTGGGGCTTGGAGCACTCTATCAGGCTTGCAAGGTATCAGTTCTGTGTTCTCAGGGTCTTTCCATGCTCTCAAGCAGGCCATATAAATCAGCTTATCAGGAAGTAGTATAACCCAGGCTGCTGGGGGAGACAGCCTGTACAACTCCTACAAGATCTCTCCACCAAGAGATGTGGGGTCTATTGACAAAGATCTTCTCTGCCTCATTACTTCCAAAATTTCACTGAATGTGGAGTCCTCTTGTGGGGATTGCATGGAAAACTCTCCCTCACTGAAAATCAGTCTCTGAGGAGAGAGACACTGATAGGGAATCCAGATGTTTCCTTTGACATGTCCATTTTCTTGGGGGCAAGGTGGGGAGCTGTTCAATCTCTCACCAGGAAAAGGAATCCCAAATATGGGAATCTATAAGGCACAGGAAGTCCTCCATCTGTGTGTCTCTCCCTCCTCAGACACTGATTTCAGTGAAAAAAGCAAGACTGATGAAGAGTAGAAATGCTCAGCTTATAAGGTGCAAGGGGTGGAACTGACTAAGATTGTACCATATCTCACCTGGGAGCCAATTAGACCACCCTCAACACAGATAACCCCATCAATGAAATCAAGTTTGAAGTCCTTGGCTCTGAATGGTTGTGAGCAAAGGTCACAGAAGCATCCACAACAGCACCAATTAACTGTACCAGTGACTCCACAGCTGACTCAGCCAGGTCAGGGTTCAGCACCTAGGGCTTGAACAACAAGAGAACCAATATCAAGAAAGCACTAAAAATGTTCAGTGCCAGCGCTGGCATACAGCAATTACAGGCTTCAAGTCCCTCAGACTTGGGGGGGGGGGGGGGGATTGGCACCAATGGTATTTACGTAAACCCATCCACTTACACCAAGGGCTTTGGTGAGGAAGAAAAGGGATCCTGTGGAGCTACTGATATCAGCATGGGCTCTTAATTTGACTCCAGTGCTGCCAGTATCAAGAATGGGCCAAGGGAAGGGAGAGGTAGAGCAGAAGGAGGGATATCTTCTCTTGCCACCCTGGAAACAGAGGGGGCAGAGAGAGAATATTATTTTGGAGCGCAGTCTTTACAAAGATTGAAATCATATTATCCCAGTCTATTTTGGATGGACTCTGAGTCCATGGGAACTGATGAATCCTGTCAAGGTGATAATGCCTGACACGAGGAGAGACTGAAAACCTTAGTACTTTGCTGGGTAAAGTTTCTCCAACACTAACTATTTCCCTGCATCCTTCTTTTTTTTCACTTTTACAGGATGCTTCTTTTCTTGCCCATTCTCATCACCCTTCTTCTTACAGGCATCAGCCTTAAGCAAACCCTTCAACGCCATGTAGTTCTTCCCGTCCATTAAGGTTGGGGAACTAAAATTTTTACATATCTGACAACTAACATCAAGTTGCTTGACTTTAAGACACATGATACAGAGGTCATAGGAGTGTTGTGATGGAATCTGGTGTCTGCACTTAGAACATTTTTTTGAATCCAGAGGTCTCAACCAACATAATCATTTTCACAAAGAGGCAAGCTAAAGCCATGCTTGAAAAGACTGTAGTCACCAAAACATCTACAAAAGGATAACTGTAGCTGCACAGCAAAAACAAGTACTTGGCACAGGACCAAATGTCGTAGAAAGAATGAGGCCCTACTCCTACACTGTTACAATAAAACCAGTATCCCATAACAAACACATAGTTTTTATTATTACAGTCTAAACAGTAAAAAATGCAGTCACTAACTAGTAGCAAGAACTACTACACAGAAAAAGGAAAAATGACACCTTGTTTTGTGACATGGAAACAGGAAGGGCAAGGGGGAAGAAAGACAGGGCCTGAAAGTTGAAACTAATAAACTGTAGTGAGTAGAGAAGAGAAGAGCAATAAAGTACCACTAAAGTTCACTTATCAGAACTGAAAAGTAAAGCACCACCACTCTCTAAACTGGGCTGACCTCAAGACATTGTTGCTCCAAAATGGCAACAACAGGATCTGAAGAGTCAGTAAGGTGCAGCACAATAAGGGAAAAAGGGAGGGGATCAAGGCTACAGCACTTTGGTTGCTGCCGAAGGGTGACACCTCCAAGTCCAAGTTTCCCAGTGTCTAGACTATATCAACTTAAATTATCAGTGAACTTAACTAGAAGACAAAATTAACATCTATATGGCCAGAAACAGGTTTCATACTAAACTTAAATACTTTTATGATACACTGGAGTGTCTTCTAAATGAACTTTAAAGCTGTGTGGTTCATTTTAAATATAGTCAGAATTATACTTTTCTGGCAATCAAATACAGCAGCACGGACAGCAGTTTTATACAGAGCACAGCTTTGAGATTCCCAACAATTAATGGGATTACTTCTACAATTATTTACCTGCTTGTTTCGTTCTTAATTTGTCTTTGTGCCCAAACCCATTTTGTCTAACAGCACTGTGTCATCAGGAATGCATTAAATAAGTGTCTCCAACTCCTCTCCACACAGTTTACAGCATTAGTTATCCTATACTATTTCTGTCTATACTCTGTACTCAAACTAATCAGTTATATTTCATAAAAGGATTTCTCACTCCCTTTTCTAAAAAAAAAAGAATTTTAGGAAGCAGCAGTACCTGCAGAATAATTAATAATGCAGAAGCTGTTAAAGCTAATTAAATGCACAAGTGTTTTAAACGCATCACTTCTTAAGACAAGGAAAATGAACTCAACAGCCTAAGGAATCAAACCGACTAAGGAAATTCCTTAGCAGTATACTCACCTTCTAATACATTTGACATCCCTCATGACACCTCATAATTCATTCAATAATGAAAATAACTGAAACAATGAATTTCTACTAATGCAGTCTACAAGGAAAGTGAATTAAATATGATAACTGGGGCTGCCCATGCTATAAGTATCTATGCTGTAGCCGTTGGCTGCCCCTTGCAGACTTAGCCTAAACCACAATTTTTACAACACACTACCACTGTTAAATGTTTACATGTAAATTGTTTGCAGACAGCAGTAAACAGATTTCTTTGTTTTTAAAAACCAGTATGTACTTCTATTGCTTTATGTAATCTCATCTTAATCATGAGGCTATTTCTCATTTAGTCTCTCAAAATGCTCGATTATTAAAAGAATAAGAATAGTCTCCCACTTTTTGGGTTGCTGACCTCTAACATATGAGGCTTTAGACACACGAGATGCATCTAACCTTATGTTGTTAGTCACTAATTCACCAGCTTCTTCTGAATTTTCAAGGGCCCCAGCAGTAGTTAACAGGAAACCCCTACTGAGGAAGTTTCTAGAAGAAACATATTATAACCAACCAGAAGTACTGCCTCTGGTGGTGAAGTGATTTCTTCGTATTCCATATAAAATTCTGATTCCTTTCCACCTTTAAATAAACTGCCACGTCCAAATAATTTTGTAGTATTTGATTGGTCTATGTTAATGCTCATTTACACCTCTATTAGAAGTCAATATTGAGAGAATGCTACAAATATTACTAACGAGTCCTCTTCTATAATTCCTCCTTTAAATAAAGGGCCATACAAGTTCTCCTACAGACCAAAGGAAAAGTTATTGTAATCAAATCCTAGATTACCTGTTACACAATAAGGTCTCTGTTACATTTAATGAAACTGTCACCTGTTACAAGCTGCATGACTGCCAGCATCAGAAGGTTCATTATTTTTAACAAATGGCTGTGCTGTTGGAACATCAAAAAATCGGTTTGTAATTTAAACATGAAACTATTATGTTAAAGAGTAGTCAGATATGACTGCTTCTGCCACAGTTACATTAGTGGTAGTCTACAATCAGACAAAAATAAGGTTTTCTCTTATTTTCAGGAAACTTACAAAATTGTTTAGAACCAAATATTAAAAGCAAAATGTACAAGCAAACTTGGCTTGAGAAAAAAAATAAGATGGTATTTTCTTTAATTAATATGCAGATAACAGCAAACTCACAACACTGTTTCTGCCTGATAATCAAGAATAAAGGACTGTAACTCATTTTACTACATTACAAAATAACATTTAGTGGTGGAGGGAATCCATTTTTATGAGACTCAGTTTTAAACCACCTTTTTATAATCTGAAATCTAAATGAGTAATTGCAGACACTCGAAATATGTTCAAAAGCTGCAATGCACAGAAGACTTCAAGAAAAGCTGAATGTTACAGGTTCACCTCATGAACTACTTAAATGCACTTGAGTCGACTGGTTGTACTACGCAATAATGGTGGTGTAGTAGGGATTCCCAAGCTGTTAGTTAGGGCAATGTCTCAAGTAATATTACTTTTAAAGAAAACATTATACAGTTACTTCATCTGAAAAGATTAGTGTAATTAGTGCAATTCCCAACTCTCAAAACCATTCTTTTTTTTTTCAATAATCATTCTTTATTATTTTTCTTCTTATTTATACAACACATTTTACAAAGGGAACATACAGGTAATTTTCAAACAAGCTTCTAATAACATTGTAACAACATATACACACTATATACATGAATGCTTCCATATTTTCCATAACTGTGGAAATAAAAATTATTTTCCCCGGGTGTGTTATTTTGCAGTAATACAATTCCAGGTACATTTATATTATATAATATGAACAATAAAGATATAGTTCAGACTGCATGTTTTAAGCTAATATAATATTGAAAATTTGTTCCCATAGTTTCAAATTACCAGGGTTTTTATTTTGATTATTAATTACATATTTGTGGGCTAAAATGTGTTTAATCGCTAAGGTCCTAAAATTCTCCCATGATGTTTGAGATGGAGTCAACCAGTTGGTAGCTATATAAAGTTTCATTAAAAAAAAAACATTTATAAGCATGATCATTGGGGATCTAGATAGGTTATTTGGAGGGATATGCAAGATCATGAATTCCAAGAAAGTGTTGAATTTTGGTATCCCATCTTTTGCAGTTGTAATTTTAAGGAGTTCCAAAGTTTATATACATTTACAGCTCCAGAACATATGCAAGAGGTCAGCCGTTTCATCTTTACAATACGGGCACTTAGGGGAATTTTTAGAATTAAATTTATGCAAGCTAAGATGTGTATAGTATGCATTATTATAAATCATGAGTTGAGTAAAAGTTAACCTTTGAAGGGAGATGGACTTTGTGGTTACGTTGACTGATTTTATTATTTCTCTTTCATCAACCAATGGTAGTTTTTCTTTCCAATATTTAGATAAGATAATTTGGTCTTGATATTTGATGTCTTTTATCAATTTATATGAACATGATATAAATTTGGTACTTTGTAAAAGGGCTTGCCATAATGAAATACAATTCATTAAATCTTCTTTATTAATGGTTACCTTTTTGAAGTAACTTACTGCTACTTCTTTAATCTGTCTCAAAATTGATAAATATGATTTGGGTAGATCCATTTCTTGTCTTATTTTGTTAGCGGAGTAAGTCAAATAAGGGTAAATATCCTGGAGAGTTAAATTAATTATCAGTGGGAAACTTTTCAAATCTTATTAACTGATTATTAATTTTCAGATTAGGATTTCTATAGAAGGGTTGTAAACTCATCATACAATGAAGTAGATTTAATGAGCCAAAGAGATTTTGTGATAATGATGTATAGTTTTTTATGTAATTCGTTAGATCATAGAGTTTTATATTTTCTCTGTTTAAAAAGGGTAATGATTTAGTGTTTATATTCAGATTCTCTGTATATTTCTAACTTAGTCTTACCCAGTTTGGAGACCAGTTATTGCTTCGTGCGTCATAATTTGCGATTCTTAAAATCCTATTAGCATTTATAATTAGGAAATAGGTTTCAAAATTGGGTACATCTAAACCACCTCTATTTTTCAGGGTAATCAATTTATCATATGATATTCTAGTTTTCTTTGGGTTCCATACAAATTTAGCCAATTCAGAGTGATGCAAAACCATTCTTGACCAGGTGGCCTATAACTTTAACAAAACTGTTAGCATGTCCAGGTCTAGCACTTCACTAGGAATTCAGAGCACAGCTTCATAATGTTTGACAATAATCTTGTTTACTTCAAATAGAGATCTGCAACATTTAAGGACATAAACTGAGTAGACTATTCAACCATCTGAGCCACAGAAAAACATCCATGGGATACCATTATTTTGCACAGACAAGCCAGTTGTTTATATAATTCTACCACATATTTAATAATTGAAAAACCAAGTTCCACTAAGTTGCAAGTATTCAGATAGGCCCATGCCATGCAGAAATATGCCTAGGTGGAATACAAATCCAAACAATATAATACAGAAAATTGTATATATTTTGTAGGCCTAAACAACCAAATGTAGTTACACCCAAGTTCAAAAAAGCTGATGCATCTGCAAAACAAACTATTTCCTCCCTGTAATGGTTGAGATAAAGTCTTTTACAATTAAGTCACCAGCAGAAGGGTTATTTCTCCAATTAAGCCAATTCATCTTGGGGATGCTATGGTGGATGGCAAAAGAATCCAAGTCAGTATCTTTAATTTATTTATTTGCATGTGTTTACATTTGTTTACCAGGAAATTCTGATTGGACACAGGTCCTTTTTCAGCAGAGGCCCAGGGAGAAAAGCTCTATATAACAATATATGAACAACAGAGTTACATGAAGAACAATTGTTATACATACAACAGCAAACATAGTATACACACAATATGACACAATAATAGACAGGGTATTCCAATACTTAGCTAGAGACTAATAATAATGGTAATAAGTATATACTGATAGTAATAAGTTTAAACAGATACTTTTATAAATTCACAGACCATAACAAATATTGTAATAAACTCAAACAGACACATAAGCAGATGTTCCACAAGAAGGTGGAACAAGCTAGAAGGGCTAAGAGGAATTGCTGGGGGAAGATTGAAGGAGTAAAACAGGAGACTGAGGAAGTAGTAGAAGTGGTAGAGAAGAAAATGAAGGTGTAAGGTAGCTGTAGATGTATTTCTAGTTGAGATTAAGTGAGGTACTTAAGAATGTTAATCAAACTTTCTATAATTAACCTTGGTACCCAACAATGTGTACATCTTTGTCAGACTGAGATAACAACCTCCCTATTATTTTGGAGAAGATGTTACTCTATTGTCTTCTGAAAATAAAAATAAAACTTGTATCATTCCAGGTAGCTGACATAGTATTTTTAAATATTAAGCTAATCTTTGCCTGGTTTAGTCACTGTCTTTACTTTTAATAACTCAGATTCCAAATAATTTATTTTCCCTTTTGCTTAGCTGCACTAATGAGCTCCACAAAGAAAGTTCAAGGCATACACTGACAAACTGCAGACCTTTTAAGTCACACAATGTGTTGAGCTTAAGATGCATTATCTTCCAAACAAATTTATGTTACAGGCAGCCATTATGGATCTCTCACTCCATCCTGCTTAATAAATTTTATAGAGTTTGTAACAAATCGATCAGTGGCCCTTTTAATGCAAGAATAGATGTGTGTGTCTGGGTATTTACACTAATCCAGACAAAGCATTTGAATCAATTACTCAGTGCTTGTAATGAACTTTGAATAAGGTAATCAACTCCTTTATTACAATTTAGAGGTTATTAAAAAAAAAGGTTTAATGAGTTCACAAAATAAATTGCCTGAACAATTCAATGGTTGAAAGAAATGCATTCAAGACTGAACACAATGAATAGATGGGGTCCCGGTTTCTTTAGTGTTTACTTCTGTAAGCTCAATTTTGGAGGCCAGATATTTCAAACATGCTGTTGTCCTTGCTACCTTCAAGTTATCATTCCTGATGGACTACATATGCTGAAGACTGTTTACTACAGCAGACTGCCAAGTCTGTGGGAAATGTTAAATCACTTCAGTCTAACTAGCATCCATTAAGAAGTGATATAAAAAATCTGTATCTCAGCTTTAACTGCAGCAAAGTGTGACATGTTTTGCTTTGTTTTCCTTTAAATATTTCCTTCTGAAACATATTTATTAAATCAACACATTTCAAACTCTAATACGAGTTTACATACATTAAAATAATCCACAATAGTAGTTTCCGTAGGTTTTCTTTTTAACAATTTTCATTCACTACGACGTTACATAAATTGCTCATTTCCTGCCATCACTAAAATCTCATTCCTCCTACTGAACATTATTCTGCATGTACTGTGCCCACAAATTCTATTTCTATGAAAATGGCTCTTTCCCTTTATGATCCATCCTCCAATTATTTTGTCTCTTTTACAATGTTTAGAATTTCTGCTGTGTTTGGTCTAGAGTTTGATTTAAATTTTCTACTTATTGCTTTTAGGGCACTCAACAACATTATACTTGTTAAGGCCTAGTTAGTTCAGATCTTGTATCACAGGTTCATAAGTGTTTACTAGGCTAAGGACCACAAGTGCCTTTTTAAGCCTAGCCATCCTTTCAAAATCTCTGACAAGCCCTGATACCCTTGATAAGTGTAAACATGGGCCTGGGAGATGAA
This sequence comes from Protopterus annectens, assembly GCF_019279795.1. Lineage (NCBI taxonomy): Eukaryota > Metazoa > Chordata > Ceratodontiformes > Protopteridae > Protopterus > Protopterus annectens. Next base: position 362,402,209 of record NC_056751.1, read on the forward strand.
CCATTTATAGGTTACCTGTGTCCATTAGAGACATAGGTGCTAAACCAGGGATGAATTTCTGGTTTCCCATCCAATTGTCCAAGTTGCACTTGAATTGGTTTAGGGAAGAACTCTGCTTCACATGGATTGGGATCCTATTCCATAAACAGTTTAGTCTCTGGGAAACATACCTATCTCTCCAGAATCCTATTTACATCACAGGCAAGGTTTTTAAGTCTTTAGAACAGGTAATTCTCGTGCTGTCTGTTTTGTGTTTATGCAGGAGGTCCATCAGAGCAGGGTCTGACAATGCCCTGTATGCCAGGCATAGATCTCCCCTCAAAAGCCTGTAGGAAACTGAATACAGAGATAGGGCCTTGGGGCGGTCTGCACCGGACATATTACTTACTTCTTTTATTCTTTTCATAGGTTCATACTAGGCTATCTGCCCTAGGGCATTTACAAGCCTACCAGAATGTGTTTGGCTTTCGCCACCCATTTTAAATTTATTTTGCTATGCCCTTTTTCGAGGTTAGTATACTGTGCCTCTGTCTAACAGTGACACAAAAGTGATACCCGGGGTAAACCTACGATCTCCCATCCACTCATCAAGATTCCTCTTGAAGAGAGTCAATGAGGGACTCTGCCTAACCTGGACTGGGATTTTATTCCAGAGTGAAGGGAGCCTCTGGGTTATGAATCTGTCCCTCCAGCATGTCCTATTTATTTCGGTGCTGAGGTTCAAGTCTCTCGAGCGCGTAGCTCGATGGGATTTGGATTTTCTGAGGTGCAGCATGTCCATTAATTCCAGGTTGGATATGGCTTTATACGTCAGGCACAGATTGCCTCTGAACAGGCGGTATGCCACTGAGTAGAGCTGGAGTTTCTTTAACCGGGCAGCATATGGCATCTGTTTGAGCCCTTTGATCCTCTTGGTGAGGTACTTTTGGGGTCTTTCCAGTTGCTGCAGGTGTCTGGTAAGATACATCCCAAAAGGGGCATTGTACTCAATTATGGGCCTGATGAGGGATGAGTAAAGAGGCACGATGACGTCCCCTGATCTAGATGTGAATCCCTTCATGATTAGGTGGGCTATATAAAATGTTTTTCTAACCACTTTGGCCACGTGGTTGTCAAATGAGAGATTGCTATCAACTTGGGTCCCCAGGTCCCTAATTACTTCTTCTGTACTTAATGGATTACCACCTATGTGGTAATTTGTGGGCACTTTGTTTTTGCCAAAGGGGATGGCTATACACTTTTTGGCATTTAGCTTGGGGCCATGGCCCTGGCACTAGTTGTCTGTTTCTATGAGGCCCTTTTGGAGGATGCTTGTGTCGACTGGAGAGTCGATTATGGCGCCCAGTTTGCAGTCATCTGCGAACTTGGTCAGCCACAGTCCTTCCGTGTTGGCCTGTACCTCCAAGAAATATATACCGAACAAGAGAGGTCCCAGGACTGAGCCTTGTGGGACACCACTTGTAACTGGTTTGGAGTCTGACATGGCTCCAGCAATTCTAACCATGTGGGTTCTGTCCTTGAGCCAGTTTGCAATCCATCTAGTGACATAGGGGTTTATATTTAAGCTGGTGAGCTTATCTATAATGCCCGAGTGGGGTATTGTATCGAAGGCTTTTGCGAGGTCCAGGTAGGCTGTGTGGACCACCTTCCCCTCGTCAATGGCCTTGGTGACTGTTTCAAAGAAATCAACCAGGTTTAAGAGGCAGGATCTGCCCTTAAAGCCGAACTGGGTAGGATCCAGTGTTTGTAGGTCCCCAATATCTTTATTTATGAGGTCCATGATGATCCTTTCCATAGCTTTGCAGACCAAGCTAGTCAGGCTTATGGGGCGATAGTTTCCAGGATCCGTTGAGGCACCACCTTTATGGAGAGGGACCACTGTTGCTGTACACCACTCTTTGGGCACATATCCTGTAGTAAGGCTGAGACTGAACAGTAGTTTTATGTTTGGGTTTAGCTCTTCTTGGAGTTCATGTAGGACGCAGCCCGGGACACCATCTGGTCACATTGATGCTGTGTTTTTTGCTTTGGAGAGGGTGGCTCTTACCTGAGCATCTGAGATGTCAGGGGGGCAGCACTCTGCTGGGATAGATATTTGCCCTTTTGGTGGGGGGGGGAGTTTGCGCTGAACCTGTCAGCTAGGATGTTGGCAATGTCTGTGGGTTCGGTGTATTTTTCGCCATTTTGGACTAATTCTGAGCATATCTGGGAATTACCACCCAGGTTCCTAACATAACTAAAGAAAGCCTTGTGATTATCCTTAGTGTCCTGTGCAATTTTTCTCTCGAAGCTGGCCTTAGACAATTTTATGTGTGCCCATAGTTTTTTGCTAATACTGATCAGTGATGCCTTCCCTTTTTGGGATTTTGCTCTATCATTTAGTAGCTTCCTCCTTCTGTTGTATAGTTAGTTTATGGCTGGGGTCCACCAGACAGGACGTCTGCCTTTGGAGGATTGGGTCTTGGTTTTATTTGGGATCGCATGATCCATGCATTCCTGAAGGTGTTCATAGAATGCGTTTATAAAGGATTCTGCGGTCTGGGCCGTATTTTCCACAGGCCCGGGGGCTTTGAAGGATTCCATCTCAGTTTGAGGAGTGTGAAATTTGCTTTAGAGAAGTTTTTCACTGTGGTTTTCTGGGCAGGGGGTGGGGTCGGGATATGAATATCCAGTGAGATTAGTTTATGGTCTGATCTTACCAGTGAGGGATACACTTCTGGTCTGGAGCATAGAGTCCCCATGTTGGTGATGATCAGGTCCAGCATGCTTTCCCCTCTTGTGGGAGTGGTAACAAGTTGTTCCATAGCATTTGAGTTTATAAATTCTAGGAACCTTTGGGCTAGGGTGTTGGAGCTAGAGTAATGCTCCCAGTCTATGTTTGGGTAGTTGAAGTCGCCCAATATAATGGTGTTTGGAGAGACCTTCACATTTTCCAGTGTTCTCAGGAAGGCCGAGTGGGGTTCCTGGGTTTGGGAGGGTGGTCTGTAGCAGGCTATAAACTGGAAGGCAGTTTTACCCACTGTTAGTTGCACATGGATAGTCTCTGATGCTTCGTGCTTTGCCACCAACCTGGAGGTGTGGGTATCTTTGATGAATATTGATACTCCCCCTCCTTTTCTGGTTCGGTCCAAGTTTTGGGGCCGAAAAGCATGGTATGAGGTATAACCTGGTAGTGCTGGGGTGCTCTCGGGAGCCCTAAACCAGGTTTCTGTTACTGCACAGATATCGATGTTCTCCATGCTAAGGAGAGTTTCGAGTGCGTGCATCTTGAGGTTTAGACTTCTGGCGTTGAGTAGCATTACTCAGTTTCTTATCCCTTGTGATACCTATGGAGGTGGGTTTGTCATTTGAGCCTTACCTAAAAAAGGCACTATGGGGGTAGCAAGAGCCTTTGCCAATATCCGAAAGCCCAGGGGTGACAGGTGCAAGCCATCCCTAGCGAAGCATCATGGCTTGTCGAGCATATCATCCCAAGCTGACAGGCATTGGATCCCCTTTGAATGACACCAGTACTTAAGCCAATTGTTGAAATTGATCATCTAGGCTTCATATTGTGGCATCATTCTTGGTGAGGGTAAGATGCTACTCAAGGTCAGGGTCATACCGGCCTGGGCTACATGCTCAGAGAGCTCCTTTATGTCTCTTTTCATGTAGTCCAGGGAGGTATATCTCAGGTCATTCACACCAGCATGGACAATGACTGTGAGTCATATTTGTACTTGCCTTGGAGTGACCTGAGTGCTTGTGTTATGTGGCGGATCCTAGCGCCCGACAGGCTGCTCACCGTGACCCTCTCCTTGTTTAGCCTGGTGAGCGGGACGTCAGTGTGCCTGACGATAGAGTCACCTATTACAAGTGTATCAGGTGTGTTGTTTAGTCTTAAGGGCTGTGACTGTTTGGCACACTGGCTTTGTGACATATGTGTTGCACGTGTTTTGTTTTGGGGTAGCGGCTGCTTGGGTGTCTGCTTTGGAGGTCTCTGCTGCTTCGGCAGATCTTTACTTAGAGCCTCCAAGTATGTTTTTGTGTGATTATGTGTTTGGTTTGCTGTCGTGGTAGGTCTATGTGAGACTGGAATTGTAGTGAGTGTGGTTTCCTTCTCCTCCTGACTGGTTATGCCAGTACTGAGTTGAGAGAGCTTAGCCTCCAGTTTGACTATATGGTTGCATCTCTCACATGTGCTGGAATTTGTTGGGAGGAGGAGAGGGTTGTCTGTGTACATGAGGCAGTTGTAACATTGCCTCAAGATTCCCAGATTCACCAGCTGGACCGGAGAGGAGATTGACAACTGACCTTTGGACATGCTAGAATAATATTGGGAATTCCTTAATAATTGAAAACCAGGGCCAGTGGGGAGTGAGGGTGTAGTGCTTTTAATTTTTAGTGCTGACTTATATAATTGCTTTAGTGAGCAAGTGCCAGGTAACTTAAGTGCAATGTGTTACAGGTAACTTAAATTTAGTGAGGAACCTCTGTGGGCATTCCTATTGTTGGATATGCCTGGTTAGGTACACACCAAAGGGGCATTGTACTCAATGATAGGTCTGATGAATGCCGAATACAGGGGAACAATGACTTCCTTGGACTTAGATGCCATACCTTTGTTTATAAGTTGCGCAACACAGAAGGACTTCCTCACTACTGTAGACACGTGAGGATCAAAGGCTAGATTACTATCCGTGTGTGTCCCCAAGTCTGACTACTGGGTCAACTCTAAGGGGTGCGTTATCAATAAGATAGTTATCAGGGGTGGATGACTTCCCAAAAGATACTATTTTGCATTTCTTGGCATTTAGTTTTAATCCATGGCTCTGACACCAGTTTTTTGCCTGTGTCAGCCCTCCTGGAGAAAGTACAGCTGTGTACATTTACCATAAATGTAGATGTTTGAGTGTATTCACTGTTGCAGTCATGACATTTGGGTTATCCCTGCCAGGGTAGCCCTCAGATGGCCCGAATACCAGAGGTGTAGTATTTCTGCTTCGGTTGCTGTCACTTAAGGACTGATGTCAGGTCGTCAGTTGTATAAAAACAGGCAGCCGACGCCATTACATCAGTTTTTCTTGCCCTAAATGTCAGGAGCCCCCCATAAGGAGCTAGGTTATGGTGGAAGAACACCACCAGTAGAAAGTAAATACTAAAAATTCCTTGTAAGGAGAGAGAGAGAGAGAGAGAGAGAGACAAGGGGAATGGAGGGAGGGAAACCAGGACTGCAACAGTGAATACACTCGAACATCTACATTTATGGTAAGTGTACACAACTGTACTATGTTCTTTGTGTTTCACTGTTGCAGTCATCACATTTGGGTTGATTCCCAAAGCTGAAGAAAAGGGTGGAGGTAGTCAAGAAGACTGGGGGCTGCCTAGGATGCCCTGCAAGACTGCAGTGGCAAAGACTGCCCTGGATTTGGAGAAGATAGGCAAGTGGTAATGCTTGGTGAAGGTACAAACAGAAGTCCATGTTGCAGCCTCCAGGATGTCTCTGGTGTGGACCCCTCTGAAAAAAGCTGCAGAGGTGGAGGTTGCTCTGGTGGAATTTGACCTGACCCCCTGGGGGGAGGTTTTCCGTGATGTTTATAGCAGAAATGGATGCAATGTGCTACCATTTGGAAACTATTTGGATATGGCCTTGCCCTCTGCTCCTGCAGTGAAGCTGACTAGCAACTGATAATTTTCTAAAAGATTTAGTCCTGTCTAGGTAGAATCTGAGCTGTCTGTGCACATCTAGAGAGTGCAGAATCCTTCCCCCCTTGTTTTGTGGGTTAGGGAAAAAAGTGGGCAAATGAATGGATTGGTTGAGATCCACACTGGACTCCACTTTTGGCATGAAGGATGGGTTAGTCCTGAGGAGACCCTGTCAGTATGGAAAATGATGAATGGCTCTACAGCCATAAGTGCTTGTAGCTCTGATGCTCTTCTAGCTAAAGTGATGCCCAGAAGCAAGGCTATATTCTAAGAGAGGAATTTTAACTCTGCTGAAGCTGCAGGTTCAAAGGGGGACAGGGTGAGTTTTTCCAACACAAAATTTAGGTCCCAAGCTGGGTTACGAGCTCTTCCAGGTGGCCTCAAGTTGTTAGCCCCTCTTAGGATCTGTTTGATAAGAGGGTGTGAGAAAAGAGGTGGCTCTGTGCTGAAATGAGCTGAGATGGCAGAGGCATGAATTTTAATTGAAGAGAAGGATAGACCCTTCTGTAGTAGGTCTGTCAGGTAATCCAGGATGAGAGGTAGGGTGGGCTGTGCCATTCCGGCTCCCTTAGCCTGGATCCAGGTGCAAAACCTTTTCAGCATAAGACTTTCTAGTGCTGTGGCATCTGGCCTCACGTATGACATCTAGAACTTGTTTGCTTAGATTTGCAGCTTGAGGAGAGGTCAGGGAATAAGCCAGGCTGCCAGACTGAGGGTCTGCAATTGGGGATGTATGAATTCTCCATTCCTCTGGGTCAGGAGTGTTGGGATCTGAGGTAGGTGCCAAGGTGCAGGGGTGACAGGTTGCGCAGTAGTGGGTACCAGTGCTGCCATGGCCAGTCTGGGGCAATCAGGATTGCCCTCGGTTTTTCCTCCCTTATTTTGATCAGATCCCTTGAAATGAGTGGTACAGGGGGAAATGCATAGACTGAGAGGTTTACCCACAGGAAGGACAGAGCATCAACTTTCCAGGCCTTGCTGTGAGGTTCCCTGGTGCAGAATTTGCTGAACTGGTGACTGGAGTGGGAGGCAAAGAGGTCTACCTTCGGGTGCCCCATTTCTGGGTTACAAGGGTGAAGGTTCTTTGGTCTAGCTGCCACTCGTGCAGGTCTAGCAGGTCTCTGCTTAGGTTATCTGCCATATAGTTTTGAGAATCTGGCAGGAATTGTGCTAACAGGTGTTGTTGCATGGCTGCGGCCATGTGCCAAAGCATCATGGCGAGCCAGCACAGAGGATAACAGTGAGTCCCTCCCAGCTTGTTAATGTACCAGCATTACCGTAGTGTTGTCTGTTTTGATCAGCAGAGGCCCCGGGGAGAGTAGGGGTCTGAAAGCTGTCAGGGTGTGCTGAACAGCTAGCATCTCTTTTTGGTTGATGTTCAGATGGATTTGATTTGGGCTCCATTGGCCACGAATGCCCCTGCCATCCAGGTGTGCACCCCAGGCATAGTCTGATGCGTCTGTGGTGAGGGTCTGGGCGGTGTGGGGTAGTGAAAAGGGAAGTCCCTTGTTGTAGCATGCTGCTGCCCACCAAAAAAAATCTTTCCTTAGGCAAGGTATGACTGGTTGAAGAGTTTCCAGGTCTTGAGAGTGCTGACACCAAAGGCTTTTTAGGTACCACTGTAGTTTCCTCATACGCAGTCTGGCATATGGAATGAGTAGAATGCAAAAAGCCATGAACTCTAGAGCTTGCAAGATTTTCCTTGCGGATAACTGGCTCCTGGTGGCTAGTTGAGAGAAGTAGGTTGTCAGGTAAGTTTGTTTTTCTGGTGTAAGGAATGCCATCTGGGATGCTGTGTCCAGGCTTGATCCCAGGAATACAATTTTTTGAGTGGGTACCAGTTTTGATTTCTTTTCGTCGATCGCATACCCCAGGGAGGTCAGTAGGTCCTTTACAAAGGTCAGGTGCTTTAGCAGCTTTTCCTGACAGTCTGCCTGAATCAAGCAGTCATCTAAGAAAGGATAAATTTGAATATTTCTTTACCTGCAAAAAGCAATGGCGGGAGCCAGACATTTTGTGAAAACTCTGGGAGCAGTGGATACGCCAAAGGAAAGTGCAGTGATCCTGCTCTGAAATGTAGGTATTTCCTGCATGATTCCCTGATTAGGATGTGTAGGTAGGCCTCTGTTAGGTCTAGGGTGGTTAACCAAGCATCCTTCGAAAGCATACGAAGAAGCTGCTGGAAGGTGAGCATTTTGAATTTTGGTATCACCAGAAAAGTGTTTAGAATGGATAAGTTGAGGATGGGGCGCCATGTGCCCTCTTTTCTGGGTACCAGGAAGAGTCTGGAGTAGAAACCTTGACCTGTCTGTTCTGCAGGAACATGTCTATTGCCCTCATAGACAGGAGGGAAAGGACTTGCTTTTTGGCCTCTGCCCAGTGGTTTTGGGGTAGATCAACGAACCCTTTTGGGGTTGGCAGAATGTGAAAATAAAATTTGTATCCCTGGGACACTATGTAGAGGACCCAGCGGGTCGTTGGCAATGGTGGCCCAGTTACTTGCATGGAAGGAGAGTTTTCCTCATAGAGGCAAGTGCAGGCGGGCCGAGGGAGGGGGTAGAAGTGTAAAGTCATTGTGAGCTTTCACCATAAGGGGTGGCTTAGCACTCCTTGGTTTTGAAGAGGTGGAACTCCATTGCTTAGATCTCTGCGTTTCCCAGGGCTGTAGTCTGGGGGGGGGGGGGGCTGCTTCCCCTGGATCTGGTCTGAGCTGACCTGGGGGAGGCAGGAAAGAAACAGTACTTGGAGGGGCAATGCCTACTGAACCCCGGTGGCTGGACCTGTAAGAAGCCCTTAACTGTCTGCATAGATTTAGCTTTTTCTTCCATCTTTTTAGGACCTCTTCTGCCTTGGTGCCAAATAAGTTGTCTTTGTGCAAGGGTGCGTTGAATAATTTGGATTTGGCAAGGTCTGTTCCTTAAGCCAAGCATGTCTTCTAAGTACAGAACCAGTAACTGCTGCCCTGCAAGATGCTTCTAGAGCATCAAAACCACACTGTAAGGTGTGCTTAGTCATTTGACTTGCAGAATGCATTAAATCTTGTAACTCTCTATTTTCTGCACAACAGGGAAAGAAAATATTTTTTGTTTGAGGAGTTCCATGGTACGCTGCTATTTCAGCAAACGGAACTGACAATTTAATGCTCTAATAGCAAGAGTAACAGAGGTGTACACTTTTTACCCCATCTGTCTAATGCTCTGGAATCACTATCAGAGTGGGTGGGATTCTTAGCTGAAGTTGTTTTGATTCCTTTAGGTCCTTGAGAGATGACCTCAGGGTCATCAGTAGGATTTTTGAAAAGAAATTTGAGAGAGTCGGGGACTCTATAGTACCTGCCAGGTTTCCTGGGAGCAGGAGGGAGGGTGTCAGGGGTCAGACTGGATTCCATAAAGAGATCATCCACAACATCCAGGACAAGAGGAATGGCCAGAGGTCTGTGCTGTGGAAGATCTAAGAATTCCCTGAGTCTCTTTTTTGACTGAGGATAGTCCTGAAATTGGTATTCGGGCCAACTGTGGGCTACTCTGGCAGGGATAACCCAAATGTGATGACTACAACAGTGAAACATGAAGAACATCATTTGTGTCAATGTGAGATTCAATGACAGCTCCTAATTTGCAATCATCTGTAAATTTAGTCAGCCAGAGACCAATGACATTGGCCTAAGTAAATGCCAAAAAGGATCAGTCCAAGGACTGATCCCTGAGGGACTCCACTTGTGACTGGCCTCTTTGTAGAGGTGGACTCCCCAGTTCTTACTTCCTGGGTCCTGTCTGTGAGCTAGTTAGTTATCCACCAGGTGACATATGGGTTTGTACATAACCTCTTGAGTTTGTCAACAATATCCAAGTGGGGTATTGTGTCAAATGCCTTGGCCAGGTCAAGGTAGGCAGTGTGAACAACTTTGCCCATATCCATTGCTTTGGTGACCTTCACAAAGTTCACCAGGATGAGTAGACATGACTTGTCCTTGACAAAACCAAACCGGGTTGGATCCAGTGGCTGGAGGTTTACTATATCTCTATTGATCATCTCCATGATAATTACTTCCATGGCTTTACATACAAGACGAGGGAGACTTGTGGGTCTGTAGTTTCCAGGGTCTGTAGATGGTCCACCTTTGTGCAGATGGATGATTGTTGCCTCTCTCCATTTGGGAGGCATGAAGCTTGTTTGGAGGCTACAGTTAAATAGTAATTCCAGAGGCCCTGATAGGTCATGTTTCATGCTACTAAAGAAGGCATCCTGGGATACTGTCTGGGCACACTGATGCAGTGTTCTTGGTCTTAGAAAAACCTGTTCCCTAGTGATAGCAGAGGGAGTTATATTTGATAATATTTCCTGAGGGAAGATTGAGGGGGGGAGAGGAGCAAAGTTGCAGCTGAATTTATCAGCCAGGAGGGTTTGCTACAACTTCTGGTTCAGTACAGGTAGCTCCATTTACAATGGGCTCTGCACACAAATGTGCATTGACTTGGGTTGCGGACATAGCTAAAGAATGCTTTGCAGTTGTCCTTGGCCTGGGAGGCCAAACTTACCTCAAATTTGGCTTTAGTAGACTATTTGTCCTCTGAGTTGTTTGTTTAGTTTAAGAGTGTTTTTATCCTGCTGGGTGCTGCACCTCCTAATTTTTGTCATGATTTTCTTCCTCCTGTTACACAGCCGATTGATTTTGTGATTCTACCAGGGTGGCTTGTTTTTTTGAGCTGGTTCTGTACTTCTTCCTGGTAGGTACAGCTGCCTCTCTGCAGCTATTAACATGCTTGTACAGGGTTTTTGTGAACAGTTCTGCACAGGGAGAAGTGTTCTCAGGGTTTATGGGGTCTTGAAATTTTGCAAGGTTCTCACTTAACAGCAGGAGGTTAGCCTTAGAATAGTTCCTGAATATAGGATCATAGGAAGTTACTAGGCTATTGGCCCCGAGGCCCTTACAAGGCTAACCAAGAATTTAGCCCATGTTCCAACAAGTCAGCACCCTATGACACTGTCCAGCAGGGACAGAGGTGTATTTTCTGTTCCCCATCCAGTTATCCAGGATGTGTTTAAAAACTGTTAATGAGGTACTCTGTTTTACGTGGACAGGGAGTCTATTCCACAAAAGGGAGAGTGTCTCTGGGACACAAATCTGTCCCACCAAGCCCTATTGATGTCACAGACCAGGTTAAGGTCGAGCATGTGGGTTACTAGAGTAGAGCTTGACTTGCAGATATGCAGCAGTCCCATCAGGGCGGGTTCTGAGATTGCTTTGTTTGCCAGACAGAGGTCACCTCTGAGGAGTCTGTAGGAGACTGAGTAGAGGGACAGGGTAGATGTTTGAGGCCCTGGATTCTCTGGATGAGGAACCTCTGTGGTCTCTCCAACTGCTGCATGTGCTTTGTGAGGTACATGCTAAAAGGGGCACTGTACTGAATAATGGGTCTTATAAGGGAAGAATACAGGGATGTTATGACCACCTTGTCCATGGACGAGATACCCTTACTAATGAGGTGGGCCATGTAGAAAGCTTTCTGGACAACAGAGGCAATGTGGTGGTCAAAAGTCAGTTTGCTATCAACAAGGGTGCCCAAGTCCCTCACGTCTAATTGCATGCTTAGGACTTTACTATCAATGTGATAATTTGTGGGGACGTCACTCTCCCCAAAAGGGATGACAATGCATTTTCTAGTATTCAGTTTGAGGTCTTGTTTCGAGGCAATATTCCAGGTTTAGCTGGGGGTCCAGGTTTTATTTTTACTTCAAAGGAGACCATTTTGTGGTCTGACCTTACCAGGGAAGGCATTACAGTAGGGGGTGTGCAGTAGTCACCCATATTAGTGAGGACCAGACCCAGTATGGTTGCAGCCCTGGTTGATGTACTGACTATCTGGTCAAGGGAGTTTGTGTTTACAAAATCCAGGAATCTCTGTGCATCTACATTTGATGTTGTATAGGATTCCCACTTAATAGTGAGGTAATTAAAGTCACCCGTGAATATGGTATTGGGTTGGATGGTTAGTGTTTCTAATGAGTTTAAATACATGGTATGGGTTTCCTGGGTCATAGTGGGGGACCTATCGCTTGCAAGGAAGTGGTGTTAGATTTTACCTATGTTGATCTGAACATGGATCAGTTCAAGTGCATTGTAATGTTTGACCAGCATTGAAGTGTATTTATTTTTGACGTAAATAGAGACACCTCCACCTTTAGTCCCTGCCTGTGACGTAGCTGGCCTAAATGTGTGGAAGGCATTATAACCTTGCACTGTTGGTGTGCTCTCCGTGGCTTTAAACCCTGTCTCAGTGACCACACAGATATCAGCATTCTCTAGGGTAAAGAGAGCTTCAAGGGAGTGAAGTTTTTTGTTTGGACTCCCGTTTTGGACTTTTCTTGGTTTTGATTTTCTATGAGAGAATACTTGCAGTTTGGCAATGCCTAAAAAGGCACTATGGGGGAAGACAATGTTTTAGCTAATATTCAAAAGCCTAAAGGGGAGAAGTGCAGACCATCCCTGGCAAAGCAGCATGGTCTGTTGACCATCTCCTTCCATGCTGACAAATATTGCACCCCTTAGAATGACACTAGAAACTAAGCCGATTATTAAAGTCAATCATCTTTTGTTCGTAATGTGGCATCCTTGGAGAATGTAAAATGCTGCTCAATCCTAGTCTCGTACCAGCCTGAGACACACATTCCAAGAGCACCATGATGTCTCATTTCATATAGTCTGGGGAGGTACGTCTCAGGTCATTTACTTACACATGGACTATGACAGAGTCATATTGGCAATTGTGTTCCAATGACCTGAGTGCATGTGTAATGTGACAGATCCTAGCCCCTGCTAAGCAAATGACCGTAACTTTCTCCTTACTCAGTGTGGTGAGAGTGACATCAGTGTGTCTCATGATGGAGTCTCCAATGACTAGAATGACGGACTGTGTGGTGACTTGCCTTATGGGCTTAGAGGTAGAGACTCCATGAGATGTTGCTCTAAGTGTTGATGTGGGTGTTGTTTTGAAAGACTGCATTTGGGGCTGTTGAGAGTACTTATGTGTACTTTGTCTAGGTGGTCTTTGTGGTTTAGGAAGGTTACATGTAAGTGCCTCAGCATATACGGGTCTATATGTCTGCTTTGAATTGTGTGTGATGGGTGCAACATATGTACTACTGACATCCTTATTGACATTAGGAGTACTTTTATGTGACAGCTAGCCTAGCTCAAAAGAATTATTTACATAGTTACTATCATCTGCACCCTCAACATTTCTGTCAAAGTACTCCAAGATATTTTTAAAATGTGCCAACTATTTACATAACGAAACAACATGCTCCCAATTATCCCACCACACACACACACATATACACACACACATATACACACACACATATACACACACACACATACACACACACACATCACTAGTACTTGCTATCCGAGTAAAATCCTCTGAATTCTATTTGGGGAGAAAAATATATATGCAAACATGTCAGTGCAAAACTCCTAACTGTTGTATACTTGGAAGCCCTAGAGATTTCCACCTACTGCTCTTGCTTTGTAAACTGCCTTTCCAATCTCTCTGCCCAATCTTGTCTAACCTCCTCTGACTTATCGCACAGTATTGCATATGCACTAATTATCATTTTTTTTTTTTTAAGAAAAGCTTCTGTTCCATAGTCTACTGAAAACTTTACTAGTGATAATCTTATTCTCCAAACAACATCTCTTTGCAAGTACACTTACCAAATCCTGACAGGGAAGTCAGTCTCAAACCTGCAGTTCAGTCTCCTGCTTAGCCTCGCCCCACTGCATTACCTACCCCCGCCAGAGTTATTTACTCCCAATACCTTGATTCCTTTGCTAACTGCCTCCAGTAAAGTCCAGCTCCTCCTGTCTACTTTCTATATCCCTGCTTGTAGACATCTCCATTGGTAAAATTCCCTTCAATCCCACACTGCTATTTTATGGATATAACATTCTTTAAGGTTGCTGTTAATCTCCTTAAGGACTTGTACCCAAAGTCCTTGTCTCATTTTATCCTCTCCCAGAGATGTCAACAAACTTCCAGTATATAGAGGATATCTGCCAGCAACAGCTTTGCTTCTTTCTTGCCCATGTAGCAGCAGGTAGGGGACTTTATGTACATCTCTCAGGTTTACTCCTATTCATTAAGGACACCTTCCACAACCAACCTCCTGAGTATTCATACCACAGTAGTAAACAGGACCCTGGGAATCTGGGGTCCCACAAATATATCTAGATCCGAGATGGCTAGAGGCTCTGTCATAAGCACATGTTTGTACATCTGGGAGAGGGGAAGGAGACTAGGTATCCATCCCAATCCTAGGATCCCCTAAGAGAAATAGGGGATGGTCGGAGGAAAACATAACTGCAACTGTGATTTTACCTGAACATCTACTGTTATGTAAGTTCTTGACAAATCAGCTTTATGCTCCTTGTATGGACCAGTACTGCAGTAGTAATAACTAGTGGGAAAACTCCCAAGCTGTATCAGAATAAGTAGAGATTACTTTCCTGTAGTAAGTTACAGAAGGCCCTGCAGAATGGCTATGGCAAATCCTACCATTTTTCTGGAAATGATGTCCAGCAAGTCATGCTTTAAAGAGGTGTGGATTAAGGACCAGGTTGCTGCCTCAAGTACAGCTTGTATACTCATTGCTCTTACAAAAGCGTATGTGGCAGCTGTGCTCCTTGTAGTCCGAGAGCTTATTTTCCTCCCTAGTTTTTCTGCCATGAGCTGAACAACAAAAGAAAATACAATGTACCAGCCATATGGAAATGGTTTATTTGGAAACAGGCCTTCTCCTTTTCAGATGTAAAAGATACAGAGCTGATTGAAAGCTCTTACATTCTTTATTCAGTCCAGACTCACCTGCCTATGGCTATCTAAGGAATACAAAATCCTCTCTCCTTTATCTTGTGGGCAGCAACTGATTTGATTAGTTTAGCAAGACCTTTGTGACTACCTTATGACTAAAGGTAGAGGTTTATGAAGGCTGATCCTTGTCCTTGCGACAAAACAGGAATACTTCATTGCACATTATTGATTGTAACGAAGTTCTCCTAGCTGACACGATAGCAAGAAAAACAGCCATTTTCTACATCAAAAACTTGGGAGGGTGCCATTGCTACTAGTTTGATTGGGTCGTACATCAGTTTTTTAAGGAAAAAAATCCAAGTCCCATGGGGGAAAAGCATGCTTTCCATGTGATCCCATGAGAAACTTTTTAACTTAAGGATGATAGTGGGGGATTCACAGACATGCAGACAGAAAGGAATACCTTCTCTGAGGTGCACAGTGCTGAGCCTGACAAGTATAATGACAAGTACTGTATAATCAAGCACTCTGATGCTGACAAGGGGTCCATGTTCTTCCTTTGGCAACATACAGAAATTCTTTCCATTTAATAATGTAAGATTTCCTGGTGGCAGACTTCCTAGTTTACCTCACAATGTTAAGTCCAATCTCTCAAAAAAAAAAAAAAAAAAAAAAAGATATCAAAACACCCATGTTTTTTGTCTCTGGGCCCTCAGATTTGGGTGCATCAGGGTCCCCTTCAGCTGAGTCAAAAGGTCCACATTCCATGAAAGGATGAATGAATCCCCCTTGCAATCTTTAATGACAGAGAACTAATGCTGCTTCAGCCAAAATGGTCTTGGCTACTAGGAGCATCTTTGCACCTCTTCCCACTTTGCCTTCTGGGGGAATAAGGGGGAGGGGATGGGGGTAAACACATAGATCTACTCAGGTGAAAGAGAAGGCATCCACTACCAAAGTTTCTCTGTATGATGCTCTACAGCAGATTGACTTCAACTGTCTGTTGCACAGAGAAGTGATCAGGTCTACTTTATGCACACTCCATCTGTGTACTGATTGGAGAAAAGCATCGTTGACCAGCATTCATTGGTATAGATCTACCACAATTTGGCTTAAATGATCTGCTAGAAAAGTCTGTCAGGATGGACTTTAGAAGGCCCTTAGGTGCATGGCTGTAAGGCTATCCTCGAGTCACTACCAGCATGCAAATGGGGTATGAATGAGACCTGCTTGTATACACATCTCATTATGCTGTCCATGACTAAGTGCCAAACTCCTAGCCTCCTCAACAACCTAAATGCTCCGAGGGTTTGGATCACTGTCTTCCTCTCTTTTATGCTGATAATGTTTTTGCACTGTCTTCTGGACCTTGAGTTTTCCTGCACGGGCTCCCCAAATAGTTACATTTTTTGAAGCACTAATTAATTTGATGAATGCTTAGTAAGTGATGGTTTTATAATGTGCTTAGCAGCGTAGTGTTATGTTCTGATATTTACTCTATATAGTGTATTACTGTGATTCTCTAACAGTATAACTCCTGCCAAACTTATTTTGTCCTTACATTACCTTTTCTCTGACTCTCTCTCTCTCTCCTCTTAGACTAGTCAATCTTTTCTTGTTTTGACTGGTCATGTCCTTTCCTCCATCTCAAAGAATAACCAGCTTCCCACATATTAACCTTATTGCCCCCATTCACTATTTTTGTTTAGCAGCTTTTTTCTTGTTTTCGTTCCTTTCACAGCTTGTGGACATTACATTAGTACTTGTGCCTTAAATAGCAGAAGCTCTGCCACAAAGCTCTACAAAAAATGTTTCACCAAGAATACTGTCACTATTCAGTGTAAGCAAGTATAACATGAAGGTCCTTGGTGTATATTAACTTTTAACTAGTCAAATACGTGCCTGATATATGCTGGAAATTGGCTGCAATATTCCTCCAAGCAGAATAGTCCTTTACCATCAGATTACACTGTGTAAAAGCAAGTAACTTTGTATCCCTACCTTCTTCTTGTCTGCATTCAGTAAATGTAAAAAAAAGTTCTACTTTTGGCCTTTTTGCTAATTGTTCAGCACAGGCCATAAACTGATGGCTTTCTGTAATAAATAGCCTAAAGGTGGGAGCTTAAAATTTCTCTCTCATCTCCTCCTCTATAATGTCTCTCAGACTTTTTCTTACCTGTCTATTCTGCTTATACCCTCTACCTTCAATCTCGCTACATTTATACACAATTACATAAATATTTTTTGCTTACTATACCTGTTTTATACTATTAAACTCCTTATGCATATTAACATTTCCCCACATACAGGTTTAGACATCCACAAATCTCAAAAACTATAAGCCTACAGGCTAAACTTCTTCTTTCGGCTGCTCCCGTTAGGGGTCGCCACAGCAGATCAACTGTTTCCATTTCTTCCTGTCCTCTGCATCTAGCTCTGTCACACCAACCACCTGCATGTCCTCTCTCATCACATCCATAAACCTTATCTTAGGCTTCCCTCTTTTCCTGTTACCTGACAGCTTCATCCTTAGCATCTTTTTCCCAATATACTCTGCATCCCTCCTCAGCACATGTCCAAACCAAAGTAATCTTGCCTCTCTGGCTTTGTCTCTAAACCTTCCAACCTAGGCTGACCCTCTAATATACTTATTCCTAATCTTGTCCATCCTCGTCACACCCAGTGCAAATCTTAACATCTTCAACTCTGCCACGTCAACCTCTGACTCCTGCCGTTTTGTCAATGCCACTGTCTCCCACCCATATAACATAGCTGGTCTCACTACCCTCTTGTAGACCTTCCCTTTCACTCTTACTGGTACTGGTCTGTCACAAATCACTCCTGACATTCTTCTCCACCCACTCCATCCTGCCTGTACTCTCTTCTTCACCTCTCTTCCACACTCACCATTACTCTGAACTGTTGATCCCAAGTACTTAAACTCATCCACCTTCGCAACCTCTACTCCCTGCATCCTCAACATTCCTCTATGCTCCTCTCATTCACACACACATTCTGTCTTAGTCCTGCTGACCTTCATTCCTCTTCTCTTTAGAGCATATCTCCACCTCTCCAGGGTGGTCTCCACCTGTTCCCTACACTCACTACAGATCACAATGTCATCTGCAAACATCATAGTCCACAGGGACTCCTGTCTAATCTCGCCTGTCAACCTGTCCATCACCATTGCAAATAAGAAAGGGCTCAGAGCTGATGCTTGATGTAATCCCACCTCCACCTTAAATGCATTTGTCACTCCTACCGCAGACCTCACCGCTGTCACACTACCCTCGTACAAATCCTGTACCACTCTTGCATACTTCTCTGACACTCCCGACTTCCTCATACAATACCACAACTCCTCTCTAGGCACTCTGTCATATGCTTTCTCTAAATCCACAAAGACACAATGCAACTCCTTCTGACCTTCTCTGTACTTCTCCATCAATACTCTCAGAGAAAACATTGCATCTGTAGTGCTCTTTCCTGGCATGAAACCATACTGCTGATCACTAATCATCACCTCCCTTCTTAACCTAGTTTCCACTACTCTTTCCCATAGCTTCATGCTGTGACTGATCAGTTTAATCCCTCTGTAGTTACTACAGCTCTGCACATCACCCTTATTCTTAAAAATCGTTACCAAAACACTTTTTCTCCATTCCTCAGGCATCCTCTCACTTTCCAAGATTTCATTAAACAATCTAGTTAAAAACTCCACTGCCATTTCACCTAAACACCTCCATGCTTCCATAGGTATGTCATCTGTACCAACAGCCTTTCCGTTCTTCATCCTCTTCATAGCTATCCTTACTTCCTCCTTGCTAATCTACTGCATTTCATGATTCAGTATCCGCACATCATCCAACCTTCTCTCCCTCTCATTCACTTCATTCATCAACCCCTCAAAATACTCTCTCCATCTGCTCAACAAACTCTCCTCGCTTGTGAGTATGTTTCCTTCATTATCCTTTATCACCCTTACCTGCTGCACATCTTTACTAGCTCGGTCCCTCTGTCTAGCCAATCGGTATAGGTCCTTTTCTCCCTCCTTAGTGTCCAACCTTTTATACAACTTTTCATACGCCTTATCCTTAGCCTTCGCCACCTCTTTCTTTGCCATGCACCTCATCTCCTTATACTCGTCTACTTTCTTCATCTCTTTGACAATCCCACTTCTTCGCCAACTTCTTTCTCTGTATACTCTCCTGTACTTCTTCATTCCACCACCAGGTCTCCTTGTCCTCCTTCCTGTTTCCAGATGTCACACCAAGCACCTTTATAGCCATCTCTCTTACTAGCTCTGCTGTAGTTACCCAGCTATTCGGTAATGCTTCACTACCACCCAGTGCCTGTCTTTACTCTTCCCTGAACATCACCTCACAATTACCCTTTTTCAATTTCCACCATTTGATCCTTGGTGCTGCCCTCACACTCATCCTCCTCCTCTTGATCAATTGTCATCCTGCAAACCACTATCCTATGCTGCCTAACTACACTTTCCCCTGCCACCACTTTACAGTCTCCAATCTCCTTCAGACTGGCCCTTCTACATAAGATATAATCCACCTGTGTGCATCTTCCACTCTTGTATGTCACCTTATGCTCCTCCCTCTTGTTAAAATAAGTATTCATCAAAGCCATGTCCACCCTTTTCGCAAAATCCACTACCATCTGACCTTCTGCATTCCTTTGCTTAACACCATAACTTCCCTTCACCAACATGCCCATTGAAATCTGCTCCAATCACCAGCCTCTCATCCTTGGGTAAAGTCATC
Organism: Protopterus annectens; assembly: GCF_019279795.1. Classification (NCBI taxonomy): domain Eukaryota; kingdom Metazoa; phylum Chordata; order Ceratodontiformes; family Protopteridae; genus Protopterus; species Protopterus annectens. The sequence goes on from NC_056751.1 coordinate 362,421,485, forward strand.
ACCACTTCATTCAACTCACTCCAAACTTTTTCTTTCTCATCCATCGCACACCCAACTTGTGGAGCATATGCACTAACAACATTCATCATTACACCATCAAGCCTACAGGCCAAACACAATCTATTAGTCTACACTTCAGCTTCTACTTTTTCCAAATAATCCCCCCTACTTGCTATTTTAACTACCTCTTTCCTTCAAAACCTTCTATGTCTTACAATTGTAGATTCACAGATTGTTACTAGGTTAACGACCCAGGGGGCCTTTCTAAGCTTAGTCAACTTTTCCCAAAAGAATAATGATGTCCTGTAACCAAACAGGACACTGACAGCCAGGCATTTATCAGCTACCTCTGTCCATAAGAGACATGGGTGCCAGGCCTGGTGTAAATGTCCGATTCCCCAGCCACTTTGTCTAGGTTGTGATTAAACTGGAAAACAGACGAACTCAGCTTCCCATGGATGGGAAGCTTGTTCCATAGCAGAGGCTGCCTCTGGAACACATCTGTCTCTCCAGCATGTTCTGTTTGTCATAGACAAAATTCAGGTCCCTAGATCTTGTACTTCTGGGAGTCTTTGACTTACAAATATGTAGGAGATTCATAAGTGTGGGGTTTGCAGATGCCTTGCAAAGCAATTTGATAAGTCCGGAATGTATAAGCTTTCTGCAAGTGTGTAAATATAGTGGAATTACACTACTAACGCTTGTGCTGTTAGTTCTGGTTAATCAAAAGATAACAAAGGTCACAGGCAAATAAGAAAACCTCTACTAAAAATCTCAGTGTGAGGAATTTCTGGGTGAAGGTGTACCTGTTTTTTTTCAAAATAAGGAAATATTTATAGGAACATACAATTAATTATCAAAAATATATGTGACTTCCTGAAAACACTAGAGGGGATAAATGTATCACCAAACACCATCATACTAGGTGACTTCAATTACCCTAATATAGACTGGGAACACTACTCAAGCCCAAACACCCTAGCCCAAAAGTTCCTGGAATTCATAAACTCAAATGCCATGGAACAACTAGTCACCATCCCCACAAGAGGAGATAACATACTTGATCTCATCATCACGAACATGGGAGCACAATGTTCAACACCGGAGGTGTACCCCTCACTGGTGAGATCAGACCACAAACTAATCTCGCTGGAGGTCCTCATTCCACCCCCACCTGAAATAAAAAAGACCACAGTAAAGAACTTCTCAAAAGCCGACTTCACACTTCTAAAGACTAGTGTGGTCTCCTTTAAGGCCCGCGAGCCGGCGGAAAACAGTACTCAAGCCGCTGAATCACTTACAAATGCCTTCTACCAGCACCTGCAGGACTGCATGGATAAGGCAATCCCAAGCAAAACAAAGACTCTTTGTACCAAAGGCAAGCGTCCAGTCTGGTGGACCCCAGCCATAAACAAACTCTACAACAAAAGGAGGAAGCTACTACAAGATAGAGCAAAATCCTTAAAAGGTAAGACGCCCTTGATCACTATAAGTAAAAAACTAAGAGCTCTCATAAAATCATCCAAAGCAAATTTCGAGAGAAAAATAGCTAAAGACTCAAAAGACAATCATAAGGCCTTCTTTAGCTATGTTAGAAACCTGGGAGGAAACTCCCAGATATGCTCAGAGCTAGTTCAAAATGATGTGAAGATTACTGATCCTACAGACATTGCCAACATACTGGCTGACAGGTTTCAGTGCAAACTTCTGCCCCCCCCCAAAAGGAGAGATATCTATACCAAACGATTGCAGCCCCCAAACATCTCCAGCGCACAAGTGAGAACTGCTCTCTCCAAAGCAAAAAACACAGCATCCATGGGACCTGATGGTGTCCCCGGCTGTGTGCTCCATGAACTCAATGAGGAATTAAACCCACAGCTAGGACAGCTGTTTAATCAAAGTCTTACCTCTGGATACGCACCCAGGAGTGGCGCACTGCAACTGTGGTACCACTTCACAAAGGCGGTGCCTCCACCGACCCTGGAAATTACCAGCCCATTAGCTTGACAAGCCTTATCTGCAAAGCCACGGAGAGGATCATAATGGACCTCATAAATAAAGACATAGGGAATTTGCAGACTTTGGATCCAACCCAGTTTGGCTTTGTCAAAGGCAGATCATGCCTTTTAAACTTGGTTGACTTTTTCAAACAGTCACCAAAGCCATTGATGAGGGAAAGGCAGTCCATACAGCCTACCTCGATCTGGCTAAGGCCTTCGATACAATACCCCACTCGGGTATCATTGAAAAACTCATCAGCTTAAATGTCAACCCATACATCACAAGATGGGTTGCAAACTGGCTGAGTGACAGAACCCACAGGGTCAGAGTTGCTGGCGCCATGTCAGACTCAAAGCCTGTCACAAGTGGTGTCCCACAGGGCTCAGTCCTGGGCCCACTCTTGTTTGGCATCTACTTTTCCAAGTACAAGCAAACACAGGAGGGTTATGGCTGACAAAGTTTGCAGATGACTGCAAACTGGGCCATAGTAGAAAACACATCTGATACAGATATCCTTCAGAAGGGTCTCACAGAAACGGATAACTGGTGCCAGAGCCACGGCCTAAAGTTAAATGCCAAAAATGCATAGTCATACCCTTCGGGAAAAACAAGGTTACCCCTAGCTACCAAATAGGTGGCAATCCACTGAGCACAGAAGAAGTTATCAGGGACCTGGGGACCCAGGTTGATAGTAGTCTGTCATTCGACACCCATGTAGCTAAAGTAGTTAGGAAGACCTTCTACATTGCCCACCTTATCATGAAGGGATTCTCATCTAGATCAAGGGAGGTCATAGTCTCCCTTTACTCATCACTCATCAGACCAATGATTGAGTACAATGCCCCATTCGAATGTATCTGACCCGACACTTGCAGCAGCTGGAGAGGCCACAAAAGTTCCTCACCAAAAGGATAAAGGGTCTCAAAAATCTGTCCTATGCTGCCCGACTGAAAGAACTCCAGCTCTATTCAGTCGCCACCGCTTGCTCAGAGGTGACCTTTGCCTAACATACAAGGCCATGTCAAACCCAGATTTCATGAATATGCTTCACCTCAAAAAATCTAGATCCATCAGAGCCACAAGGGCGGGAGACTTAAACCTTGACACGGCTATTAATAGGACGTGCTGGAGGGATAGATTCATCACCCAAAGACTCCCTATGCTGTGGAACAAAATCCCGATACATGTGAGGCAGAGCACCTCGCTGGCCTTGTTCAAGAGAAATCTTGACCAATGGATGGGAGATCACAGATATACCCCAGGGATTACCTCAGTGTCACTGCTCGACAGAGGCACAGCAAAATAATGGGTATAGTTCCCCATACTAAAGGGGTGGCGTAAGCCACAAAACGATGGGCTAGGCTTGTAAATGCCCTCAGGCAGATAGCCTAGTATGAACCTATGAACCTATGAAAATGTTGGATTTAAACTTGCAGTTTCAGTATTACTTATTTGTTTCAACTAAAAATACTAAACTAATAAGAAAACCTTAGCTCCTCTAAAAGTAGTACAACTTAATTCTCATGCATTACTGTTCACTTTCTAAACTGATGGCATGTACAGAGTAACAGGAACAACTGGTGACTAGGAAAATACTCCAAGATACTTAGGAAGAGTTGCAAGGCATTGTGCCAAACATGGCAATAATACATTTTTTCCTAGCAAACTTGTGTAGATAAAGTTTCATCATTATTTATAGAAAGGACTGACAAATAGAGCTGCTACAGAATCTGGTAAGGCAGGCCAGAATTTAAGTGTCAGAAAGATATTAGAACATATCATAAAAACTGGTCAAAATAAGATAGGGCGTAGACACAAAATTACACTATGTACACACATCATACTGCTGTCAACTCACCACTCCACCTTTCTTCTATAAAAAAAAAAACAAAAAAAAAACATACATTTCTCCAAAGTATGTTCCTTTCATTTTTAGCAAATGTGCAAATCAATCTGTAATCACTAAAATCTGGTTGAAAAATAACTTGCAGAAATACAGCCATTGAACACAATAGGCCTAAGTTTGAAGAATTAAAGGGAAGAGCAAGCTTCCCTGCATCCCCTCTTCAACACTATATTCTAACTTTAAGGTTGGAATACATTCAGGTGGGGGCCCCATGGATAAAACTAACACTGTTCCCCAGACAACCCATGTTTGATTAGAGGCACAAGCAGTGAGCGAGCTACAGAGTAAGAATGAGAACGAGCAGCCAATGTCAGCTCACCCATCTTGGGTGAAGGGTCAGCCTAGGCTCACTACAATATGCTGCATAAAAACATGGCCAGATCCATGATGCATAAGCTGGGGGCTGCTTAGTAAGTAGGTTATGCATGCACCCTTCCATGGGCAGCAATCACAGAGGTGTCACTGCTGCCACAAGTGTCTGGGTGTTACTGCATACTCCTTTGCAAGCAGTATGATGTTGCACCAGTGTTCTTGATCACCTCACTGCTCTCATACCGGAGGGGGGGGGGGTGTTGAGACTAGGAGGGGCTAATGGAGGTCAGGCAGACCGGGTAAATAAGGGCAGGAGTTGATGGCAGCTGATGGTTAGCTGTGAGAAAAAAAAAAAACAATACACATGGGCAAAGGGGTACTTTGCTTTGCACTCTAGAAAATAAACTGTGATCTCTGAACTGAGGGCGTGGTTGTAGGGTACATGTATTGTTTAGTATCTGTTCTTTCAACAAGGTCTACATTCAGACAGTTGTGTATGATTGGCTACTTTTCATCCAGTTTCAGTACTCCTATATATGCTGTAAGCAACAGTTTAGACAAGTGAAGACATTCTACCTTCAGTAAATCACGGTATTTCTTAAGTTGCTTTAAAAAAAAGTACTCAGCTAATTAAAACAATATGCTTGGCTGTGCACCACAGCTAAAACACTACACATTCACATAGATAAGTCTGGAGTGCAGTAACAAGAAGAAAGAGACCAAAGCATTTAGGGTTCAGAAGATTAAACATATGTAGTATAATGGTAAGCTTTAACTTTTGCCACCCTTTCCAAAAATGATGGACGTTTCCCAGAATGAACTGAGAAGGGAAGTGAAGCGTGGCTGCAGTGAATGATGGTAAAATGGAAATAAGGGCATAAAAGCCAAGTGCTGGTTGTACTGCATGGCACAAAACCATCATTATGTATATTTTACTTCAGCTAATTTGTTTTTATTTAGAATACATTTCTAAAGTTTGGTTAACCATAACAGTACTGCTAAATTGCATTGTCTGACACAGACACACTTTTTTTCTTTCAGTTAGGGAAATGAGTGAGAGGCCAAAGCCTACTATCTACTCCTGTATGCAGTTACTGTGCTACATCCGTTACAAGGTCTGAAAATAATGACATCAAAAATGTAAAGCTATCTTCAGACACAAACTACTTATTTTAAATATGGTATTTAAGTCAAAAGTAAGAAGGCAAAACCATTACAGAATATACATGATCTCATCAGGAGGAAATGGGTTATATCAAGACAAACTATAATTAGAGTTTAACCAACATTAAGTGTATACATATTTCATATGTCATCCACTGTAAAAGAAATTTATTTATGAGAAAAATACTGCAACCCAACACAAAAAGGGCAAGAATGATCTTACTAGCTGTCATTTAATAGTAGGACTTACTTGTCAAAGTTAATTAGATAAATGACAATATTTTCTGGAGCCTTTCCATTCCAATGAACTGTATAATCCTTCTGTAGCATCACCACAGGCTGATACTGCTGGAAGGTTGCCCGATGGTTTTGGTTGATTCCTCGTAGTAGCATTGGGAAGTCTGGATACTCGTCCCTTACAATGGACATGGTATTATTTGCAGGATTCCAAGTCTGCACATATATCTTCAAATGAGATGAAAGAAAACAGTTACACATTGGAAATTTACAAAACCATTAAAACACTGTATGCTAGCCCTATTTCAAGCACACATATATAATGGGAAAGTCTGGTATTATAGCCAAATGACAGGCAGCGTCATCGGTATGATCTTCTGTCCATCTATGTCAGCTGCAGTTCAACAGTGCTTCCTAATGTCATTCATTACAGCTGTGTGAAAATACCTACCATAACAGCAGGTGTGCATTCAGCAGGGTCACTGCAAAAATGCAATTTCTTAGTAAAAGGAATTAGTCACACATACATGTCTGCTCTTCTGGCCTGACCTTAAAGTTTTCACAATTCCTCTCTGCAAAGGTAGATTTCTACCCAGGACAAAAATGCTGGCACAGCACTTAAGGGGGTATTCTGCACCATCTTCAGTTCCTTTTTAGAGGATGACTTCATCATCAGGAGTGCTCATTGACATGGACTTTCCCCTTTTGTTCTAATCAGGTAGTGAACAGGATGGTCAGTTTTATTAATCTATGCTTTCCATGATAAGAAGGGGGGGGGTGAGAGGGACCCTATATTACAGCAGTGATCCTGTTATGCACACACGTAATGTGAAGGTGAGCATACTCATACAACTGTGCTGCATTCCTCATAGCGATCACAGCTGAAATCTAATTCTTTATCCCTAGGGAATGTACTAAGGCAGTTAAGTACCTACTGGTAGTCAGACCAGGGGGAGATTAGAGCATGCCTGCAGAATGGCAGAAGCAACATCTGAATTATTTCTGGGCTGGATGTCTAAATGCAGTGCTTCCAGAAAGTATGGATGGTGGTTCAGGCAGATGCTTCACACATACTCTGTGTTAAAAGTGTTTTTAAATAAAAGCCACTGTTGTTGCTGTTACCTTAGTACAGCATGTTCTTATTTGGGAATGTTTGGGGTTATCAAAATAGTACTAGAGAATCATCAGACAACCTATGTAGAAGATTCTGTAGGAATGAAGTGTACTAAATGGTTCTCTGAGAGAGCAGCTGATGCATGGAACAGACTACTGAATTACATTAAAGCAAGTACTAGTTTAGATATTTTTAAGAACAACCTAGACACTTACTATGGGAACAAGTGATCTGAAGTTGCTGTTTTCATTTGGTCTTCAACTTGTGGGACAGATCCGACTCACCCGCATTTCCCCAGCATCGGATCTGAGCTCCAAGCTCCTCCCCTCCCCATAATGTCCCTGTCTCCTTCCTCCCTTCAAATCCCGTTTGCCATGTCTAACATTTGGATTGTGGTCCGTGCCCAAAGAGATTTTTTTGGGGGAAGTTAAGTTTTTGTGTATTTAGCTAATCTTCACCCTTTTCTAGCTCCCCTTTCACTCTCTTACTTCTCCTGCTCAGGCGTCAGTACTTTAAATTAAAAAAAAGAAAAAAATAACTTTTCCCACTTTCTACACTCCTTTACTATCTTTCATACATGTGTGGTTGAGTGCTTTGGGTTCTCTCTCTCTCCATCCCCATGGTGGAGACACCCAAACTGGGATTTAGAAAGTGCACAATGCACAGTGTGTGGCCATAAGCTTTCGCCAGCAGATGGCCATACTCTCTACATAGTTTGCTTGGGGGTCCAGCAACTCGATTACTCCTGTTCAATCTGTGCAGGGTTCAATCCCTGCGCATTGATCGACAGGAGGAATAAGCTCATCCTTAAGGGTCTCCACCCTCAGCGGATGCCCAAGTTGCTTCAGTGGCTTCAGCCCCTTCTACAGCTTCCTCTGCCCCAGTCTCTGGGACACAACCTTCCGCCAAGAAGACTGGGGACACAGAGAAGCATAAACAAAAGGACGGGGACAGGCCACGGAAGTAGTCTCCCAACCGCTCTTCCTCAGCCGAGCCTGTGGCGAAATCTTGTCCTGCTGCTAGCTTGGGTTCCCCTGGCTCCGTTCTCCTTGCTGCTCCCTGGAGCAGGAAGGGACTTGGTCTGCTCCCAGTGATCGGCCTCCCCTCACCGCCTCTCTAGGTGCTCTTCCTGCAGGTCCACCTGCAGTTTCATCAAAGCTGAGGTGGGCAGGATGATGTGGAGATTCATCTGCACGCAGATTTAGATGGAAGTCTTGCCTGCCCCATCCACCTCTGGGGCTGGGGGAATGCAGTCTGCCTTTGTCCCAATCACTCCTTCTCCGATCCAACCCCCAGTTTCAGAGTATTTGGGTCCAAGGCCAAAGTCCCTCATGGAGGACACCGACTTGGAGGAAGGAAAGGGGTCCCCCAGTCACCCCCAGAGGATGTCTCCTTCAGAGACATTATGGAGATCCTTCATCAGCGTGGAGGGGTGGTATGCCCAAAAAAAAAAAACCCTTATGAGTCAGTGTTCCTGGAGGCATTTGGCATTGGACCCTCTACATCCTGTGGATATCCTGGTGGATCTCATTATATCTAAGGCATGGAAGGAGCCTGACACAGTGCAGCCCATCCCCAAATGCACTGATAAGATTCTCAGTGCTCCGTCACACAGACAGCACTGGACGAAGGGATACCCTGTTGATATCATGGTGGTGGTGGTGGCTGCCACCAAGAAGGACCATGGACCGTTTTGGGAAGTGGGTCTACACTTCATCAACATTCTCGGTACGTGTGCTGAACCACATGAAACACATGATTAGACTTCACCTAGGCCTAGTTAAAGAGAATGCTGTGTCTAACCCAGGGTCCATGTTGGAGGAGGATTAAAAGGTTTTCTCCTCATGGATGGCCACCCTCACCTCCACTGCCAACACCTCTATGCGGCTTCTCTCTCATGCTTCTGAAGGCGCTTAGAGCTGTCAGAACAGGTGTTGTCATCAGGCATCACACCTGGCTCCAGCTCTGTGCTTTCTCGGAGCCCTTCAAGGCATCCTTTACAAATGCCCTGTACAATGGCTCCACTCTCTTTGGAAAGTCAGTACATGACAAATTTGTCCACAGTGAGAAGGACAGGAAGACTCTGTCTGCTGTCGGAATCTGCTTCTCAACTCCTCAACAGATTGCTTCTCAACCCCCCAACAGACCTTCTCCAGGAATCAGCGAGGGGCAAGGAAGATGTGGTTCTGGAAGTCTCAGGGCTATTCCCAGGATGCTCAGGACTCACCTTCATGCAGAGGAGAGGGGGATTTGACAGATGCTACCCTCGCGGCAGAGGGAGTCAGAGGAACCAAGGATCTCATTATTCCTTCCTGGACAGGTGCGCACAGCAGCCATAAAGGGTTGCCCGGCTGCTCATCTCTGGAGGCAGTTGGGGAACGACTTTCACAAAACCCAATGGCCTGGGAGTCCATCACAGATGATCACTGGATGTTGCAGATCACATCCAGAGGATATTCAATCCTCTTCATTCATACACCACTCTCTTCCAGGCATTGCCTGGATACTCCACAAGTGCAAAGGGAGGAAGCAGTAGTGGAAATTTCCAAACTGCTTGAAAAGCAAGTCATCCAGCCTGTCCCCCCAGACAAGATCAGATTAGGCATTTATTCCAGATTCTTTTTAGTGCCAAAGAGGACGGGGGACTTGAGACCCATTCTGGATCTTTCGACCTTAAATCTATCGGTTGCCAAGATGAAATTCTGGATGGTTACTCTCCACTCTATCCTGCCTTTCCTGAAGGAGAACTACCGGATGAGCTCGGTAGAATTTAAGGATGTGTACTACCACATCAAAATGGACAGATGCTCTCGGAGGTTCCTCCGCTTCCGGCTGGGGACCAGTCAATACCAGTTCAGAGCACTACCATTTGGTCTCATCACAGTCCCCAGGGCATTCACCAAAGTGATGGTTAGTGGTAGCGGCTCACCTGCAGCTGCAGGGTTTCCAGGTCTAACCCTACCTCAACGATTGGCTCCTTTCTGCCCCCTCCAAGCATCGACTCTGCCAAACTAGGGATTCCCTTCTCCAGACAGCCCACCAGTTGAACTTAACCATAAATCTCAACAAATCCTTGTTGAACCCAGTTAAGTTCTGCACTTCATTGGAGCTCGGTTGGACACTACTCAGATCAAGGTTTTTGTAACTACAAACAGTCCCTCAAACACCATGTCTTGTGTATCCTTCAAGCTCAATCACCTACAGCAGAGATGGTCTTACGGGCACTTGGTCTCCTCTAGACACTCGATTGCATAGCAATGTCCTGGAGATGAGGGCGGTACTCCTAGTACTGTAAGCTCTTCAAGCCCATCGTCCACTAGGGACAATTGCCATCCAGAAAGACAATATGTCTGTAGTTTGGTAAATCAAGAAGCAGGGTGGACACGGGTCTTATTCCCTGTGTCCTCCCTGGACATTAGATCCAGCTCCAGCTCTGATCTCTCATCGCTTAGGAAATCCTCACCCAGATATGGTCAGTGTGAAGCTCACCACTTGGCTGCTCCAATTCCTATGATAATCAGGAATTCTTTGTTACCTTCACTGGTCAAAAAGATATTAGCTGCAGTGCATACATCTTCTACCAGGAAGGATTATTCCAGCAAGTGGAAATGCTTTTATATTTGGGCATCTCAGCGTGATTTAGACCCCTTTACTGTTCCATTTCCAGCTATTCTAGAGATTTTGGCAGGTATATTTCAACAATATGCCAGATTTTCTGCGGTTAAGGCCTAAATGGCAACTATATCTAACTTCCACGTAGGAGATCATTCGGCTTCTCTAGCCTCTTCTAAGCTCTGTAAAGCCTTTTGGAAAGGTACCTCTCTACTTAGGCCACCGATCAAGGACCCACCGCCCCTTGGGATCTCACGCTGGTTCTTCAAGCCTTAGTTTCTTCCCCATTTGAACCTGCAGCTTCAGTGGATCTGCAGTTCTTGTCCTGGAAGACGGCCTTTTTGATTGCTATTATGTCAGTCAAATTATCAGTCAAACCTCCTTATATGGTATTTCATAAGGACAGGGTGTCCTTGCGCACTAATCCCTCTTTCCTTCCAAACATGGCTTCAGAATCAAACATTAATCAGGTAATTAATCTCCCCATCTTCTTTCCAAATGATAAAATAAGGGAGAGTACAAGTTACAATTGTTGGATGTTCATAGACCGTTACATTTTTACTTGCATAGAACAAAATCTTTCTGCAAGTCTGACCAGCTCTTTGTCTTCTACTCTAAGCCCTTTTTAGGGAAACTTGTATCGAAGGTCACCATTGCTCGCTGGATCTCTCCGTGTATAATTCTGGCACATTCAGCGAAGGGATTATCTCCATCAGGTCACATTAAGGTGCATTCTACTAGCTCTATGGTTACTTCAGCTGCCTTCTGGTCAAGAGTTTTATTGGATGAGATATGCTCTGCTGCTAAGTGGGCATCTTCACATACTTTCATTTCCCACTACAAGTTGGATCTTCTATCCAGAAGCAGGGCATCCTTTGGCTCCTCTGTGCTCCAGAATATCCTTCCATGAGGGCCTCCCAGGAGTTTGGTAGCTGGGGACTCTATCCCACAGGTTGAAGACCAAATGAAAACAACTTCAGATAAAGAAGTTATTTATTCACCATAACGTTCCATCGGAGTTGTTGCTTTTCATTTGTATTCAACTGTCCCTCCCTCCTTCACTCTGCCTTACATGGGCTGTGTGGTGGTCTGGCTGAAAAAGACATTGCCTTTTCTTTGGCATAACTGGTTATTACTTATGCTACTATATGGTTTATTGTGCCAAGGGGTAAGGCAACGAGTCAGGTTGGGATGCTATGGTAGGCAGCAAACTTGATCTGAAGGGAGGAAGGAGACAGGGGCATTAGGGGTAGTGGAGGAGCTTAGAGCTTGGATCCAATGCTGGAGAAATGCGGCCAAGTCATAGCCATCCTGGATCCATGTTCCACAGGTTGAAGACAAATGAAAAGCAACAACTCAGATGGAACATTATGGTGATTACATAACTTATTTTTTTGGTATATTTGTAGGCTGGAAGGGCATTAATGCCTGTGCTTGAAATATTTGTATGTATGTTTTTGCTGGTGCACCTCATGATAATGTAAACAGTTTTGACCTTAACTTATTTTAATAAATGTAACTTCAATGTACCATCATGTTTCACAAACAATGTACACTTATAAAAAAAACCTTCTTTACAGGCACTGACAATACACATTCCACCTCCAAAAAGTAACATATTAGAAAATGATAAAGTCTTTAGACTTTTTTTTCTCATTATTATGCTTCAAAGAAATCCATGTCTCATTGTAGCTTGGTCTTTCTTATTTTGATTTTCTAAAACTATACAGCTCAGGAATAACTTTTTGTTTAACTAAGAAAGCTTAAAGTGCAATATTTATCTTTCCAACCATATTACTTAGTCATGAAAGAGGAGAATTACAAGAACCTCCATACACAGCTTACAGGTAAAGCTTTGTATTGTTATTCCGTGACATACCCATTGCTAGATTCCCACCCCATCTCGCCAGCCACCTCACAAACTAACAAAACAGCTACTTTATAGATAACTTCCTAACACTCATACCTTCCTCTTCTTTAAAAAAAGCAGATTATGAAAACATGAATAATCACTCCACAGAAGAAATAGCTCACAAGGTACTTAGCAAAATGATGATTACATTTGTCCCACTGTACTCATCCCTCATTAGACTCATTATAGAATACAACACCCCGTTTGGTACGTATCTCTCAAGACATCTGCAACAACTGGAAAGGTCACAGAAATACCCCACTAAAAGAATCACAGGCCTAAAGCAGATGCCCTATGCTGACTGTCTAAAAAAAACTCCACCTATATTCTGTTGCATATCGTCTACTCACAGGTGATCTCTGTTTAAAATACAAGGCCATGTCAAACCCAGAGCTGTTGGACATGCTACACTTACAGAAATCCCAATCCATCTAAACTGTGTCATCACAATGAACAAAACATGCTGGAGGGATAGGTTCCTGACCCAGAGACTCCCCAGACTCTGGATTAGACTGCCCATACATGTCAAGCAGAACACATCTTTGGCCCTCTTCAAAAGGAACCTTGATGATTGGATGGGAGATAGGAAATTCTCTCCGGGGATCACATCAGCCGCCCTGCTAGACAGGGGTCCAGGGAAGTAAATACTATGGGAATAGCCAGGGAATTGTTATAGCTAGGCTTGTACAGGCCCTAGGGCCGATAGCTTAGTACCAACCTATGAACATTTTCACATCAACTGCCTATATACAGAAACTGAAGAAACTTGATCATAAGGCCAATAATGATGACATTAACATAACACTGTGTTTTACCAATGTTTATTTATAACTCTGAACTTCTTCTATACCTTTATTTTTTATTATTAACAAACAGTGAGCAATCTTGACACAGCTTCTGTAATATCACCCCTCAGTTACTTACATTTGGTCCTTAGCAAGACACAGCATCAGTATACCTGTAACCCACATTCTTCTATTACACATATGTGGACTGTTAGGTAAATCAGGTTGAAAGTGATGTATACATAGAAATTAAGGACTTATTTGGTTGGGTAAAGGACTCTGTCACAGTAGATGATATTTCTTCACAAATGGATATTAGCAAAAAAAGAGGATGAAGAAACTTAAAAAAATCAAAAGGGTCTTGTATGATTATGAATCAAATAGCATTTGTGGAAAAGAAGTAAATCCCTTGCAAATGATTCAGTCAGTGAGCTTCCAAACATGAATAAAAGGAGTGAACCACTGAGTGATGATATTTTTAATAGACAGTCTCAGTGCAGTGAACACAACTATACAGATGATCTTGCATTGCCCCAAAACAGTGGAAAAGACACGCATGCTGAAGCGTTTAAAAACAGCATAACACTGTTCAAACCAAGAACAGAAAAAGACATTCCAACACAATGAACCAGACAAGAAACTGCAATCAGACACTGGGGACTTGAAGTGAAACACCAGGGATACTCAAAGCAGATTAACTCACCCTCTGAACTCTTAACTACCTAGACATCCTTTAACTCTGTAGAGACATGACTCACAAATAACCAGCTCATCCTCAACCCTGAAAAAACAAAGTTGCTACTCTTGATTCCTAAATCTGTTAACCACATTAAGCCTTCCTTCTCCATAACATCCCTAAACAATACCCCTATATGAATCTAGCACAAAAGTACTTGGCATATCCATTGAAGATAAACTAAAATTTGATCTACACATTAATAATTGCATCAGAAAAACCCATCAAAAGCTAGGACTTCTGTACAGGAATAACAAATTCCTCACCCCTGAAGCTAGGGTTACTCTTTCTCATGCCTACCATCTACCTTGCTTAACTTACTGTTCCCAAATACTCAGAAATCTGAACTCCTCCCTACTCAAACTAGAATCGACCTATCACAAGATAGCCAGATTTGCAGCTCAACAAACATAAATCTCACCATTTTCTCTCCCTAAAATACCTGAACTGGCTTGAACTACCACACCTGATTCTCCACTCTCAGCTCCAAATTATACACTCCATTCTATATCAGCCAACTTTCTGCCCAGCTTCATCATCCCTCATCTCCCTCTATTCCCCTATAAGACATCTCCAAAGTGCAAACCAAGCCCTATTAAATGTTTACAAACCTATATCTAAGACAGGGTGCAACTTATACAGCTACCACCCCTCTACTGCACAGAACAAACTCCCACTAGAAACAAGGAACCTTACACACCCAAACAATTTAAGTTAGCCACCAAAGACTACTTCAAAAACACTGGACCTGCAGACTACAAGAGCAATAGAAAAAGAGAAAGAGAGACTAAGTGCCTCCATTTTGATTTTTTTCTGATTATACTGCTTTCTACACTTGATACAAGTATTTTTTTTTCATTTAACTGCATTTATTTTAAGTGTATTTGCTTTAATATTGTTACACACTCAAGTGTGCTAGCCTGCACTGCATTTAAAGTACATTACTGGTGGCAGAAAGTCTGCTCTTTAATTTTTCCCTTAGACCTTGCTAGATCTCTTCTCTCTTGCAATTTAATTAGCTTATTTACCTAGCACTTGGCTTTTTATAGCAATTAGCATAACACACAAGTGCTATCAGCACTAGACATCCTATAAGGAAACAGCCCCAGTACTTAGTAATGATGACCATCCCTGCTGGCATGTCTAAAGGTCAGTCTCCTATGCTTTTATAAACCTGGTGAACTTGGGCATTCTGAGGCATTGTAGCAACTGCCTCATGTACACCGACAACCCTCTCCTTTTACCTCCCAACACTCTAACTTATGAGAGATTCGCTTATATCTCCAAATTGGAAGCCATGCACTCCCCAGCCAAAACCAGAATAGCTAGTCAAGAGGAAAAGGTCACTACCTGCACCACACCACATGGAACACATAGCCCTCCAGAACACCTAACATCACAGCCCTCACATAAAAACACAAACCACCCACCCACTTTGTGGAGGCTCTCAATAGAAATCTACCCAAACAGCAGAGACCTCCAAGACAGAAACCCACTTGACCACCACAACACAGTACAAACCACAGGACATATAGCTCACCTACACATTGTGCCCCTCAACCTAAGCCCCTAAGGCAAAACAGCTTGCCCAATACAATAATCATAGATGACTCAATAGTGAGGCACACTGATGTCTCACTCACTAGGTTGAAAAAGGAGAAGGTAACAGTCAGCTGTTTATCAGGTGCCAGAATCCGACACATAACACACACACTCAGGTCACTCCACAAGTACGACTCTGTCATTGTCCATGTGGGTGTGAATGACCTGAGAAGCACCTCCCTGGACTACATGAAAACAGACATGGTGGAGCTCTCGGATTATGTGGACCAGACAGGTATGACCCTAGCCCTGAGCAGCATCCTATTATCGCCCAGAATGATACCACAGTACAAACAGAAAATTATTCACCTCAACACTTGGCTAAGTTTCTGGTGTCATTCTAAGGGGATCCAGTATCTGTCTGCTTGGGATGGCATGAATGACAGACCTCGATGCTTTGCCAGAGATGGCCTGCATCTGTCACTCCTAGGTTTCCAGTACTGGCTAAGGCTCTTGCCACCCCTACAGTGCCTTTTTAGGCAGTGATCCAAAAAACAAATTACCAGCATAACAGTTATCAATTAATGCAATCGGAGGGTCATGCTTCTCAATGCTAGAAGTCTAAATCTCAAGATGCTCTCGCTCGAAGTACTCCTCAAAATGGAGAACATCGACATTTGTGCTGTAATGGAGACCTGGTTTAAAGCAGCAGAAAATATCCCTACACTACCAGGCTATAACTCATTCCACACCTTTTGGCCTCAGAACATGGACCGAAGCTCCAAAGGTGGTGGTGTCTCCATATTCATAAAGGATATGTACACCTCCAGACTAGTAGCCCAGCATAACGCATCCGAGATACTTCAGGTACAACTAACATTGGGTAATACAGTGATTCACGTCATAGCCTGCAACAGGTCCCCCACCATGTCCCAAGACTCTCACTCCACATTCCTAAGCACCCTATAAACTATTAAAGATCCAATCCAACACTCTCATACTAGGCGACTTCAACTAACCCTCCATCAACTGGGAAAACTACTCCTGCACCAAAGCACTGGCCCAATGCTTCATGGACTTCTTCAATTCCAATGCCCTGGACCAGCTCATTCTTACCCCCACTAGAGGAAGCAACATCCTTAACCTGGTTATTACTAACATGGGCAACCGTTGCTCTACACCAATAGTCAATTCCTCCCTGATTAGATCTGACCACAAACTAATCACCATGGAAATCTACATCTCACCCACACCTCCACAAAGGTTTCCACCATGAAAAACCTCTCCAACGCGGACTTTAGACTCCTAAAAACAGAGATGGCTAACTTCACATCACCCATGCCAATGGAAAATAGATGCATGACTGCTGAATCATACATCAATGCACTGTACGAACACATACATAAATGCATAGAACTAGCCATACCCAACAGAACCAAGATGCTCCCCTCCAAAAAAAGGAAGCCAATCTGGTAGTCCCCTGCCATTAATAAACTCTACAACAGAAGGAAGAAACTGTTGCAGAAAAAGGTGAAGTCCCAAGAGTGGAAAAATTCCCTTATTAGCCTCAACAAAAAGTTGAGATCACTCATCAAAACCTCCAAAGTCAGCTAATGAAGGCAGAATTGCAGGAGACACTAAAAACAACCACAAAGCCTTCTACAGTTATATCAAGAATCTCCACACCAATACCCAGATTTGCTTTGAATTACTGCACAACGGTCGGTACTGAGCCAACAGATATTGCCAACATACTGTCTGACAGATTCAGTGCCATCTTTACCCCCCCTTTACCCCCCCCCCCAAAGGACCTCAATACCGGAAGAATGCCAGACACCCAGCATTACTGCAGCACAGGTTTATTTTATTTACTTATTTTACATTTGTTAACTGGGAAATTCCGACTGGACTAGGCCCATTTTCAGCGGAGGCCCAGGGAGAAAAGCTCCACATTGGTTAACAACAGTCAATATTTTTATACAGAGTTGTAAAACAGACAAGGTGCATTATATTTCAATATGGATATCTGTCTGTCGTATAAAGACAGTCAAGACATTTTTCAGCAATTAGAGAAGTTTAAACAGCAAGGATTAGGTGGTACTTTCAGTCTGGAAGAATAGCTATTAGAGTTTTTGTGCTGTAGAGCATTACAGCAAGTAACTCGGTAGTTGTTCATGGGTATAAGGGGAAGGGTAGGAAAACTTAAATTTATGTAATACATGGACATAGCCAGGTATTAATCAGATGTGATTTCAGGAAGTTTTTGAAGTGTGAAGTGGTGGAGGCAGAGGTCAGTGGAGGGGGAAGGCAATTCCAGTTTCTAGCAACGGTGTGGGAGTATAGTGCTTTTCATGCAGTATTGTTTGCCTTAGTGATATAGAGGAGAGATTTGTTACTGGAGCAAAGTTTTTTTGTTGTTTTGCTGTGTAGTGAGTAAGTAGTTGAGTTAGTGATGGGGCTTTATCAGAGTATTTAAGAATGTTGTAAGCAGCGACTAGCTGGTGATAATTAAGTAGCTGGGGTAGTTCTAAGCCATTGTAGGTCCTTTAGAGTTAGACAGTGATGCGTTCTGAAGGTGAAGTTTTTAGCAAGCTTGGCGATCTTACTGCAACATGACTCTAGTTTGTCAAGGTCTATTTTTCTGATGTGGGTGGAGATTGGTGCTGCATACATTAGCATGGACAATAGGTGAGTCTGGGCTAGGGTGATCCTTGCTTGATCTGAGAGGAAGTTTTTGTGCCTATATAGTGTACTCATTTTTTTGTGAACTTTTTTGATGATTTGGGAGATGTGGACATCAAAGTGAAGGTTATTGTCAATTTCAATGCTGAGGAGTTTTGTATGGATAGAAGGGGAAATGGTAGTGCCATTTATAGAGGTGATGGTAAAGAAAAGGGGAGTGGTCTTTGATTTGTTGGGAGTAAATAGTAGTAATTTGGTCTTGTTGGGGTTTAGGATGAGTTTGATACCAGAGATCCATTTTTCTACTGAGTTGAAGGTTTCCTGGGCGAGTTGTAGAATGGAAGGAGATGGGGCTGTACAGATCAAAGTTGAATCATCTGCATATTGAATCAGTGTGGCATGCTGGGTTGAGCTATGTAGCTTATTGGTGAAGATAGGAAAGAGAAGCGGGCCCAGTATTGAGCCTTGTGGTACTCCTATGGTGGTTGGAAGTTGAGGGGATAGTACACCTTGCCATTGGACAGACTATTGCCTGTCAGATAGGTAGCTTCTAAACCAGGCTATAGTAGATGGGGCAAAGGATAGTGAGGCTAGGGAATCTAGAAGAATGGTTTGTGAGACCATGTCAAATGCTTTGGATAGAGCCAAGAATATGGTAGATGTAAAGTTATTGTTGTTCTTGTGCTGGTTAACTAGATTAGTACAAGAGAAAAGAGTAGTGGCTGTGCTGTGATGTGGACGGAAGCCATGTTGTGTGGTGGAAAGGAGTTTGTGTGTGTTCAGAAATGTCATGATTTGAGTGTGTATACAATTCTCTAGTAGTTTAGACAGAGGAGACAGAATGGCGCTGGATCGGTAATTTGAGAAGTCATAAGAGTTACTGCCTTTTTGAAGAGGATTAATATCTGAAACTTTCCAGAGTTGTGGGATATGGGATTCCTGTAGGTAGCGGTTGATCAGGATGGAAACAGGATAAGATATAGATTCAGCGGCCATTTTTAGGAAGCTAGCAGGTAAGTTATTGACTACAAGGGTGGTGGGTTTCAGTTTTAGAAGTTGTTTTTTAATTGTAGAGGTGGGAACTGGTGACAGAGTAAAGGGGGGAATGTTTTCTAGTTCATTGTCTAGGGTGTGAGAGGGGCCATTTTTGGATAATTGCTGTATAATGCTAGAATGGATTGTAAGAAGCGGTAGTTAAATTGAGTGGCTATGTTCATAGTGTTATTGGTGGAGTAGCAGTTTTGCCTGGATTTAATAAGGAATTGATTGACTGCCAAAATTTTGTTGGGTTTGTTGAATATTTGCTTTGGGCACCTAGGAAGTAGTTCTTTTCATCAAGTTTGGTTTGTTCCTTGGCCTGATTTCTAAGCTGGTGGTAGTTTTGTTTGGAACAGGTGGTGTTTTGCCTCTTCCAGATTTTCCACGCTTTATCTCTGGATTTTAATAGGCCTCTAGTGTCTCTACTTAGCCATGGTGCATAGTTGGTTTTTACTCTAATTTTCATAGCAGGGATGAGCCTGTTAAGGATAGTGGTAAAGTAGTATTAAAGTAGTCAACTGCTTGTTCTAATCCAAGGATATTTAATGGTTCCCAGTTACAATGGCTTAGTCCAATATTAAGATCATAAGGGTTTAGGTTTCGGTCATCTCGTATTAGTCAATGAATTATGGGCTTGGGTAGATTAGTGTGCTTGCATAGAAGGAATGTGGGGAGGTGGTCACTGAGACCATCTGGTAGGCAGCCTGTCTAGCAGTTTTGTTTGGCGCAATTGACCAGCACCCAATCCAGAATGAATTGTTTTTGTGTTTTTTTATCTGTTCTAGTGGGTTCTTGAATGAGTTGAGAGAACCTATAGAGATTACTGTGGTTAGTGGGGTTACTGGAGTTATAGGCTAACTCCAGTAAGTATTTAGGTCACTTAACAGGATAGTTCTTGTGGTAAATTCTCTTGTCCACTATAAGATTTCCTCTATTATGGCTGAATTATTTCCTGGAGGTATGTAGCAGCAGAGAATGTTGATTTTTTTTGTTTTGTTTTATTAAAGCATAGGACTGAAGTAATGTTCTGTCATTATTAAATTTAGGTAGAAGGGTTTTAAGGGGTTGAAGGTTGAGTGTATTTTTAAAGGGAATGGCTACCCCCCCCCACCTCCTTTTCTACTTACTCTATCCAGTCTTATGATATTATAGCCTGGGGGGGGAGGAATTCTTCATTTTGGATGCTAGGCTTTAGCCATGTCTCTGTGATGGTCAGTATGTCGGGAGCATAATGGGTTATAAATGCATGCAGATCAGGTATCTTGTTAGCAATACTTCTTGTGGTGATATTAAGAATTAACCGGTCAGACATCTGTTTGGTTGTGAGTGGACCTGGGTTTGGGTGTATGTCACCAGAGATAAGCAGTCTCTTTACGGTTGATAGTAGATGTTTGGTTATGTGTGTTATTTCTATGCTGGATCTATGTGAGGTCCTTTTACTGTTGGATTTTGGTATGTAAATATTTTGTATATATAGTGTAGTACTAACATTAAGAATTGTAGTGCTGATAGAGAGGTTCATGTGTGTTTTTGTGAGTGTGGAAGTATGTCTTGTATGGAATGTGGTGTTGTATAGAGGTAGGTTAGTTTGTATGGCTGTCACGTAGGCTAATGTTGTGAGGGCTAATGAGAGAGATGCTAGTGGGATTTTCAAGCCGTATGGTAGTGATGCTTGGGTGATGGCTGTAAAGTGATTAAAGTGATGAGGTGAGTGTGAGGGTGTGGCTAGAGGGTATTATGTGCGAGTTAAAAGCAGGGAGTTGTACATAGATTGTGGATTATCGTATGATGTTGGGTAGGTGATTGGTCTAGGCAGTGGTCAGATGACCAGAGGTTAGAATAAAGCTAGGCATAGTGGGGGCAGTGGGAAATGGGGGCAGGGTAGGGAAGTGCAGTGAGCCAAGCAGAACAAGGCAAACGGAGCGGGGCCCGACCAGAACCAAACTATCAGCAAAATGTTATCAGCCAAAAATTTCCAAAGCCAAGAGCTACCAGTTAAGAAAAAGGCTACTAGGTTCTGGCTTAGGTTTAAAATACCAGAAAATACACACTGTGAACGACAGTTCCACTACAGAAGAGAAGCATTTATAAACAGTAATATTGTGGGTAGAAAAGGAGGAGCGGGGAGGGGGGGCAGGTAGGGAAATTAATAGCTACCCTGTTAGTGTGCACTTCAGACTAATATATAAAAAGAAAACACTAAAATATCCAGAAGAAAACGACCTACACAACTAAAGGTCTTATGCTAGCTGCTTTTAAAATAATTTTGATTGGAGGCGCTGAAGTTTGTGTGTTTGATTGGAGGAATGGAAAGCTCACAGACATGAATGGTCACCAAGGCCTTGGGCCAGGCGAGATGAAATATAGCAGCTTATCCAAGCTAGTTGCTTTATAATTAATTTTGATTGAAGGAGCTGGCGTTTCTGAGTGTTTGACTGGAGGATGGAAAGCTCACAAACACAAAAGGTTACCAGGGACTTGGGCCAGGTGAGATGAAATATAGTAGCTATCCAACTGTGAGAAAAAATATAGAAAGAAATAGAAATCAGTTTGATAAGGAATAAAAACAGTTTAGGAGAAGGGATACTAAGCATGAAAGAGTAGAGGGATAAGGCTAGAAATGAGAGAAGATAAAACAAGCAGAGTCAGCAAAACTAACCAGTTTAAATATGAACAATTAAAATATCGTACACAGGAGACATACATGTAACAAAACTAACAGGTTAAAGCTGCATTATCCAAGGCTAAGAAAACAGCTTCCATGGGACCCAACAATATCCCTGGCTGTGTTCTACATGAATTACAAAGTGAACCGGCATCGTATCTATTTGCCCAGTTCACTCACAGCCTCACCTCAGGCTTTGTCCCTACTGAATGGTACACTGCTAAAGTCATCCCTCTCCATAAAGGAGGAACGACTACAGACTCTGGAAATTATTTCCCCATTAGCCTGATGAGTCTGATACACAAGGTTATGGAGCGTATAATCATGGACCTAATTAACAAGGATATAGGGAATCTCCAAACTCTAGAGCCCACGCAATTTGGTTTTGTGAAAGGTAGATCATATGCTTGCTCAACCTGGTTGACTTCTGTGAGTTGGTCACCAGAGCTGTGGATGAAGGTAAGGCAGTTCACACAGCCTACCACGATCTGGCCAAGGCCTTTGCTACCATAATCAGTCCTGGGTCCTCTTCTATTTGGCATCTACTTCTCAGAAGTCCAGGCCAACATGGAGGATCTCTGGCTGACCAAGTTCGCATATGACTGCAAGCTGGGAGCCATTAACTCTCCAAGTGATGTAGACATCCTACAGAAAGGCCTCACTGAGACCAATGACTGGTGTCAAGACCAATGCCATAAACTTAATGCCAAAAAATGCTTCATAATCCCCTTTGGGAAAAACTAAGTTCCCAATAATTACCACATCGATGGGAGCCCACTGAAGGCATTATAACAGGTCTGGGGACACAGGTTGACAGCAACGTCTCCTACAACCACCACATTGCCACTGTGGTCAGAAAGTCCTTCTGTGTGGCACATCTCATTACCAAGGGTTTTGCATCCAGGAAGAAAGAGGTCATCATTTCTCTCTACTCTTCCCAGATTAGACCAATGATAGAGTATAATGCCCCATCTTGCATGTACCTCACCAGACACCTGCAACAACTGGAGAGGCCAAAAAGTACCTCATGAAGAGGATCCTAGGCCTTAAACACATGCCCTAAATGGACAGACTCAAAAAACTCCAGCTATTCTCTGTCTCATATTGTCTACTAAGAGGCCATCTCTGCTTGACTTACAAAGCCATCTCTGACCTAGCTCTGTTAGAAATACTACATCTAAAGAAATCCAAATCCCTCTGGCACCACACGCTCCAGAGACCTCAACCTCATTCCACAATCAACATAACATGCTGGAGGGACAGGTTTATAACCCAGAGACTGCCCATGCTCTGGAATAGACTTCCCATGCATGTCAAGAAGAGCATCTCACTGGCCCTCTTCAAGAGAAATCTTGATGAGTGGATGGGAAATAAAAAGTTCACTCCGGGGATCACTCCAGTGGCTCTACTTGATAGAGGCACTGGGAACTAACGTCAGGCAGCACAATGCCAGGGCACTCCTATGGGCTACGCTTGTAAAGGCTCCAGGGCTAGTAGCCTAGAACACACCTATGAACCTATGAACTGTTCGCACCTTCCCTGACCATAACCAACCAACATCCTTCTATGTAACTTCCAAAACTTTTCCTATATTCTGCTTATTGAACTTTAGATTAGCAAACTTTTTTTGAACTACATTTTTTGCTTCTTATGCTTTAATTATCATGCTTTTTTTATGGTATTGTATAATTTGGCAACTACTGCATGAGAATTGTAACTTACTGAATATCTCTATAGAAATATTGTATGCCTTGGAGCTTTTCTCCCCGGGCCTCCCCTGAAAAAGGGCTTCAGCTGAGTAGGTCACTCCCGGTAAACAGATGTAAAATAAATAAATAAAAATAAGGAGTCAAACCAGGGACTAAAACAACTGTACTTAACTGAAAATGGTAATGTGCAGCTTTAGAGAATTCTGTCCTGCAGAAAAGGTTTAACTTGTTCCAATAAGAAGATTCAGGTTTAATGGATTCAAAATGTGCCTTAAGAGTATATTTAAATATTTCTATTGTGTTCGCCAATTCTGAAAGAATGAAATTAAGCAAACTACATTTTGAGTTTGTGTAGAAACAGTTCTTCCATATCTGTGTACCCCACCCTTCTGTTCTTAGTTTTTGCAAAGCCTTGCATACAGCATACACGATACTTGGAAAAACAAGCATTTAGGAATTGTTTGTCTTTTTGGCCTTTTGCCGGTAAGGGGTCACCACAGCGGAACTCCGGTCCGCTAATGATTGGCAGTAAATTTTTATGAAACGCCGAGGTGCCAGCTTGATGCCCAACCTTCAACCAAGGCACGCCCATTTATGCACGCATGTCTTTCGAACACTACCCAACTGTGGGGAGGACGTGCAGACTCCACACAGAAGGCACTCCCAAGCCAAGAATCGAATGGGAGAACCTCTTGCTGTGAGGTAACAATGCTACTGCCATACCACCACGGCTACCTGAAAACAAGTATTTAGGAATAAGTAATATAATTTAGCAGATGAGCAACAGGATGCTTTGTTTTGCAGACTGATACAGGCTAAGAATCTTCTTCTTCTTTTGACTTTTCCCAGTTAGGGGTCGCCACAGTGGATCACCTGTGTGCTCATGACTGGCAGTGGAGTTTTATGGTGTTGAGTTGCCAGCCCGGTGCCCAACCTTCCACAGAAGGCAGACACACATGCACTCATACCTAGGGCCAATTTAGAGTGTCCAATCCACCTACAGCATGTCTTTGGGATGTGGGAGGAAACTGGAGCACCTGGAGGAAATCCACGTGACCATAGGGAGGACATGCAGACTCCGCACAGAAGGCACCCCATTCGAGGATTGATCAAGAGAACCTCTTGCTGTGAGGTGACAACGCTAACCGCTGCACCACCGTGGCCACCCTGATACAGGCTAACAGTGGATAAAAGTAATTATAACAATGGAACAGATCTGTTCAATAACATTACTTATGATATGGCTACAAAACAAGAAGAGATGAACAATTTATTATATTATTAATAATAATTTATATGATTTACTTCAAGAGAGTTTATTTTTCAAACACATTTTGGAATATTTTATGGCAACCAATGAACGATAGGCATTACTTCTAGTTTACCTTATGGTCAAAGTATTAGAAAGACCCTCAACTGGAAGCTATTTAAAGGTTCTGAAGATGCACTGAATGCACTACGTGAACAGCCATTACTTATTAATAAAAGAAATCTTAATATATGTTCTTTATTTAACAAGGAAGAAAGAAATACATTCAGTAGTAGAAAGGGTACATTAAACATTTGAACTATAATTTTAGTATATATTTATTACAAAGAAGATAGATACTTTTTGGTGTACAACAAATAAGAGTTGCAGTTCTCCATGTTGTTTTACTTGTAAACAGAGGATTGCTGTCTGTTTCTGTAAACATATACATTACTCTGGATGTGATTCTTTCTACGGTGGAAGGACTACTACCATAACACTTGAGAACAGAATATATGAACATATCCATATGCCATTAAGACAAAGAATGAAAACAGTCACACAGTAAACATCAGAAGTAATATAGAAGATGTAAAAAAAATTTTTAGTAGTCTTGATTATGCTGACTTAGGCTAAGAGACGGAAATGTAGAAACAGTATTGGATTGCAAAGAAATTAAATGGCAGATTTTATTAAATGTATGTATCCCACATGAGTTTATAGATTTATTGAACTTTAAATGTGCACTTAAATCCAAGGCACTTAGGCACCAAATTTCACTGAAGAATTGTTCGAGTAACTGCTTTTTACCTTAGATGTGTATATGTGAGATTTTTTTAAAAAGCAATCTCTAGAAGTCCTACCGAATACTACAAAGACAAAAATGCCTATTTTTTTAATAAAGTGGATTGCTCTTTTGTTATGCAAGAGACATTTTTATGTTAATTTTTAGACAACATCTTGTCAGCTTTTATTGGGCCTTCATTTAACATTTCTTGGGTCTAGAAATTACCCAAATGGACAACATCCTCTGCCCAGTCATTAAGACATCTGAAAAAATTATCTCTGACAAGTTTATGACCACCTAACAAATACAACTTTCTAACAGACTCCCAGCATGGTTTCAGAAGAAGCTATACTACATTAACAGCAATATACATAGCAACTAAAAGGCTTCACAAATATGGAAAAAAGGGTGGCTGATTGGGACATGTTCTAGGATCACTGCAAAGTCTTCAAAAGTGCTGATCATGTCATCCTACAACAAAAAATAATTTCAGTGATAACTCGGTTCACTGACTCAAGAATTATCAAATGCAACCTTCTTTGATAGTCTGGCAACCTACAAAAGGATTGAAGCACCATTACTGCTGGAGTCCACAGGGCTGCATTCTGGGTATCATATAATTTGCTTTATTGGGGATATAATATCTTGCATTCCACCATACTCCATATATATGGCATTATCCTGTACAGAAATGATCCCTCCTACGTATCTGTCCAAACTGCCATTTAAAAAGGACTTCTCCTTCCTCTGCAACTGGTTTACCAGAAACAATTTTACTCTCAATGTGCCTAAAACAGCAACCATGTTCTTTGGCTCACAGCACAAGCTTGCAGCCTCCTTCCACCTAGCTCTTAGAACTCCTGGCAGTGAACCTATCTTCAGAGTTGAAAAGTGCTAGTGCCTTGCCTTTATATTAGATCAAACTCTTACATCCAAAAACATACACCAACATAGAAGTCTCAGAGGTCACAGTTCCACTAAAAGCCTCTCATTCCATCTCAAACCACCTAACCAAAGATACAAGAAAGAACCTTGCAAAGAGCATATTCGTACCAAGACTACAATAAACCCTTTCTACTATCACCCTTTAGTTTGCCACCAAAATTCAAACCCCTATAAATGTACAATGTACATTAACTTCTTTTCTCCTTGAACACTATTCTCTCACGCTGCAAAAGGTAAACTTGTCACCAGTCAATCTGTCTTCCTCTTAACATTCTTCACATTTAAAATCCTTAACAAATACTGCACTTCTCTTAAAAGCAAACTGCAAGTCAAATCCCCCATACCCTCTTTAGAAGTGAAGTCAAGACAACAACACTAGCTCTGACAGACCCTCTTATGAACTTGTCTTTGTTGAAGAGAGCTTCAGCAAACTTATTCCAGGACATTTTATCATCTCCATACACAATTCAAGCAGGTAACAGAGTACACACAATTTAGGAATGAGCTTCTCATGCATACAAGACAGATAAATATGTCTGCTTTATAGGCAAAAGCCAAGGTTCATAACTCCCTACCGATTAACACGTCTGACTGTTTTTTGTAAGCTATAAGTGTTACTGATCCTTCTCATGTATGGCATGGATAGCACTCTCATTATAAATATGTAAAATGCATCTCAACAGTACTAGACAAGCTAACAGTAGTGCATTCTTTCTAAACTATACACTTATAGTTTCATAATGTTGCCATGGGCTTCACTTACCATAAGCTACTCCACAGCAATCACTGTAATCATCTATTCTTACTACTCATATCATTAAGACATTTACATTTTTGTGGTAAGATCCCATTTTGGAAAAATGGCATACAGTTGCATGTATCAATGGTATCATACATTTGCTCACTTATACAAAATGTCTTCTTTATATTAAGGTGTCTGTTAAATATGTAAAATCTTCAATTGTGAATTTGTAAAATTCCTGCAACTGAGCATCAATCTTTTTGTTTTACATCT
This sequence comes from Protopterus annectens, assembly GCF_019279795.1. Lineage (NCBI taxonomy): Eukaryota > Metazoa > Chordata > Ceratodontiformes > Protopteridae > Protopterus > Protopterus annectens. The sequence continues at coordinate 362,448,896 of NC_056751.1, forward strand.
CTGTAACCAGCATTATGGCTGAAAAGGGTCCATGGACTAGTCCACTCACCCAGTTAAAGAATAAATAAATACATTTTTTCACAATCAGGCTTGCTTTCATATTTAGCAACACTGCACAAGAAGGTCTAAGAAGGTGCCAGTTAGGCTACATTTGTGCTGATTTTAAGAGATTTCCATGCTGGTTAAGTAATGAATTATTATCACAGGCCTGTTTGCATCATGTCCACTTAGGAGGGGACTAAATCAAGTGGTCATCTTATTATGGGTAAATGTATATCCCCATTCATTAACAGACAAGCAAACATTTGAGACTAAGCATTTAGTAAACATCCTGTGTGCAAGTCAAAAGACCAAATTATAAGCAGGTGAAATGATGGTGCTCCTCCACTACTAGAAATCCCAGTAACCATCCATGCTCCTTGTGAGCTAACAAGGGCAGACAAGCATCCTTAACACCCTGGGCTACCATCACTGCATCATACAAAAAAAAGGGGAAATGCAGCTTTGATTTTTTTTTTTAAACTTTCAAGAATTTGTTTCTTCTAGATAAATCCAGGGTATGTTTCTAAGACCCATCCTTGTTGGGTACTAAAATTCCTTGCCTTCTTCTTCTAGTATAGCAACCCACAAAATGGCTAGTTTTACCTGGTTGGGGGACATATGGCATGCTTATAAATGGAGGGCAGGATACTGCCTTCATTTTGTGAGAGAGAGAGCAATTCTCTCTCTTCATCAGCAGTCTGAGATCAAGCTAAACATTTTATTTTCTTGAAAAAGGATAGCATTTCTCTCAGAATACGAGATGGATAAAGAAGGAGTTAGAACTATATTGTCAGTATTATCCTTATATACCTAAACCTTTTCTCCTGGACCTGTAAGACCATTACACACTCCCAACCCATCAACAACCCATTTGACTGGTCAGGCAATGAATGAGTGCCATGTTGTCAAAAGCCTCTGTGCATCTCCTCCACTGATGGGGCCTGGATCAGGCAATCTTTCTGCATATCCCCTTCATTAAGGGGTGGAAAAACATTTGGGGCTAAGCATTTGGTATATACCCTTGGTGCAATCTACAGAGAAAGAATAGAAAAGTGAAATGATGGCATTCCTTCTCTACCAGATACCCTAGAAACCACCTGTACTCCTGAAAGAACACATGTAGACAGACATTCTTCACAGTCATGGCTACCCTCAGTCCATCACATATAAGCAGAGGAAGGAGAGTTTAACTCTGAATTTTCTTATCCTCAAAAATTTGTTTATTCTGAATAAGTCAAGGAAAGGCCTTTAAGGCCTATCCTTGTTTGGTTGCGATACGGTGACCAACTTTACAGCTCCACAAAAATGGTTAGTTTTATTTAGTTGGGAGGATATACAGCATCTGTAAAAAAGAGAGGAAAGGATATTAATACATTTTCTATCTAATGACAATTATCTCTCCTCTTCAGCAATATGGGGTCAAGGCAAACCATTTTTCTTGAAAAAGGACATTTCTCTCAGAATGAGGTAGATAAATAAAAACAAGTAGTAGTAACTCTATACTCACGATTTTGTGCATTTTATATCATACATATATATATATATATATATATATATATATATATATATATATATATATATATAGCTATATGTACATGTGTGTGTGTGTATGTATTGTATACATATACACAGATACATATGTGTGTGTGTGTATGTGTGTGTATATATATATATATATATATATATATATATATATATATATATATACACACACATGCATATGTGTGTGTGTGTGTGTGTGTGTGTGTGTATACACACACACACACGTGTTTTTGTGTCTATATATATATATATATATCTATGGAAGAGCTACAGAATCCTGAAAGCCCAAAATCCTGAAGACCAAAATCCTGAGACCAAAATCCCGAAATTTCAAAATCCTGAAAATTCAAAATACTGAAAACTTAAAATCCTGAAAACACACAGGATACAAACACTTACTATATTCCACTACAAGTACGTACAGAAACATATTACTCTTCAATTATATGCAGGGGGGCAAGCCCTCCTGCACCCCCCATGTGGAGGGCTGCGCCCCCCACACCCCCTGCTACTTAAATACATCAACGCCGAGATTGCACTTCACCACACTAAGTGCAATCTTGGAGTTGATATATTTAAGTAGTAGCGGGTGTGGGGGCCTGCAAAACAGTAATATAGTTTGTGTTTTATTTCTTTTTTCATGTACTTGTGCTGGAATAAGTATCCTGTGTGTTTTCAGGATTTTGTGTTTTCAGTATTTTGAGTTTTCAGGATTTTGAACTTTCGGGATTTTGGTCTCAGGATTTTGAGCTTTCAGGATTCTGTAGCGCTCCCATATATATATATATATATATATATATATATATATATATATATATATATTTTGTTTGTCTTTCGGCTTTTTCCCGGTAAGGGGTCACCACAGCGGAACTCCGGTCCGCCAATGATTGGCAGTAGATTTTTACGAAATGACGCGGTGCCAACTCGACGCCCAATCTTCGACTAAGGCACGCCCATTTATGCACGCATGTCTTTCGAACGCTACCCAACCGTGGGGAGGACATGCAGACTCCACACAGAAGGCACTCACAAGCCCAGCCGAGAATCGAACGGGAGAACCTCTTGCTGTGAGGTAACAACGCTACCGCCGTACCACCGCGGCATTTGTGTCTATATATATATATATATATATATATATATATATATATATATATATATATATCTATATATATATACATGTATGTGTGTGTGTGTGTGTGTGTGTGTATGTATATATATATATATATATATATATATATAGATATCACACATACAAACACAACTTTCTCTTGGACTCGCCTGCCCACTAAGAGCTCCCATCCCCTCTGGTGACCCTTTGTTAATCATCTTTAGCCGCATGGATGTAGCAAATGCCATCTCCCATTGAAAGGAAGCTGTTCCTTTTACAGGAAGGAAAGTACAGTTGTATAAGAACTTACTATAACAGTAGATCACTGCTTCAGTATTCCAAACAGATGGGTTTTCATAGCTGATGTCCATCAAGGATACCAAACCTTTCCTGGAGTATATGTCTGATGTACAAACACTGCTTGCAAGCATAGGGTTATATTAGCATACTATGAGAGTAAATCCACAGACTATCCTGCCACCAGCAGCCTTAAGATATCTGAGAGAGGGAGAAGCAATCAGCTAGGAGGGACAAAGTAAGAGATGAGATAGACTCTAGGTCCTACAGTCTTCCAGACAGGGCAGTGTAAAGAGGAGAAAAGACCAGAAAAAGGGAAGAGGGTTGGAGGGAATACTGCAACAGTGATTAGTAGGATATATTATGGTAAGTTCTTACACAACTGCACTATGTCTTGATTGAAATCACTACTGGAATATTTCAGATGGATTATTCACAAAGCTTAAGGGAACAGAAAAGGAGGATGGCTGAAAATGGAGAGAATTGTGTAATAATCCTGAAAGGACTGACCTAGTGTAGGCAGCACTGGACCTTGAAAAAGTATCATCTCGTTGGTGCTTAGTGAAGGTGTGCACAGAAAATCAGGCAACAGTTTCCAGGATCGTTTTGGAATCTTCCCCTTTGTAGAAGGCATCAGAAGAGGCTACTGCCCTGGTAGAGTGAGCCTGTGGGGAGTAGGGTAAGGATTTGCCATGGTGCGAGTAACACAAGAAAATGGACAGAAATCCAGTTTGCAATTGTTTGTTTAGATACTGGATGGTTCAGTTTCAAATCCATGAGAGACAAATAGTTGGTCTGACTAAATAATAGACTCAGACTTGCCGAAAAAGAAGTTTAGCTATCTGTGCACATTTACAGAATGTAGGAGTCTTTTACCCCTGTTATATGGATTGGGAAAGAAAGTAGGCAAATTGATGGACTCGTATTTACCAGTTTAGGCACAAAAAAGGGACCGAAGTCAAGGACACTCTGGCCTTGTGAAAAATAAGAAAAGATGGGACAGCCATGAGTGACTATAGTTGAGAGACTCTCCTAGCAGAAGTGAGAGCTATCAACAGAATAGTTTTCCAGGTGCATAACTTGAGAGTAGAAGCAGCAGATGGCTCAAAAGGAAGCAGAGTGAATTTTTATAACACAAAGTTGAGATCCCAAAGTGGGGCCACAGGTTTTCTCAGGGGGTTTAAGTGTAGCAAGCCATTTAGAAATTGTTTGACCTTAAGCCAGGACACAACAAGCAGGCTGAGGGGAAGACAGGCTGAGATTGCCGAAAGGTGAGCTTTAATAGAGCAGTACACCAGACTACGTTAGACAAGCTCACACAAACAGAATAAGAACATCCTATTCTGTGAGGTCCTGATAGTTTGATTGACACCATATAGAAAATCTGTCAGCGCCATCTTCAGGTTTTTCCAGACAGTGAACAGCAGTCTGATTGGTTTCCCTATTGAAATACTGAGTACCAAAAAGCTGAAAAAAAAATGACTGAAAACCCGTAACATCCAACTTATATATATATATATATATATATATACATATATATATACACCAAGTCCAAGATCGCCATACCTCAAAGAAAAGGGAATATTCCAAGAAATGGCATCTCAGGCTTTGTATATGCAAGTCTTTTCTTTTGCCATTCAGTTTCCACATTTCGGGATGTACTCTAGCAGGTCCCAAAATTTCAAATGGTTGCCTCAACTGTGTGTTAGAAATAAAAGAAGGGGATTACGGTGGATAACAACTACCTATCCAAAATGTTTTTCTCCCCTTGTAATGCTGAGGTACAGCCCGTAGAGGGCAGCACGCAAAGCATTAGGTGGGTGGAAATTTGTACCGGAACATTGAACTACTCCAACATCTGTAGTTATGGTAAATGTGACACAACTGTACTATGTTCTTCTTAGTCAGTGCCACAGTACGGATACTTAGGAGGACTCCCAAAGCTACTAGTTGGGAGGGAGGTTGTCTTCTGGCCCTTAGGATAGCAGACTTTGTAGGTCAGAAATAGCAAACGTGTTCTAGCCCTGCAGGCACTGGCTAAATGGTAATGTTTAGTAAATGTGTGGATGAATGACAATGTGGCAGCTACCAAAAATGCTTGTGTAGGAACACCTTTAGTAAAGGCAGTGGTGTCTTTATTGTGTCTTGTAGTGTAGCCCCTGACATGGGTTGGTACTGGTTTGCCATGATGGGCATAACAAAAGGTAATGTAGTTGGCTATCCAGTTAGAGATTGTCTGTTTTGACATTGGTCTACCTTATTTTCCTACTGCAACTGCCGCCAGTAGTTGGTCTGCTCTGTTAGGGAATTCTGTCCTATCCAAGTAATATATGACCTGCTGGTGCACATCTGAGGAGTGCAAGACTTGCTCTGCTTTACTCTATAGGTTACAGAAGAACACTGGCAAATGAATAGCTTGATTCAAGGAGAGATCTTAAACAACTTTGGGTATAAAGGTGGGATTAGTGCCAATGGTTACTCTGTTCCTATGGAACAAGTGAAGGCTTTGTTGCATATCAGGGTTTGTAGCTTTGAGACTCACCTGGCTGAAGTGATGGCTGTGAGCAGGGTGGTCTTGCAAGTGTGCATCTTTTGGGGAGCAAAATCTGCTGACTCAGAAAGTGGTAATGTAAGTTTTTTCTAAGACAAAGTTTAAATCCCACTTAGGGACAGAGTTTCTCCTGCAATGTGTAAAATTTATGACTCCTTTAAGGAAAAGTTTCCGGTGGGGACAAGAATAGACAGGAGGGGAGCAGGCAGGGCAATCAGAGAAAGCTGAAGCATGTACCTTAAATACTGGAGCAAGAAAATCCCTGGTGAACCAGTCCTGACAGGTACTCTAACACTAGGTTTATGTCTGCCAGTGAAATGTTAATGTCTTTATCCTGACACCAAAGAGAAAAAAGAAACTTTCAATTCAATTAGTATGATTTTTTTGTTACTTGTTTTTCTTGCCTCTCTCAGTATTGACAGCACTTACAAGAACAGGCTGCAGTATTTGGATTCTGAGACCAATTCCCCAGTCTTAATTTGAGGGTGCTCAGGTGAGGATGAATGACAAACCCATTTGTATGAGCAGGTTTATCACTTGTGGGAGGATGTAATATCTCCCATCACTGAAAGTCAACAGGAGGGAGAACCAATGATGCCAGAAGGGGGCTATGAGTATCATGGTTACTCTGTCTAACTTCACTCTCACCAGTACTCTGGAAATCAGGGGAAGAGGTGAGAAGGCATAAAGAAAGAGTTCTGTCCATTTGAAGGAAAAGGCATCTGCTGTCCATGACGCATCACATTATGTTGGGTTCTTGAGCAGAACCTTTACAGAAGTCTCTTCTGGTGACAGGCAAAAATATATGTACTGGGTGTCCCAAATGATAAATGAGGCTCAGGAAGATTTCCATTGTTAGCATCCATTCACTATGGTCCAGAATGCCCTTCTTCAGACAATCTGCTAAGGTGGTGTTCTGGTCCAGGATGTAGGATGCTATCAGTGCCAACTGCAACTGTTGTGCCAAGAGCAAAATTTTTAATGTTAGGCTGCGCAGGGGATTGGAATAAGTTCCACCTTGCCTGTTTATGTACCATATAACAGTGATGTCGTCTGTTAAAATTTGTAAAGCTCCTGGAAATAGGTTGCTTTCAAAAGCTTTCATTGCTAGAAAAACTGCTTGCAACTCCTTTTGGTTTATGTGAAGTTTTTTTTTGCTCTGGGGTCAGAGACCATACACCTTTCATGGGTCTTAAGTATGTCCCCCAGGCTACTTGTCTATGCTTATGGCATTGTCGGTCTCTGGCAGGGAGAAACCTTCACCTGGATTTAGCTTGAGTGCTTCTTTCCACCAAAGAAGTTCCCTTGTCAAGCACAGAAGAGGCAGCAGGGTTAGTAGGGGTTGGGAGTGTTTTTGGAACTATTCAAGTCTCCCCTCATGCATAATTTTGCCAGGTGGGATCATATGGATGCTTGATCCCATGAACCCAAAGGCCCTTATGTTTGTCTGTATTGTGATCCTTGGCAGTAAGCAGAGTAGGTAGTCTGTCAAAAAGGACACCTTGTCTTTGGGTAAGAAGGCTTTCTATTGTAGAGTCTATTACTGCACCCAGAGAGAGAATTCTTGTCTGAGGATGAAGCTGAGACTTGTGGAGATTGAAGGTGAGCCTTATCCTCTGAAAGCAGTCCATGGTAGCCTGTAAGGCAGTTTGAGGTTCCAGGATGGCTTTTCCCTGAACAGACAATCATTCAGGTAGGTGTAAATGTGGACTCTTAATATTCTTCAATGTGCTCTAACTGGGGCTAGACATTTGATGAAAACTCTGGGTGCAGTGGATAGGCTAAATTATAAAGCACATGATTAGAAGTGCAAACCTGCTGCCATTAATCAAAGATCATTTCCTGTGTTCTTTTGCCATACACAAACGAAGAATTATGTCCTTCAGTTCTATTGTAACCATGTGAGCTCCTGGAAAAAATCACAGGCAGCAGTTTTTGATGAGTTAGCATTTTGAATTTGAGAATGTCTAGGAACTTGTTTAACTAAGAGGTCTAAAACTGGCCTCCAAACGTCTTCCTTTCTTGGGACTAGAAAAATCCTGAAGTAGCACCCTGTTGACTCTTCCACAGCAGGAGCCGGTTGAATGGATCCCTGTTGCAGGAGTTCTTGCAAGATATGAAGGGGGAGGAGGGCTTCCTGGTCTTTTGGAGGCTTTGTTATCGCTAAGAAGAAAGGCCTTTCTCTGAACTGAAAGTAGTAACCTTTTTCTATGATGTTTAGTACCCACTGACCTGAAGTCATAGGTTTCCACTACTTTAGAAAGGAACAGAGGGTCTTCCTGCTAGTGGGTAGGGGAGGGTGGGGTGCTGTTGGGGATGGGGGAAGGGGAAGCTGTGCACAGCCACAGCAGTTCTCTTGGGGAGAGAGAGTCTTTGGACCCTTCAAGGTCTAGGGCATTGTTCAAGTTGATACCTCCTGGACTGTATAAGACCTTTTTGATATGGGAGGCCTCCCCTTATCTTGCCTAGTAGGCAGTCGCCATGGCTTAGAAGGATCATTTCAATGATATCTTGAAGTTGGAGACAAATAAAAATTCTCTGACAGTTTTTATTTGCTTCCGTATTTTATCCAATTTCTCAAAGCCCTTCCCTGCAGGCGGCCCAAACAAGCAATTCTTTATCCAATGAGGCATCCGATAACTCAGCTTTAACTTGGTCAGAAAGTGATTTGGTCTTCAGCCAAGCATGCTTGCAGATAACATAGCCAGAAAAGTACAGTTGTGTACACTTACCATAAATGTAGATGTTCGAGTGTCTTCACTGTTGCAGTCATGACTGTAGGGTTCTCCCCTGCCGGCAGGCAGTCCTCGGTCGGCCAGAATCCCAAAGTCTGGGTCCGGCATCGGCTGTTCAACCATGCGCCCTGATGTCAGAGCGCCAGGAGTACAAAGCTGACAGCAGACGCCATTGTTCTCCAGTTTTTCTTGCCCCAGATGTCAGGAGCTCCAAAATGAGTAAGGTCCCATAACCTTTGCAAATACACCTCAAAAGAATGGTGAGAAAGGAAACCATACAAAGGTAAAAATAAGAGGGGACAGGAGGGAGGGAAACCCAGACTGCAACAGTGAAGACACTCGAACATCTACATTTATGGTAAGTGTACACAACTGTACTATGTTCATCGTGTTTCACTGTTGCAGTCATGACTGTAGGGTAGAAGCCCAAAGCAGAGTGAAAGGGAGGTGGTCATAAAGTAGAAGGGGCGGCTAAAAGGCCCTGCAAGACTGCAGAAGCAAAGCCTGCCCTAGACTTAGAGTAGAGAGGTAGATTGTAGTGCTTTGAAAATGTATGCACTGAACTCCAAGTTGCAGCTTCCAAAATGTCTTTTGTAGGAACTCCCCTGAGGAAGGCAGCTGAAGTGGCAGCAGCTCTGGTGGAATGAGTCCGTATACTCCCTGGGATTTGCTTTCCATGGTGTGAATAACAAAATCTAATACCATGAGCAATCCATTTAGAAATGGTCTGTTTTGAAATGGCTTTACCTTGAGAACTTGAAGCATAAGAAACAAACAATTGCTCTGATTTTCTGATGTTCTTGGTTTTGTCCAGGTAAAAACGTAGTTGTCTGTGTACATCCAAGGAATGTAAGATCCTTTCCCCTTTATTTTGAGGAGTGGGGAAAAAGGTTGGCAAGTGAATAGTTTGATTTAAAGCCACTTTGGAAACCACCTTAGGCATGAATGTACGATTAGTCCTTAAAGAAACCCTGAATTGATGAAAAATAATATAAGGTTCCACAGCCATAAGAGCTTGCAACTTCAAACTCTCCTGGTAGAGGTCAGAGCTAACAGGATGGCTGTTTTCCAAGATAAAAACTTGATGTCAGAAGAGGCAGCAGGCTCAAAAGGAGGTAAGGTGAGTTTTTCCAAAACATAGTTGAGATCCCAAGCAGGAATGGGAGGAGATCTAGGAGGCCTTAAGTTCTTCGCTCCTCTGAGAAACTGTCTCATGAGCTGGTGGGAAAAGATTGGAGGGTCTGTATTATAATGAGCGGAAATAGCAGAGGCATGTATCTTAATGGAAGAGAAAGAGACCCTTATGTAAGAGATCTGTCAGATAAAGTAAAATCAAAGGAATGTTAGGAAGAAGAGGATCAGAATCCTGAGCCTGCATCCAGGAACAAAATCTTTTCCATTTTCCTGCATAAGATTTTCTAGTGCTAGGACGTCTGGCTTCTAAAATGACATCCATAACCTGCTTGGGTTGTAGAGAATGATTCAATGATCCTGGATTAACCAAGCCGCCAGGCTGAGAGTTCTGACATGGGAGTGTAGAACCTGACCCTGATGTTCGGGCAGAAGGTTCGGAGTCTGTGGTAAAACCCAAGGGGGCTCCCGACATAGGTTTTTCAGAGTTGGGTACCAAACCTGTCGAGGCCAATTTGGGGCCAGCAAGATTATCATCTTGGGCTTGTCCTGTTTTATCTTTAATAATACCCGTGGAAGAAGAAGAAGAGGCGGAAAGGCATATCCCGAGAGGTTTCTCCAACTGAATGATAGGGCATCCACTTTCCAAGCTTGTTTGTGGAAAGTCCTGGTGCAAAAATTCTGTAGTTGATAATTGACATGGGATGCAAAGAGGTCTATGTGAGGACATCCCCAGACTGCTGTTATCATCCTGAATATTTCGGTGTCCAGCATCCACTTGTGTGGATCCGAAAGGTTTCTGCTCAGACTGTCTGCCAGGAAGTTTTGCTTTCCTGGTAAAAACCGAGCTTGAAGGTCCAGATTGCAAGCTAGAGCTGTGTTCCATAGATTCACGGCTAGTCTGCAAAGGGGGTAGGAATGAGATCCCCCTTGCTTGTTTACGTACCACATAACTGTGGTGTTGTCTGTTCATATCAGTAGTTGTCCTGGCTGTAGAAGATTCCTGAAGGCCCACAGAGCTTTCTGAACGGCTAACATTTCCTTTAAATTGATATGTAGGTGCTCCTGATCCTTTGTCCAAAGGCCCTGCATACAGTTGCCCTGAAAATGAGCTCCCCATGCATAATCTGAGGCGTCCGTGATTAGTATCTGAGTGGCAGGAGGCAGACAGAAGGGTTTTCCTTTGTTTAGAGTACATGCCTTGGACCACCAAAGGAATTCCTTTTGAAGACAAGGCAGGACGGAGATCAGTATGTCTAAATTGTGGCAATGCTGAGACCATACACTTTTTAGGTACCACTGTATTTTCCTCATATGTAGTCTTGCATATGGTACGAGAAGGATGCAGGAGGCCATGTAACCCAAAGCCTGCAGGAATTTCCTTGCAGATAGCCGAGTTAAAGTTGCCAAGGTTTTGAAAGTTGAAGCCAGCTGTAATTGTTTTTCGTATGTCAGAAATGCCATCTGGGTTGTTGTGTTTAGAAGAGCACCCAGAAAAGTTATCTGTTGCGAGGGTGTAAAATTTGACTTTTTAATGTTGACAGTGAATCCCAGGAACTTGAGAAGTTTCTGAACAAATTCTAGATGCTGGAGTAAGACATCCTTGCTGTCTGCCTGAATAAGACAATCGTCCAAATAAGGGTAAATTCCCTTGAGTCTGCAATAAGCTACTACTAGAGCCAGGCACTTGGTGAAGACCCTGGGTGCAGTAGACAATCCAAAGGGCAGAGCAGAGAATTGATAATGCCTCGATCCGGCCTTGAACCTGAGGTATTTTCTGCACTCCTGCCTGATGGGAATGTGTAAATATGCCTCTTTTAAATCCAAAGTCACCATCCATGCATTTTTGGTCAGCAATGGAAGTAGCTGCTGTAGAGTAAGCATCTTGAATTTTGGTATTTCTAGAAAAGTGTTCAAGACTGACAGATCCAGAATGGGTCTCCATGAATTTTGCTTCCTGGGGACTAGAAAGAGCCTTGAGTAAAAACCTTGTCCCATCTCTGAAAGCGGAACTAGTTCTATGGCTTTCATAGCCAAAAGAGCTTCCACCTGGTTTAAGGGGTACACATACATATTATTTTCTACAACAGTGTTTACAAGTTTCCTTTTTAAAAAATTGATTTTATCTGAAACAAGAATTGGATAATCACTAATTGATTGATTAAATAATAAATTGATTAAATATTCAATTATTAAAAGTATTTAAGGCATGTAACAACTAATTACAATGGATTCTGATGAAGTCTGGTAACTATAGATGAAAGCGCGCTCAATCCCAGTTCGTTGTATGTGTCTTTTGCTGTTTATTAAATTCACTGATTTTTTTATCTACGAGTGGCTGATATTTTTGCTACTATATCTACTTTTGGTGATTCTGGCAAGCTGTAAAATTCATTTACTACGGGAATATACCCTTTATGGTAAAGCCGATGGAGGTGTTCAACTTGTTTTGCTTTTCCGACGTGGAGGAGTTGTGGTAGTGGTTATTTGGTATAACCGCCAACATTTACGAGGGTCCCCGATGGATAAGGAAAATTCGTTGTTGAGCCAGCTTTTAGAACTTATCAATAATCACTCTAAAAACTGCAACGATTCGGGCAGTCCACAGGGCACCAGTGAGTCTATCCCTTGTGGCCAAGGAAGTCCCCAGAGGAGTCGGAGGGTGGTGACGTCACCACAGACTGCAACGGATAGAGATGGTGGAGGTTCCAACCTAGGGAGCGTTAACAGTGAACGCCCGGACTATCAGGCTCGCGGTGGGCCAGGCAAGGACAATTTATCCAAGAATGGTGGCGTTTTGGATGCCTACAATAACATTTCATTCTTGGAATGGCTCGAGAAATCTTTTACTACGACCATGCGCGAAAAAGAACAGCATTCTAAGGACAATTATAACTATAAAGATAAATGTAAGCTTTTTGAGACTGATTTATTTAAATATAAAAATTTATGCTTGGAGAATTGGTATTTAACGCAATGCGTTGAGCATAATATTGTACCCAAGGGGTTGAGGCTCAGTAAATACCCCAGTAACATTAGGGGAAATGAGAATTTATTTAAAACTATTTCTGACATATTGAATGAATGTGGTATTTCGATTCTTAAAGCAATGATATGTAGTAACAATGAATTGCTTGAAAGTATTAAGAAACGTATCGATGTTCTGCAGTTAGAAATTACTAAAGATTTGTTGTTTACTGTGCATGAATATAAAGAAATTTACTGTGGAGTGCTTCATGATGTGGACGTGAATATGGCTAAAAACTATAAGAGGAAATTAGGGAAGATAGAACGAGACTTGTATGATTATAAAGAGGGCAAGGCATATACCGATCCAAATAAATTTTATAAGAAAAAGTCATACAACAATAATGTGTTTTTTGGGAATGCAGCCTCAAGTAAAAGACTTGACCAGGAAACACACTATACACATAGGGCTCAGGTGCAAGAAAGAGGACAGGACTATGTCGATTCCCATTATGACCTAAGGAATTTTGAAGAGGAAAGAGAAACCAATCAATATCACCCTTTGGGGGAACAGGTGGAGGGGGTGAGAAGGTCGGAGAGGTTAAAGAAACAGAACCATCCTTCTTCATATGCGGAGGCAGCAGGGAACACCTATTCAAGGAGGAGGGGGACGAACAATTACAGATAAGGGAGGTCCCTAACGGGAACTCTCCCCTCAATGACCACTTGAATCTCACTTTTGGTACTGATAGAATAGGAGAAATAGATGTACTAGATATGCAGTGTGATGAAGCAGTATGTAATGAATTGGATACCAACAATGAAGGAAACACCAATACCATTAGGTGTGATGTCAAAGAGAAAAATAACTTCTATATTTATAATTTTACAGACTTGGAAGTGACACCCCCTTTTTTTAGCCTTTTTCAAAAGGCTTTACTTTTATTCCTGTAAAAAAAACAGGGATTGAAAAGATTTTGTTGGATGTAAAGCTTTTTGCTAGAAAGTTACATTTTAAAACTTTATTCAACAATGGGAACCATAGTACAGTAAATATATTGAAAAGAAAGAGTATACTTAACCCACCCTTGCAACATGATATTTTCAATTTTGAGACTTATGTATCATATATGATTAGGGAAGGTTTTAGGAAAGATGATAGTGTAAAAGAATACAGTAACTTGACAGGAGAAGAAACCTCCATTTTAAAAATGTTACAAACCAACGACAAAATAAGGATTATGAAGCCTGATAAAGGGGGAGGGGTGGTCCTTATGGACCACTGGGACTATACAGGTAGGATGCTTAATATTCTTAACACTGGTGACAGATACCGTATAGCATCTAGGAACGAAATGAACATCAGCTATAAGAAGATAGACCTTTGGTTAGAGGATAATCTGCTACAAGGATTCATAGATGTGGATCTTTATAATTACTTTAAAGTACCCAAACCTGTTATTCCAGAAATATTTGGTATCCCCAAGATACACAAAGATGTTCAAAATCCCCCTTTAAGGCCTATTGTAACATCACAATTCTCTAAAACACAACCCCTGACTATTTTTATAGACACAAAGTTAAAAAATTTTCAGCGGGACTACCAACATATACTTATTGACTCGTGGGATTTTCTAACTAAATTTGCCAAAGTTGCTTATAATGAGAATTATATATTTGTCACAATAGATGTTAGGGATCTATTTTCGGTGATACCACATGATGTAGGTTTAACCTGGTTTGAGCATATGCTAACTGAATTTAAATGTTTTAACCCCATTGATTTCAGATTACTGCTTGAAAATATGGAGTTAGTATTGAAAAATAACTTCATTTACTTCCAAGGTTACATCTACCATCAGACAGGTAGGGTGGCAATGGGATCGTCTTGTGCCCCCACCTATGCCAATATCATAATGTTGTTTTGGGAGTTGGAATTTGTGTTTAAATCTAATTTTTGGAAAAATGTCGTCACTTATTTTAGATTTTTGGACGATATTTTTTTGATCTGGAATGGTAATGTGGAACAATTTAGGGAATTCATTAACTATTTACATACTACTACCGGCTTTTTGGAATTTACTTTTCAACACAACACAGAGCAGGCGAATTACCTCGATGTGACTATCACAAAAAATAGGTTAGACAATAAATATGATTCGAAGATCTTTAGAAAGGAATGTTTTTCTAATTCCTATGTCCATTTTGAAAGTGACCACCCCCTATATTTAAGGAGAAATATTGTCAAGGGACAGATGATTAGGGCCTCGAGGATGACCAGTGACAACGATATGTGTTTTGAAGAAATGGAGTTTATACAACGGTTGTTCAAGGAAAGGGGCTATCCATCTAGGTTGATTAAGAATGCAAAACGTGAGGTTTTAAGAAAACGGAACACTCAATATTGTCCACTTTTGACCTACAATAATCAAGAAGACAGTGTACCAGCCATTAGGTCTGGGGACACAGGTGATAACAACATAAATACTAGTCATGTACCACGTTTGATGTTAACATATTTCAAAGGGATACATTGGATACAGAGAGGGATTAATGAAGCTTGGAAAATGTTTTCTAAAATTAGTATTGATTGTACTATTTTCCAAGAACCTTTAAGGTTTGGTTTTAGAAAAAATAGTAATTTTAAGGAATTATTTGAGAGAAAAAAAACCCACGTATAAGTGGAACACAACAGAAGGTTGGGGCACATAAGTGTGGGAGGTGTGGGCAATGTACCTTTATATTAGGGGATAAGATGCTTTGGTTAAAGAAACTAGATTTAAAGTTGAAAAGTAAAGGCTACCACACATGCCAAACAACTGGTGTGGTTTATTTGGCACTTTGTTTAACCTGTGACAAATACTATGTAGGTAAAACCGAACGTAAATTAAAACAAAGCATTTATGAACACATAAGAGACATAAATAAACGAAATGAAAATAATGTGTTATATAGGCATTCTAAGTCTTGTGAAAACGCTAACATCAAGTTTTGGGTCCTTGAAGAGGTGAGGAGGGGTGACAGAGGAGGTGACTGGGAATCCCTTTTAGAGTACAAAGAGTTGATTTGGCAGCTCAGGCTCGATGCTTGTGGTCCCAGTGGTTTGAACGACCATCTTTCCATTAAACCAGTTTTAAAATTGTTAGCCAACAATCCAAAACCAAACTAATATTTTAAATCTGTGTATAATATGTGACATGTTATACACTATTATTTTATATATTTTTTTATATATTTTTTATATATGTTGTTGGTCATATTAGTCATATATTTCAGTGACCAGTACTTAATTTAATTTAATTTAGGTTTGTAGTACTATGCTATTTCTACTAGTTTAGAGGGGATTTATTTAAATATATATGTCGGTATATTGCTTAAATTTACATATGGTGGTATTTTTAATGTATTTATTTCTGTATATATACCTATTTATTATTGAAGCACTTTATTATTACACTTTTAGGACCATATATACTACATGATGTATATTCCATTTGTGTCAGTGGAACATTTTTTTACAAGTTTTTAGTTATTTTGTTGTTTGCACTTGGGTATGTGTATATTTTGTGAGGGTACACATACATATTTTCTACAACAGTGTTTACAAGTTTCCTTTTTAACAAATTGATTTTATCTGAAACAAGACTTGGATAATCACTAATTGATTGATTAAATAATAAATTGATTAAATATTCAATTATTAAAAGTATTTAAGGCATGTAGCAACTAATTACAATGGATTCTGATGAAGTCTGGTAACTATAGACGAAAGCGCGCTCAATCCCAGTTCGTTGTATGTGTCTTTTGCTGTTTATTAAATTCACTGATTTTTTATCTACGAGTGGCTGATATTTTTGCTACTATATCTACTTTTGGTGATTCTGGCAAGCTGTAACATTAATTTACTACGGGAATATACCCTTTATGGTAAAGCCGGCGGAGGTGTTCAACTTGTTTTGCTTTTCCGACGTGGAGGAGTTGTGGTAGTGGTTTAAGGCCTCTGTCCATTGATGTTTTGGAAGATCTGGCCATCCGCTTGGCCTTGGTAGGGTATGAAAATAGAATTTGTAACCTCTTAAAACCACATCCAGAACCCACTTGTCTTGGGTTATACGAGTCCAATTTTGGTGAAAAAGTGAAAGTTTTCCTCCGAGAGGGACTTCCAGGCAAGAAGTTCCTGCAGCCCAACAGAGGGAGTCATTGAGTCTGTTTCCTATGGGTTTGCGACCTGTCCTCTCCCCCTCTAGGTGTGGAAGCAGTCCACTGTCTTGGTCTATAAGAGGCTTGTGTTTGAGGCCTTCCTCGGGAGCGTCTGTCTGTATCTACCCCTCTGAGGCCTGTCTGTATTGGGAAAGGACCAATTTTTAGTAGGCCAATTCCTGCTAAATCTGGGTGGCTGTACTTGTAAGAAATCTTTAACAGTTTGCATGGATTTCGCCTTGTCCTCCATGTTTTTAATCACCTCTTCAGCTTTAGATCCAAACAAAACATTATGCTGAACAGGAGCATCCAATAATTTAGCTTTTACTTGATCTGGCAAATTTTGTTCCTTTAACCATGCATGCCTTCTAATGACTGTGCCAGAGGCAGCAGCCCTACAAGAAGCCTCCAAGGCATCAAATCCACAGTGTAAACCATGCTTCCCAACTTGGTCAGTGGCATGCATTAAGTCATGTAATTCCTTATCATCTGCACAGGCGGAAATGGAAGTAAGCTTTTGTTTTAAAACAGACAGGTGAAATTGCTGGTATTTCAGCATATGAAACTGACAGTTTAAAGCCCTAATGGATAAAGTAGCAGAAGTGTACACTTTTTTGCCCCATCTTTCTAAAGATCTGGAATCTTTCTCAGTGGGAATGGGGTTTTTAGCAGAAGCGGCCTTAACTCCCTTAGGACCCTGAAAAATGGTTTCAGGGTCAGCAGTAGGGTTCTTGTATAAAAACTGGTGGGAATCAGGAACCCTGTAATATCTGTCAGGCTTAACAGGAGCAGGAGGGAAAGAGTCAGGGGTTAAGTTAGCCTCCGAAAAAGCAGCATTCACAATATCCAAAATAGGAGGAATAGCCAGGGGTCTATGTTGGGGAAGAAGAAAATCCCTTAGTCTTTTCTTAGATTCCGAATACTCCTGTCCTTCCCAGTGGAAATGTTCCCTCATTTCATGCAAAGTTTCCCCAAAAGAGAAATCCTCAGGGGGAGAAGCTGAAGGAATGGATTCCTCAGCATCAGAATCCTCATAAGCAGGGAAAGAATATTCCTGGTCAGAAGAAAAACTGAACAGAAGCCTGATCAGAGGAGTCATAATAAACTTCCTGCCTTGGACTTTTATCTGGAGGGGGATGAGAACTCCTAATCATAGTAAGTAAATCCTCTGCCATCTTAAGTAACTGTTTCTGTGACTTGGGAGCCGGATCAGAAGAGGCCTGTGTTGCAGTCTTTGATTTGGAAGGAGTCTTTGCCTTTGTCTTTGGCTTTGCCTTTATCAGAAGCTGAGTAGGCCTGAAAACCCCTTCGGAAGCCGGTACCTGCACAGCGGCTCCGGACCCATCCGAAGGAGCATTGTCCGAAGGTCCTGCAATTGAAATATTCAAAGGCCTAGATGGCTCCTCGTGGTTGTCCATTTCGGCCATCGGTTCCGAAATGGCCGACGACAGGGGCTGCAAAAGCGCCTCACTGACGACGGCCGAATCTGAAGCTGGCTCTGCTTCTGCGATATCATCAGATTTGGACCTTGGAGGCCTTTGTCCTTGTGTCATTTGTGAACTCCGGTAGCTGGAACCGTATCCGACGACATTTTGTAATTAAAACGCCTACCGAAGTAATGAAATGCAAAATCGTATCTTCGTTTAATTGTACGTTGATTGAATCTAGCACAAAACTGACAACTAGCTAAGTCGTGGTCAGGGCCTAGGCAAGGAATACAGTAAGAATGAAAATCCTTATGAGGTATTTGCTTCCCACATGAAATACAATTATTAACTTTTTCTGACATCGGACTAGAGCAAGAAAAAAGTTTCCCCAATGGGGTACTTAGCTTTGAGTAGGAGAATAAAATCTTCGGACTGAGGTTTTGTTCAAAAAAGATTGTCTGGAGTCAGCCGACCGGCACTTGCGAACTGCTATCACCGCACAGCAAGAAAGACTGGAGAACATGGCGTCAGCTGTCAGCTTTGTACTCCTGGCGCTCTGACGTCAGGGAGCATGGCTGAACAGCCGACGCCGGACCCAGACTTTGGGATTCTGGCCGACCGAGGACTGCCTGCCAGCAGGGGAGAACCCTACAGTCATGACTGCAACAGTGAAACACGATGAACATCAGCTGTTCTGCATGATGTAGCTAAAGCACCACAACCACACTTCAGAGAATGTCTGGAAACCTAGTTGTTGCTTTAGCTGTGTTCTGTATGTCCCTTAGTAATACCTTATCTGCAATGCCCTCAGCTTTGGTAATGATTTGTTCTTGCAATGACTCAAAGTATTTTAACATGTGGAAATGGCAACTGAGGGCCTTCACAGAGAAGACAGCAGATATGCAAATCTTCTTTTTCAAACCTGTCTAGTTGTCTACTCTCTCTGTCATTACGAAGGAGTACCTAAGCAGCAGACTTATGTGCATTCTTATTGAATCTGGGACAGACTACACAGGGATCAGTTTGTGAATTGTTGTACAAGTGTTTGAGAGTATCAAGTACTCTATAAAATCAATATGGTTTCCTTGGAGTTGGGGGAAGAGTCTAGGTGAAAATACCACCACAAGGGGTGGTGGGATAATTAGTAGTTTGGGAGATAGCAATCTTAGAAGCTGCCTATAATAGGTTTTGGCCTGACAGAATTCCTTCCTTTCCACTGAAAAGCCTCCTCCATCTTATGTAATGTAACCCCAAAGGATAAATCACCTGGGGGAGAAGCAGAGGAAATGGTATCATCTGAGTCAAAACCAGGATAGGATTGAAGGGAAGGTGTTCAGAATAAGATAACTGTTCTTCATCCTCAGATCCTGACTAATCAGACTCCTCATGAACATAGACATCTCTTGGTCATTTACTGGGAGAGGCTACAGGGGTAGTCTGTAGTGCATGACTGGTCTCCCTAGACTTCATAAGGACCATGTATTCTTGGACAGTTTTAAGAAAGTCTTGAGTTTCAATCTGGATGGTAATAGCTGACAACTGCGGTGTAGGCTGAGATAGGCTGACTTGTTTCTTTGGTTTAGGCATCTGTTTAGCAAGGGAGAACTCAGTCCACTTGCAGGTGTGTGTTCTTGACAAGCTTAGAAGAACCATCTCACGCAGCAATTGACATCTGGACGCCGGAAGTTGAGGCCTGCTGAGCAACCTAAGACCCAAATGACATAGATATTAGGAATAGCAGAACTGAGTAGCTTTCTGCCATGGCAGCCTCCCTCGTGGTTACAGCAGAAGGCTCATGCCTGGCAGTTTTCAGACCTGCTGACCTGGTTTTGATGAAGTCTGGAGTGTATCAGATGAAAGCGCTTAACCTTGTGGAATAGAGCTCTGTGTACAGATTTTTATCAAGTGTTATTTTCTCTTATTAAACTGTGTTTTTTACCATCGTTGTTGGATCATCTTCTCTGGTCGAGTCCGAGGATTAGTTTTTGCTGTTTTGGAGATTCTAGTTTTCAGACCTGGTGACTGAAAATGACCACACTAGAGTTTAGTCAACTTAGAAGCAGATGCAGAAGGATTGCCATCATGTGCAGAGTCCTTTTCTTTTCACTCCGACTTTTTCTTTCTTTGGTAAGGTAGCGGTAGAAGCCAAGGAAGGTGGAGAAGCAACAGGAACTGGGTCCAAGGACTCAATGTGTGCCGCAAGGACTTCGGCCCTATGCTTAAGGGCCATAGCTCTAAATCTAGCACATTCCTGACAACTGGAAACTTTGTGGTGAGACCACAAACAAAACATGCAAAAAGAGAGAAAGCCTTTATGTAGGATATACTTCCCACACTTCAAGCAGTTAACTTTTCTGAGCATTAATTAGAAGAAAGAATTCCCCAGTAAGGCACTTAATTGAAATTCATTTGTAGAAACTCTTAAGAAAAATGAACTGGCGGATGGACTGCAGGCATGTGATAAACGCAGAAGTGCATTGGCTGAATTGCTAGAAAGAACTGAAGGCGGCACAGATGGTTGCCACACTTATACTATGACATATGAATATGGCCATCAGACTTCCATTTGCTAGGGATGATGAAAAAATCTGGAAAACAGGCTGGTCACTTGTGCATGGCAGGAAGACCCACAAGGCTCAGTACTGAGCATCTGGCTCCATCATGCTTGGGGACTTTAATTCCCCAAGGATGGGAGGAAGAAGATTTAATGATTGTGGGGGTAAAGGTGAAATGCTTTTGGAAGGAAGGAGTTCTTTCCAGGAAATACAGTAATCCTTTTCTATGATGGAAAGTACCCTCCTCAATCTGAGAAAACCTGGCCAGGAGACTGAATTTGAGAGGAGTAAGCAAACGAATGGTCATCAGAATCTCAGGCTTCCTCCTTTTCAAAAGAAGATGATTCCACAGTAAAACTCTGTGGACTGAGTGGACGAGCAGAAACATGTTTTTTAGGTCCATAATGGCCTAGAACAGGCCCTGAGAGAATCTATCCAATTCTTCTCCCTGAAGGAGGAGCTGAGGAAATATGCTTAGTTTTCTGTTTTTTTTTTCTTTTGGGGTGACATCTGCTTAAACCAAGTGCAGAGGTTCAGACCCCTCGCATACCACTATGAGTTGACTGGGAATCTCTTCCTTAACTAAAATTTGTGAGATGCCTTCTGGTCCTTCTGAAATAAGTCAGTTCCCACTTCTCAGCTGCAGTAACACTGTCTTTGGATGTGCTGTCCTTTGATGCTATATGGGCCTCCAGCAGGATAGCGATAGTGGGCATCTGAGGTAGAGCTGGATGTACTGCGGGCTCTTCAACTTCTATGAATACATCAGAATCAGACTGGGCAAAATGAGTGCCAGACCTAGGCCTCTTGATTTTTTTTCCCTATAAGCTGGAGATATGTCCAGTGAGGATAGGTCCACCATCTTAGATTGGGCCAAATGTTTCAGTCATTTGGTTGTGTTCAACAAAGACAAATGGAAACGTAATGCCTTGGGTACAAAGGATAAGCAAATGGAACAAGCTTTATAATTGCGTTCTGTGTCTAGGCAGAAGCTTTATAATCATGTTCTGTGTCTAGGCTGAAAAGACACTGGGCATAGAAGTCTTTGTAAGGAATCTGCCTACCACACTCAAACTTACCCCTCCTAGCTGATATTAACAAAAATACAGCAAAACAGTTTAGACAAGAAAGGTTCCACAATGAGGCACTTGTATGAATATGAGAAAGCTTGCGGTTCCAATCAACCAAGAGAAGATCAGACCGACTGGTGTGAGACCTGCATTCAGGCTGGCAGTGAGACAGTTTGAGGATTTATGCACATACATCCATTAATATACCCTCCACGCTTGTGAACAAAGATCATAGTTGGATGTATGCTCTAGGGAAGGTTCAACCTTTGGTACCTCAGACGGATATTAGTTGTGAAAATCCATCTGTTTAGAATACTGCAACAGTGACTTTAGTCATGAAATCTTCTGTTAACGTTCAAGTGCAGGTGGGATTTCATTTGTGAGAGGCTCAGCCTATTGTTCTCCAGCACTGTAAGCAACTCCAGGTACCTGAGATTTCCTTTGTGCCTCAATTAAAATGCTCTGTCATCAAGGTCAAGGTTCCAGTGAATGAAATGTTTTCTGTATGGCAGCTTAAAGAGGTGGTTTCCACATCATCAGTATCACACACACAAAGGAAGATGGATAAGTGACCTGCACTGGCCAGGCTCTCTTTCTTCTGAGTCTAACATCTTAGAGGAAGAAGTACATTTTTTCTTATAGGTGGCAGGGCCACCTTACAGGAAGAAAGAAAGAAGGGTGTCAGGGTAAGGGGGCTAGTGAGTGTGCTATGCTAAGCTCTGGAAGTCAGACCAGAAGTGCAGATGTCTGTCTGCAGATAATTTCACGGTTAAGAAACTAGTGCAGTAGTGATCCTTATGATGATAATTATAAAACCTCAGTTTGCACCTTAATGTGCATATGATGCCATTTAAACATTTAGCAAACTGCAGCAGGGTTTTCATGTCTTTAAAATTTTCTTCTAGCAATACTTAACTCTTGTAGATGTTCTGCTTTCTGGAACAAGAGTCTATCAAGGCAAAACTATCAAATTACCCTCTCTACTGCAGCAGCCATGTCATGCAAGATACTTTTAAGAGAATCCTTAAATGCCAGCAGGTACTACATACCATCTTTATATCCAACGCTATTTCCACAGCACAGAACAGTGCTTTTAAATGGCCTACTGTCCAAATCATACAGCATTCCCTGCCTTATACAAACTTGTCTTAGTCGACTGTTTTATCAGAGCTTACCCCAAAATCCATTCCACTCAGTTAAAAATGTATCACTATGCCAGCTTTCATGGACAGGAAAAAGCTCCAACTATGACCCAGGCAAGTTGAGTTCAATTAGAGGTGCTGGCAAATGCTGGAGATGGTATAGGGAGGATGGACAAGCCTATCCTGGAAAAGCATGCAATGTAATGGGTTTTCAATGCCGCAATCCCCTTAGAAAAATGGGTAACAATGTAAGGATCACTCAGGGGGCAAGCATCTGGCCACCAAACTTCTCTATGATAGCCATCAATGCAAGTGCATGGCAGCGAGATAGGGAAGGCACAGTGGCTCCCATGGTAATACAAGTCATGTGCCCTGCCCAATGCTGGGGTTAGGTCTTAAAACACACTTTCACTGCTAGGATGCCACGAGGACATAAAATGCTTGCCACAGCTGCATGAATGAATGATGTCATGGACTGTTCTTACCACAGCGATGAACCAATGAGAAGTGGCTCAACATTTGTTAGGCACAGAGGAGGGGGGCATAAAAAGTGAGAAAAATTGTCACCATGGTTACTGGATGAATTTGTGGTCTATCACCATTAAATACCTGACATCTTCCATAAATTTCACTATGTTCAATAAGCAGCATATTCTGGAAGCAGCTACACAGCTGGCTACAAAATATTCTGCAGAAATGATATTTACTTACTTATTAACTGGGTAAGTAAACTGCACATCTTGTCCCCTTTTCAGCCATAGCCCAAGCCTCAAACGTTGAACATAAATGCAATATAAATAGAAACTTTAGTAACCAATCAGCATGACTTTTCGATGTGGGAGGAACCCAGAGTAACTGAAGAAAACCCGCACAGTACTGAAGAGAACAGCCTAACTCCACACATTGGTGCTCATGACTAAACTTCGATCTCTGAAGTGGAGAACCGCAATTAGACACTTGGTCTTCTGTAACACCAGATGTGAGCTAATAGTGCTAAAGGTAAGGAGACAAAAAAATATCTTAAATCTGTGGATGTCAGTCTGCACTTGTCAAGACTCTGCTTTTGTACAGCATGTGAAATGAAAGAAAATCATTTGTTTTCCTAAGAATAGATACATATATATAAATATATATATATATATATATATATATATATATATATATATATATATATATATATATATATATATATATATATATATATGGGATCCGTACAGATCCCTGACAGCACTTTCTGCCGAAGCAGAAATCACTGAACATACATAACCGAAAGTGCTGTTCACCGAAGCAGCACTTTTAGTTATGTATGCTGGTTGTGCCGGTTGCACTACGGTGCGGTTAAGGGAGAATTCCCTTTTCGTCATTGTAGTGCGACCTCGGAGTGAGAATATAAAAGTAGGGGAGGTGTGGGGGGTACAGCCTCCCCCCCCCCCACATGGGGGGGTGCAGGGGGGCTTGCCCCCCTACATAAAAGAAGATTTAGTGTTTTTTTTGAATGGACTTTAACAATTTAACAAAATCGCTTTTTCGGTGAAAGCGCTTTCGTTGAAGTGCGTTCAGGTATTGTGGATTCGGACTATTGAACTTAGTCCTAGATCCATATATACACACACACATATATATATATATATATATATACATACATAAAAGAAGATTTAGTGTTTTTTTTGAATGGACACACACACACACACACACACACACACAAGGAAATACAGGTGGTACAATTCATAAACCAAGTGGCTGCACAATGTTAAGGAATACATACAAATCAGAGCAGCATATGGAAAAATATCAGCATGTACATAAGAAATGTTGAGGAATCACAGCAGGACTGGTTTACTTGTGATAATCTCATACATTTCCAGGAATGCCGGATCCTATCCCTCTGTGATGAGCTCCATTGCACCTTCTACAGCTGTACCTGTGGCTTGTGTGCTACATCCCATATGACCACCAAATCACTGTTCCCTTCTGAGTGGGGTGTGAGTTATTGAAGACCATCTGTAACGTGCTGCCTTCATACTGCACCTGTTCACAGACTGTGTAAAAGTAGAAAAAAGGGAAAACGCCACTGTCGGTGAAAGTGCTTTCAACAATACTTCTTCACATAGCCAGCATTCAAAGATCCTTGTGTCAAAGGACTGACAGGCTCCCACCATATACGATTTACCACATCAAGAAAGGACAGAGCCACAACCACACATGACTTCTCTGACATTGGCATCTTCCTTTCAGTCGTCTTGAGCGCTAATACATACTGCAAGTAAGGCATTAGCAGGTCCACATAGGGATGTTTACATAAAAAGGAAGGCCTATTATTCCCTAAACTGTTAGGTAGGCTACAACAAATATGGCCTCTTAAAGAATGCATTTGTTTAGTACACAAGCAATATTTGCATGATGCCAACATATTTTCAGGAGGGTGATTTTCCAAATGAGCATCTAGGTGGCAAGTGTAAAATCAAATTGACTAATAACAGATAAATAATTTTTCATGTACTTGATGTGTAGTAACACCACTCACCAAAGAATTAACATTTTGCAGCAATTCAGAATAAACAGCACAGATCTCAAGCAAAGACTGATAACTCCAGTTCAGCATACATTAACAGAACATCACTGTAACGTCAGCTATGGTCACACAAGTGCTGCCATCAAACATGAACTTGGGTTTTTTGAAACATGGTTCAGGTTGCCTTCACGCTTCAAGGAGTGCACTTCAATAGATACCTGTCAAGATTACCAAGATCTCTACTGCAGATGCCATATCATACAGTGCAAGATAACCACGAGGGCAAAGAATGCCCAAGCTGTGCCCAGACAAACAATACCAAACCTGCCGCCAGAACAGCCACCAGCCTCAGCTGAGGACAACTGTGACAACAGTGGCCAGGAGCATGGTGGAAATGCCCAAACTACCTCAGTATGTTTTATAAATCTAGTACAGTTCAAATGGTAAAAGTAGCAATGACTAGTACACATATACATATCAACATAACACACAAAATGTTAGGTCAAACACACCCACATCGCCAGGATACAACCAAAGGTGTAAAATACCCTTAATGGCTGCAAGCCAGTATAGTATATGCCGTGATGAAACTAGTCAAAACTGTACTGTGCATTACATGGCCTGTTCATATTACATCTTAGACTAGTACACAAGTAGGTAAGTGTCAAGTTGTCTACCCAACAACACTGGGACTGATGTTGGGCAGCACACAAACAGCAGCAGGAAACTAAGGAAAGCAATGACCAAAGGACTGTTCCTCCTATACCTTTCAACCTCTTAGAACAAGAATTCTTGACAAAACCAAAAATAATGAGGGGAGGCCCAAAATCAGGGAAAGGTTTTAAATCTTGCTCTTCTAAACTAAGAAAGTTGCAATTGCCAGAATTGGACCTTCCCTGTCAGGCACTGATATCAGAGCACTGACAATAAGAAAGGAAAAAGGAATCTCAAGTGAAAGACCTGCTCTGGTAGAGTTTTTAGTTGAATCTAGAACAAAAGCTGCTGTTAAAAACAGGATAATCAGCAGGACATATAAAATACTGAATTATAACAATTATAGCTATAGGAATCAATCAGACGAAGTTAGAGAAGCTTGGGAAGAGACAGGATAAGCGATTTACAAAGAAACAATTGAAACACATATGTATGACTCCCAAATATGTAACAAAGTCTAGAAGATTTAAAATTTTTGCTTGGAAGTGTTTGCATAGGCATTTTTATACCCCAAGCAGACACCAACATGTTTTTTCCTCATATAGATGTTAAATATTGGAGGTGCAATGGGGAAGAAAGAGGTAACTGGGAACATACATTATGAGAGTGTAATGAACTAACAAACTTTAAAATTTCCATACAGAGTACTGTCAGAGATATTGGGTGTGCAATTGGGTGTAACTATTGAAATAATTTTTTGAGCTGGAATCAATTGTCTAGATATTTTAAGGCCTTGTTATGTTTAATTCTGATAACTGCAAACAAAAAAAAAAACAAAACAAAACCATCTGTACTTGAGCTATTGAATATTGTAACAGAAACAAAAATAAAACTGGAAGTGGTATCTTTACATAATGGTAAGAGAAAATTAGAGAAAAAATGGAAATTGTAGGAACAATACAAACAGGACAATGTTTTGGAGAAGCAGTGAGGTTTAAGAGAAGGCAGGAATTGAGCAGTTTATGTAATGTTTGACAAAGATACAAACATTATATATCACGTATAATCTTCTGTAACTGTCAACGTTAATATGGGTTGTTTTCATTTATATAAATGTATGTTTGCCTGTTTCATAAGTGATAATTCAATACAGGTTTTATAATAAAACAATGAGGGATGAATGCAAGTAGGGGCATAGAAAATGGGCAAGAGGGGCTGAAATTTACTAGAGAAAATTAGCGAACTAACCAATGTACTGGCAAATAACTAGGGAGGGAAAGGTAACAGAGTGGTATGAGGCCAACCAGACATTTGGACTGCAGGCTAGAGACTGCCTTCCATACCAGGGACTGATAGAGTATAGGCACAGAGAACGGGATAGGGAAGTGTTAATTAAAAGACCTTCTTTGGTTGAGTTTTACAGAAGATGCTGTTAGAAAAGTGATAATTAGTAGGATGTACATGACATTGCATGATAACTATAAGAATCAATCAGAAGGGGACAGGATATACACCTTCCACAAAACATTTAGGAACCATTACCTATCAAATTTTCTTTTGGGAAATTGGCTAGGCTTAAAATGGCCCCTTGAGTTGTTAAGCCTAGCATTCCAGTATGAGATGACTGGGAACAGAGACAGGAAAGGCAATTTACAAAAGAAGAAAAGGGAGGACATCCTTATACCTCCCAAATATGCAACAAAGTCCAGAAGGTTTTAAGACTTTTGTGTGAAAGTGTTGCATATGTATATTTATCACCCAAGCATACTTTATGCCCCAAGCAGATTTTAGAGAATTTATTTCAGTTATACACAAAATGTTGGAGGTGTGAATGGAAACAGACGTAACCGAGAACATGTTTCTGGGAATTCAGAGTCTATGAAAAATTCTATAGACTACTTTTTGTTACAAATGCTTGAGGAGGAAATGGTTGCAGGTTAGGAAACAATTCTTTTGATCTGGGATACTACACTGTACAAGATGGTTCAACAAACCACTGATTTTACACCTTACTGTGCAAGGCTATTTATCCAGGGTAGTTTATTTATTTGAATCCCATCCGCACTTCACATGTTTTAGTTTATTGGACAAGCACAGCATTATGAACGTTTGCTATAAAAATGAAAGGCAAAAAAAAAAAAAAATTGAGCAGGGTAATGGCCATGAGCCCTGCTACTAATTTTTATCGACACAGAGACATATTTCTGTAGCTGTTTAAAATGTTCAAGTAAAATTCTCAGGAAAGTATGCTATGACACAGAAAGCAGTTAGATGATAGTTTCAGTTACAAAGACAGGAATTCCTTAGACATAGTAAAGCATTACTAAGGATCATGCTATCATCTGCCACAAAATTCAGCTACTAGAAAATGGAAATTAAAATCTAAACCAAACATACCTGAAATACTGAACACTGTGAAGAAGATAAAAGAAATAATATTTGTGTAAAATCTTAACATAACCATAGATGTCCTTCTCTTCCATATTGCAGTATTCTTCCTGTGGGATCCTCCGCCTCAGGTGACCTGAACATCAGTTCCTATACAAAAGTTTTCAGCCTGGTTGCTGTTGGTGTGTTGGACGTCACACATAGGGCCATAAACCAAGGACCTTAAATGTGACAGCTGCACATACAGACCTCAGAACTAACTGCCCAGTCGGACAGTAGCCTAGGAGATGACAAAAGGTGTCCTTCAGACTGGCAGAATGCCACAGACTGTCCAAAAATGAACCTAGTGCCAAGTAGGGGCTCCGTGAAGGCCCACAGACCTGTACATATGAAACTAGATGGACAGAAGGGAGGAAAGGAATACTGCAACATGGAAGAGAAGGACATCTATGGTTATGGTAAGATTTTACACAACTAATGTTGCAGTATTCTTACTGTGGGAGAGTACCACAGCTCAGGAAGGAGGAATGGAGGAGGTAGAGGTAGCGGACTCCAGAAATCCTTGCAAGACTTCCCTTGCAAAACCTGCTCTGGAGTTACAGTCCAGTTTGTAATGTTTGGTGAGGGTATGTACAGTGGATGAGGTGGCTGCCTCAAGGGTGGTAGCTGTGTCTAGGCCTTTGAAGAAGGCTTTGGAGGAAGCAACTGCACTAGTAGAATGAGCCCTGATCCCCTGATTCAGGTCTTTTCCATGGTATGAGTAGCAGAAACAGATAGTTTTCCTGATCCAACTGGAAATAGTCTGTTTGCAAACTGCCTTCCCCATGATTCTGGGATGGAAGGAAACAAAACTTGATTTTCTGATGGACTGGTTTTGTCCAGGTAAAATCTTAACTGTCTGCGAACATACAGGGAGTGTAGTATTCCTCTGTCATTCTGGGGAGAGGAGAAAAAGGTTGGTAAGTGAATGGACTGATTTAGTGATAGCTCGTTGACCACTTTGGTCATGAAGGAGGGGTTGGTGAGCAGATTCACCCTGTCTTTATAGAAGATAGTGTAAGGAGGGCATGCCATGAGTGCCTGTAATTCTGAGACCCTTCTTGCGGAAGTGAGGGCTACCAGCAAAACTGTTTTCCATGTGCACATCTGTTGAGATGCAGAAGATGGCTGGTTCAAATGGAGTCTGCGTAAGTTTCTCCAGGATATAATTTAGGTCCCAGGGTGGTGGGGTAGGCTTTCTGGATGGTCTTATGTGTAAGACCCCTTTTAAGAACAATTTAACATCCAACTTGGAGAGTAAAGGAAGTTACAGGGGTAGGCAGGTAGAGATAGCAGAGAGGTGCATTTTCACTGAAGTGTATGAAAGATCTGCTTTAATCAGCTCACACACATAAGCTAAGACTAAAGGGACATCTGCTAGAAGGGGGTCCTTATGTCTTTGGAGACACCATCTGGAGAATCGCTCCCATTTAGAAATGTAGGATCTCCTTGTAGTGGGTTTCCTGGCCCCCTGCAGGATAGAAAGCACGTCCTCTGTGTAGCAGTGTCTGAAGGGTGCTACAGGTTTTTCACCCAGAGAGTACGGCTCAGCATCTCTAGGTGTGGATGGATGAGAGTGCCCTTCTGTTGTGTGAGTAGGTCCACATTGTGATGTAACTTGTGGTAATTGCCCTTGGCGAGAGATTGTAGAAGGGAGAACCAATGATGTCTTGGCCAGTAGGGAGTCACCAGCAAGATTTTTGGCAAGTCTCTCCTGATCTTCAGGAGGACTTTATGAATGAGAGCGGAGTGGAAAAAGGCATACAGAAACTGTCCCTTACATGAGATGGTAAAGACATCCACTCTCCAAGCTAGGGGAGAGTGGCGTTTGGTACAGAATTTTCTCAGTTGTCCATTCTGGGGGAGGCAAACAGATCTATATGTCGTGCACCCCATCAGTGGACCACGTCTAGGAAAACTTCCCTGTGTAACATTCACTCATGATGTAGAAAGAAAGATCCGCTTAGAGCAGGGGTGTCCAACCTTTTTAGTTGCAAGGGCCGCATTGAGTCAACAGAAATGGTCTGGGGGCAAACGGCAAGTGAGGACCAAAAAAAAATAAAAAAGGTCTCTCACAAACTGAAGAGCAAAAAAAAAAACCACCCACAATAACGTATCCCTAACGCCATTAAAAAGTGTTATGATACACAGCAGCATTTGATATTCCTTCCATTTAGCTATATTTAACAGCCAAAAAGATATTCAACCACATGTGCACAGCAGTAGACAGCCATCATACTAAGGGACATTTCTGTTACAACATCATCACATTAACTTATTCACGTACAGTATGATCATACACATGATGCACCAGTATAAAGCATTCATCTGGCAGCATTTTTCTCTTACAACCACTTAACTGGAGTAAACTTCTCCACAGTGTGTATTATTTTCTAACAAACATCTGTATCGTGCATCTATTAAAATACATTCTCTTGACTTTGACTAAAACTTGTTCAGTGCATGCCTTGCTGTGGTCACCCTCTCCACATTCCTATTACAGTCACTTGCCTCTCTGCTATGTACTGTACCATGACATATTGCTTCAGAATACTCACTGATGAGAGATCAACTCACCTCCTACAGATATTTCACTGTAACTCACACTTCAGCTCTCTTCTAGATTAAAGCTATTCTCACATCACGCAGTTTAACAGCAAAACAAAATGTATACATTATGCTAGCTTGACACAGTAACGTGCAATTCAAGGATTCTTAAACAGATGGTTTCAAGAAACAGAACACAACTCAACATGCATTGTTTACTTCTGCATCAAATATACTACAATTCAGAACTGCTACATATTTCAATTCTTTTTCCTGGATTGCAATCTTGTTAGTTGTAAAAATGTCAAACATGACTGGGAAAACACAGTTAGCTCCTTTGTCAGGTAGGCTATCAAGCAAAGCTTGGGCAGTTTACAGAAATCAGACATCTTAAGTGGGTGATTTAGAAATACGCAGAGCTGGGTATCATATTGTACTTTTTGGAAGCATTACAAACAGGATCCAGATGGCAGGACAGTAAACCTACATCTTTAGGAAAATGACCCTTAAAATAAATGCTCTACTCTACTGATTCAGTACACATTTACACTGAAAAGTCGGAAGAACCATCTTGTTATTAAGACAAAACAGCAGCCAATATCTGGTGATGACTGCGTTCTAGGATCAAAAGTAAATCCTGTCATAAAGTCAGTTAACAGGATGACTAAACATCCAAGAAAGTACTCAATGAATACAAAAAGGTAGTGATCCCTGCTGTAGAACTGATCTACAAGATAACCAGTGATCTCACTACACCTCTGAAGCATTAAGGGGAGCAAGATAGGCTACGGAATCTGCCCCATTTTATAAAATTTGTACATTTGAGCACTGTCTCATCCTAGCTAGCAGAAAACATTCTGAGGTGGCCAGAAGGCACAGTAGCAATCTTTGTGGAATGTGGAACTGTCATAGCAAAGCTAAAACACATCAGCTTTAGAATGGTTTACAATGCTGTCTCTTTGTGTCCAAACATGTTTTTCATGTGTATTAAATGAATAGGCTTTTTAATGTTTCCAGAATGTTTCTGCTTGGGACTCCATTGAAAATGGAACATCTCACATGCACATTTCTTGTCAACAAATGACAGCAAACAAATAAATAACATACTGCCCTTTTGTTCCTCAAAGAAGAATCTGAAAAATATCTTACCTCTCATAACCCCATTCTCAGAAAAAAAAGTGAATGGATAAATTAACTCTTCTTAGCTGGTCAGGGAATAGTAGAGAAGTACTAAGAATATGTCATAACTTTTAAAAGCAAATTATTTTTAAATGAAATTAACTACATTCTATATATGCAACTACTTTGACGAAACATCAAAATTCACTTAAAGACTGCACCTCCCATGACCTTAATACAACAAGCTTCACTAAGAAATTCAGAATCTATACCCACTTAGAAGAAAATGCATATTTAGATATATATTTTATGATACAGTTGATGACCGCCACATCAGAAGTACTGCACAGTGCTCTTCGTCCATTTCAGTACCTTTTTTTATCCATATCATTGTGCCTGAATGTCGTAGTAAAAGAATCATATAGTTTAGCTTACCTTTTACTGGTGGAGATGTAGTCCGTGGGTAAAAATAAATAAATCCTCCTCACTCTGAGTCTTCTCTTTCATCGCCGCGATCTCACTCCTTCCTTCATCTGAAACTTTTTAAACTAGTTTACCGCAAATGTAAAAAACGACTGAACGGTGTTTTGGCGCATGCGCAGACCAGCTGAAAGACGCTGTTGGCGCATGCGCAGAACAGCTTAAGGACGCGGACGTGAAAACACACGGAAAATAAGTGAAATTTCAATATAAGGGTCGCGGGCCGCATGGAAGAGCTCTGAGGGCCGCATGCGGCCCACGGGCCGCAGGTTGGACACTCCTGGCTTAGAGCATCTGCCTGAAGGTTGTCCTAGGAAGGGATGTATTGTTGCCTGTAGAGATAATTTGTTCTGTGAGGCTAATTCTCACATTTGCATTGCCAACTGCATAGAACATAGGACCTGGTCCCCCCCTGTTTGTTGATGTACCACATGACAGTGGCGTTGTCTGTGAAGTTTAGCAAAGGGCCTGGCTGAAGGATAGGGAGAAAAGCCTTCAGGGCTAAATGAACCGCCATAATTTCCCTGAAGTTGATATGTTTCCTCAAGAGGGATGCCTGCCAAGGTGCTTGTACCTTGAGTCCCTTCATGGTAGCCCCCCCAGCCCAGATCAAAGGCATCTGTGTGCATATGTTGAGCTGGTGTGGGGGGTAGGAGGGGTTTGTCCTGGATTCCTTTGAACCTGTTGTATCCAACACCTTAGTTCTGTTTGTAGACAAGGTAGGAAGGGTATATGGAAACCTAGAGGATGGCTGTGCTGGGATCACACATTCTTTAAATACCACTGCAGCTTCCTCATGTGCATCCTGGCTAGGGGAAGCATAGGGATGGTGGCTGCCATAAGACCCAGAAGGCACATAAACTGTCTTGCTGACAGCTGGTCTATCTGGAGGAGGTCCTGGAAATGGTTTGTCAAGGAGATTACTTTGTCTTGGGGTAAAATCCTTTCATTAAGTTTGTACGAATACTGCAACCCAGGAAGACCTTGTCTTGTTCTGGGGAGAGGGATGACTTGGGGAGGTTCAGTGTGAAACCTAGTCTCTGAAGTAGGGGCATAGAGAAAGAGAGATGATTTTTGAAGGTCTCTTCTTTTTCTGCAAGAATTAGAATATCGTCTAGATAGGGATAGATATGTATGCCCTTGGTCCTGCAGAAGGCTATGGCAGGAGATAGGCATTTGGTGAAAACCCTTGGTGCAGTGGACAAACCAAAGGGCAAGGCAGTGAATTGAAAATGAGAACAATGCCCAGCAAAGCGTAAGTATTTCTTGTGGTTTGGGTGCATGGATATATGGAGGTAAGCCTCCTTGAGGTCCAAAGTGCCCATGAATGCTTGTGGTGGCAAAAGTGGAAGCAGGGTCTGTAAGGACAGCATTCTGAAAGAGGGGACTTTAAGAAAAAGATTTAGAATGGGTAAAGTCCAGGATTGGTCTCCATGGTCCATCCTTTTTTGGAACGAGGAAAAGTCTGGAGTAAAAACCCTTTCCTTCTTGTCCTGATGGGACAGGTGCTATGGTGCCTTGCGCCCGTAGATCCAAGACAATGTGGGGTATTAGGTGAAACTGATTTTTGGGTGGAAAAGGAATGCTCTGTGGGTGGGTCTTTCCTGCTAGGACAGGAAATATCCTTTTTCCACTACTGCCAGCACCCAGTGGTCTGTGGTGATTTCTTTCCAAAGAGGCAGACAGTGAGAGAGACGGGAAGACAGAGGGAGATGGGCAAGGCAGTCACGCATTATTGCCATTATTTCTGTCCTGAAAGGACTGCCTTTGGGCTGGCTAAGAGGTATTCCTAGAAGAGTATTGCCTCCCAGTCCCGTTCCTATTCCTGATAGAAGAATGGGTGGTCGTAGAGGGGGCCCTTCTGACATAGAAGGTTTTGGCATGATAATTTCTATAGTACTTGGGTATAGGAGATGCCAGTAGGTGTTTAATATCTTGTAGCTCTTTGCTCTGCTCCTGTAGATTTTTAAACAGTTCTGCAGACTGCTTACCAAACAGAAGGTTGTGATCAAGAGGTGCATCTAGAATTTTGGACTTAAAATCTTCTGGCAGTGGTTGGAGCCTAAGCCAGGAGTACCTACGCAGAACTAATGCATTTGCTGCTGATGTAGCAGAGGCCTCTGCTGCATCATAACTGCACCTAATGGAGTGCCTGGCCAACTGGGATGCCAGGGATAGCTTAGATACTACTTCAGCTTTGTTAGGAGAGTCAGGCAGGGAGTTCAGAAGTGTAGAGGCTTGTGATACCAAGTACAAAGCAAATGTCAACATATGCGTATGGTAGTTAATTGCTCTGAAGGCCAGGGTGGAAGAGGTGCAAGTCTTCTTGCCCAGTCTATCCATAATTTTATTGTCTATCTGAAGGTAAGAGAGATGAAGGGAGCACTCCAGATTGTCTATCTGGGGCCACAGCTATTACAGCAGGGTTCCACCAAGGGGGGGGGGGGTTACTAGGAATTTGTGGTCATCAGGCACCTTATAGAAATGGTCAGGTCTCCTTGGGGCAGGTGGCCAAAAGTCATGGTTCTTAGAGCAAGACGCAAATGTGTCAAGGTATGCAGGGATCACTGGACAAATGGCTGATGGGGAGGGTGATTCAACCTGCAACAACTCAAAGTATCCTTTTTGAGTTTTGGTCATTTGGGAAGTATCACATTTGCAATATCCTTTCATCTTACTGACAGTTTCACCAAATGTTATGTCCTCTGGAGAGGAATCAACTTCAACAGAATCCTCATCTGGAGAATAATTTTCCGGGGAGGGAGGCTATTTGGGATGAGCAGGTGATAAGACTCCTCAGAGCAAGAGGAAGAGGGCCTCCTCTTCTTCTTCCTGGGGAATAGAAGGAAGGAGTGAGGTAGCAGAAGTAAGCCTTGGGCTAAGCACTGGAATAGAGGGGGCTGAGGAGTTTGTAGGCCTAAGGGCCATGAAGGCCTTGCATCAGGGACTGAGTAAAAGACTGCCAGTCCAGTTATCCTTCAGGTGGGGTAGATAAATGTTTAGTTTTTTGTCTTCTTTTTAAAGGAGTAGCTTTGGGAGACACTGTAGGCATTGATTCTGGGGCCTTAAAGGAAGGAGACTCGGGTTGCCGAGATCCAGAAGGGCATCCAATGGAACCTGGTACCCCCTCGACTTTGAAAATAACTGACATCTGAGACATCTCCATGGACGTGCTGGCTAGCTCTTCGGAAATGGCTTCCTAAAAGTAGAAGCAGACGGCTCTAGGTGACGTCCCTCAACCCCTATATCAGCAGTTGGCAGGGTGTCCACGACTGAGAAACAGTGGTAATAGGCTGCTAAACTTTGGCCTTTTTCTTTGGTGGTTCCATTGGGTCAGCTAATTCCGGATCCATCCTAAGAGCTAGCTTCTTAAGCCTTTGATTTTCTAAGTACAGGTTAAGGGCAGCCAAACAGCTTCTAAGAGTTTTAGGGATGAAGAATTGGCAGATGGAGTAGGAGTTATGGCCATGTTCCCGGCCTACACAAAAGACGCAATGGTCATGGATGTCCTTATGCAGAATTTAACGCCCCACATCAGCATTTACCTTTATTAACGGACATCGGTTAATGTGAAACCAGTAAACCAAGCACAAGCAATTAATATAAGTAAGAAATCCCCAACGGTGTACTTGGCTTTAGACGTCTTGACAGAGAGGAGCTATGCAATCAATCTGACATTTGACTGCGGCGGAAAAGTTTTGAGGTCTGTGCGTGCAGACGTCACATTTAAGGTCCCTGGTTTATGGCCCTACATGTGATGTGTAACGCACCAACCACAACCAGGCTGAAAGCTTTTGTATAGGAGCTGACGTTTGGGTCACCTGAGGTGGAGGATCCCACAGTAAGAATACTGCAACATGAGAATAGAAGGACATCTAGAGATGGGATCCCTAGAAAAGGGAAGGTTCAAATCACATTGAAATAAATGGAATTTGTGGGAACAGTACAGGAAGACTAATATTCAGGAAGGGGAGTGATATTTGCATGAAGAAAGGAACTGTGCAAATTATGTAATGGCAGAAAAGTGTTAAAATGTATGATGCATAAAAAATAATAGATATATTAACAAGATCTGATCTCTATCACTCTGTGTATCAATATCACTTCTTAAAAAATGTCATGTTTGACAACTAAGTTTAAGAATCCTTTTTATTGTTTAACAGTTTGCTTAGAAGGCAGTTAGGCTCATCATTATATCACAAATTCTAAAATTCCTGAAAAACACAAACTTTATTAGGAACAGACCAAAAATGTGAGGCAAAAATCTCAACATTCTTAAAAAATTTGGACAGCTGAGAGGTAATGTTCTAATATAAACAGAATACACAGATGGCAATTTAACATGGGTACACTAGTTAATTTCTATTAAATTTTTGTCTGAATTGAGATGAGTTTATATTCACAGCCGAGAGCTCTGTGCAGTTAGCCATGTACAACTTCCCTTCCTGGAGTACAAATATAACATTTAGAATGCAATGTGCACTGCTACCTGTGATTTCATCACTCATAACTGCTAGTGGCCTTCCTTGTACAGCAATGCAAATATCTGCTTCCGTATGTTCCTGCAAGATAAGAATGTACATCTGACACAGAGTATCTGACTGCAGCAGTGCACCAATTCCCTTCACATACTTTTCCATTCACTGCCAAAGCTGGGGATTGTCCAGTTTCTTGCCCAGGATATTTGCATAACACCACGATTGTACAGTAACCCAGACAATCTCTCGTCTCACCACTGCTGCTTCTGTGGCCACTTTAAAGCTTGCAAGCCACATCGTCTCTCATGGTGCATTCTGTTTACATGCCGTCTCCTTACTTCACTGGTGTTTCTGGCTTGCAAGATGATTCACAATGGTATAATTTCTTGTGTGATCTAGGCAGCAGATGCAACAAAACAGAAAAAGGTTTCTCTCTGTCTTGATAGAGGACATCAGATCCGAATGGTTAAACATGATCTGTAACAGTTTTATGGCAGATCTTTGCTTTCTCAATAGGTGTACAAAGCATGACAGTATTTTATTTATTGAAAGTTGTTCAAATGGTGAAGTACTAAAATCAGAAAAAGAAAACTTGCCAACTGTAGTATCAGGAGATAATGACTGCTTCTTTGGCCAACTACATCATTTGGAAGTGATACACTGTACCCACACAACTTGTCCACAGTTACTATACAATGTGGATGCAGCATCTTTTTTTTTCCCCACAGAAGATGAACTTCACTAGTATAATACTCTGATTAGAAGTGGATCACATATACAGACGGTTGTAGAACAGAAATTATTTGTCATAGTTGATGCTGACCTTCACAAATACCTAAACACTATAATGAGAACGGGAATTGCCCCTTCATTTTTTTCTAACGTGCACAGACTATGAACAGAAACAGAAGCCAAAGCCATTATGGCACCAGATCATACGACATCCATTCCACTACAGCAGCAGTAGCTCAGTACGGCCTTCCATTGTCTGTCAAGGTAACTGCACTGGTAACTGAAATGACATGGATCCCATTCTATCGCAGGGCATCAACAACAGTAACCAAGTGCAATTCCCATCATCTCCTATGACACCAGAAGCTCAGCACAGCTCCCTCTACAGTGGGACAACAGCAAAGCTGTGCTTCCAACTTCCAGCAGCATGACTAGCTGCAGCTCCCATCCACCGGCAGGTCAAAGCAGCAGTAGCTCAGTATGACTCCTTCCTCTGAAAGCACAACATGACTGGACTGTAAGCTTTAACAGCAAAAATGAAAACTCCAAGTATCGGACACACGGAATATATCGAAATAAAAACAAGTTGATTCAAAATTCATAGAGCTTTCGGGCATAACCCTTCATCAGTGTGTGCAAATGAAAATAAGCAATCACAGTTCAACTTAAATTTAAAACCCATGTGACAGCCCCAATCATAAAACACTTAAACAATTAAGTAAACAACTAGAACATTTACAGGGAAAAATAATGAATTCACCAACTTGCGAATTATCAAAGTCTGATAAGTAATAAAAAAAAATGATATAATATACCTCATGAAATCATTTTATCAAAGGCATTCATCTTAAAAATGAATTTTAAAAACATTTGTTACCTTCTTAATAAAAGTTTGATACTAACAGCAATATTCAGCCCAGATGCATACATGGCCTACCTCTAGACATAAAATCCATTCATACTCACATATCTTAAGAGTATTAATCAAGTCAGTTCCTCTTCTGTTTTTTTTTATCTATCTGTCACTCTAAAAAGGAACCTGTGCTCTATACCTTTATCACCTACATGTTTGGCAAGTGCATTGCTGATCACCCCCCTCCATATTTCTGATTTGTGTTCTGTGATTCTCTCTAAGCTTTCTCATATACTTTCCTATATAAAAGGCAGGACAATTGACACATTTAGCCAGATAAACAATATTAGAAGTACTGCATGTTGCATGAACATAATTTTCTTCTTAGTTGTGGAATGTATAAATTCATCATCTTTTATAATGTCATTACAACACTTACAACTGTAACAGGGAAACATACCCATTTTGTTTATTCGTAGAGGGTGACTAATACACAAACTTTTGTAGCATAATCGCTGTTTCAAGTTAGGACATTTCCTATACACAAAACATGTTTTTTCACCTACTATTCTACTGATCACAGGCATAGTTCCTAAAATATTCCAATTTTTTTGTTATATTCTGGATCTCATGGAATCTCCTACTGTAAGCAGTAACATAACTCATATAATTATGACGTATACTGCCTGTTTCCCATGTCCATATCGTTAGCTATAAAATTGGGTTTTGCAACAGATATCTGTTCCCCAAGACATCATTTTTCACATTCTGCAATAACCTATCTTCATAGCCACAGTCTTTGAACTCTTTTATAAGCTCATTTAATTCATTGCAACATGGTATGCTATCAGTATTTAGTCTGCCAGCTCTCAGAAACTGGCCTTTAAATGTACGTGGGGAGTGCATATTAGTCCTATGGGTAAATCTATTCATTTGAACCTCTCTTCTAAAGATCGAAGTAGTAATATTAGACCCATCTTTTATTAAACTAATGTTTAAATAATTAATATTCTCTTTGGAACATGTTGCTGTAACCTGCAAAAAATTGGTAGTGTGGTTCAAATAATCAATAAATGAAAACAGATGAGAATCATCTCTACCTCACAACAAAAAAAATGTCATAAATAAAATGCTTAAAAAAGAGAACTTTATCTACATCCTCATGCATACAACGATAGGCACAGTCTTCCTCCCATTTTCCTATAGCAATATTTGCATATGGTTGGCAACAGATGTGCCCATTGGCCTTGCCAGTTTTTTGATGACAGATATGATCCTGAAACATTTATTTTATTTATTTTTATTTATTTAACATTTGTTGACCGGGAAAGTCCGACTAGGTTCCACATATCCTGTTTTCAGTGGAGGCCCGGGGAGAAATGCTCCAAAAGCATGTCTTTAGAATGTGGGAGGAAACCGGAGTACCCGGAGGAAACCCACGCGAACGCACGGAGAACATGCAAACTCCACACATAAGGCACCCCAGCCGAGAATCGAACCGGAGAACCTCTTGCTGTGAGGCGACAGCATTAACCGCTGCACCACTGCGCCGCCCATAAGTAAACATAAATACATTACTATTTAAAACAATCTCAAGTAACTCACAAATTGTTTCCATTTCTCTGCCACACATACCTGTATTTCTGCACAAGAAATTATGCACAACCTCAACACCAAAATCAATGGGAATCATAGTGAATAATGAAAAACGACTTAATATCTAAGGTGACGAAAAATATATTCATACTCTGTGTGAATTATACCAGTCGAATAACTGATGTAAAAAAAAATCTCTGGTATCTTGTATATAACTTCTTACTTTCAGTAGAAATTTACTTAAGACAGACTGTAAATATAACGATATGAGCTCAGTAATCCACCCACTACCTGAAACTATAGGTGTCATGGGTGGACAATTCAAACTCTTATGTATTTTAATGTAATCCGTACAAAACAGGTATTAACGGACAAGAGACATTAAAAAAAAATTAAAAAGATAAATACCAATGCCATTATTAACCTGTAACTCATAAATGCTCATGTTCACATTACATACAAACCTGGAAATACCCGCATTTTTGATCTCAGTAAAAGCATTTATAGCATTTAAAAAACTTAAGCATACAAGAAACAGTCAGTTTTGTCCAGCATCATTACAGCTGCCCCCTTGTCTGCCTGTTTTATTATAATGTCTGATATTTTCCAGTATTTTAAGTGCTTCATTTTCAGCAGAAGTAAGATTATAGAACTTCCTTTTATCCTTCTTTATATAATAAGCATGTATGTCATGTTCACAGTCCTCACAGAAAGCAGTTACCACCGGGCAAATGACTGGTAATAAAAAGACTAGACTTTTTACATACCTGAGCCGTTGAAGAATCCTTAAAAACAATTTTACGACTAAGGTTCTTGGTAAACATTTTCAAGCCCATAAGGGCATCAACTATATTATAGCTGTTAGGAGGGATAAACTGTAATCCTTTCTGTAGCAAACTCAGATCATGCTATTGCAAGACTGGAAAGATTAACAAAGCATTTACTTAAGTCGCCTGACTCTTCATTCTGTTGCGGGTTTGAGGTCCCCTGTTGCTCCATCTATTGCACAGGGTCTGCCTCTCGATAGAGCTCTCTCTCGTGTTACAGTTGCTTCCAGTAACTAACAGCAGGGGTGTCGGATACTTCAGAAAATCCTCAGGAGGATGGACTCTAGCATTAGTGGTTGTCACATGGATGGTTACAGTTGTTCCTTC
Organism: Protopterus annectens; assembly: GCF_019279795.1. NCBI lineage: Eukaryota > Metazoa > Chordata > Ceratodontiformes > Protopteridae > Protopterus > Protopterus annectens. The sequence continues at coordinate 362,490,215 of NC_056751.1, forward strand.
AGATCCAGTAGAATGGACCATTTGTTATATGGTAGTCATCAGATTACTACCATTTCTAACCTGTTCTGTGTAATATTACAAATTTCATTTGTAGAAAAATCATCAAGGGTATTCAATCGTTCGCGTGGTACACTGCTCAGAATCTTACCTCTGAGATTATTATCAATAATAGACCATTCCCTCGACAACGAGAAGATGTTTTCACTTCTAAAAATATTTTAAGTCTCTATGTAATTTACGTTTCTTAACAGCCATCAGTTTCTTTTCAAACTCAATCACTCAAGCATCTCTTTATAGGGATGAGAATTAAAAGCAGGCATTTCAACCAAATAATTTTCTAGCTTAGCGATCTCATCTTGTAAATTAAGCTCGATCTTATGAAAAAACTCATTCATCAGCCTCATGTACTCTGCTTTCAAGCTAAGGTTCAATTCCTGCCACTTACCTAGCAGTTCAGGATAGGCATTGCCAAATGACGGCAATTTAAGTATTCTGAGCCCATTAGGGACTATGCCATATTCTAAGTATGCAGAAAAACTGAGGCACTGCCATTGTAATTTCTTAAAAGACTGATTATATCAAATTTTTTTATTAATTATCCGTCTTTGATAATTTACAAGTTGGTGAATTCATTATTTTTCCCTGTAAATGTTCTAGTTGTTTACTTAAATGTTTAACTAAGTGTTTTATGATTGGGGCTGTCACATGGTTTTTAAATTTAAGTTGAACTGTGATTGCTTATTTTCATTTGTACACACTGATGAAGGGTTATGCCCGAAAGTTCAGTGGATTTTGAACAACATTGTTTTTACTTGAATATATTCTGCGTAAACAATACTTGGAGTTTTCACTTTTGAAGTTTGGACTTCGTTTCTCCAAGAATGGTTAACCTTGGTGCTGGTCTGGTTGGTTCGTTTGTTTGGACTGTAAGCTCTGCTACACAAGTTCCATTCAAGTCTGCTCCGCATTCTATAAAACCAATGCTCCCCAAACATAATCCACCAACTAAACTAGTCACTGAATACTATTATTACTCCAAAACTACCAGCTCGCTAGTTGCCTGCTCGCCATGTCTTCAATGCATGGCAGAAAAGTAGTGGAGTCTCTGTCCAAAGAGCTGCTGATTGGCCCCTTCACCCTACAGCCAGAAAATAAATATTCTGACTTATTTCATACAAATGCAGACTTATAAAGCCAGACATTATGTAGAGCAAACAGACAGGAGACTGCCTTCAGCTGCAGGAACATTCTGTGCATTTACAAAACAGTAACCAGAGTTACAGTATTCCAAGTTGTTTCATACAAGGTCAGTATTAATCCTTTAAAAGCTAGACAGACTAAACAAATGACAAAGGAATAAGTTGCCTGCAACTGCAGCCATTCCTCCTAACCCATTTAGAGACTCCAGCCCTCAATTACTTGAGATCCTAAAAGCATGATGACTTGAAGAAAAGACATGGATATTCTGTGCAGTTGCAAATAGTTTTGACTTAAGTACGCACAAAACCGTAGCAACAGGGAAAACAAAAAGTCCCAACTTATTTTAATAAATGCAGTCTGTTTCTATGTAAACGGGGTGATCAAATGATGAGAATAAGTTGCCCACAACCAGCTTTCCCCACCCCCATTTACTGACTGCAGTTCTAATTACCACCCAGACCAAAATAAGATACAAAGTCAGGGACATTTGGTGAAGCTGGATTCCTACAGTAATGTGAAGGACTGAAGAAGTTTTTTTTGTTTTAGTTTTGTGTTGAAGGCTGGGGGCAGTGTGGATATGGTGGGCCATGACTGGCCACATTACTGTAGGAAGTCAGTCGGCTTACTACAGTAATTTGAAGGTGCATGCTAAACTGTAATGGCTTTGGAATCCAGGAATATGTTTAACTTCTGTGATTCCAGACATTTTTGCGGAAAGCTAGAAAATAAAATATTAAGTACTGTATGTGTAGATATTTCACATTTTTTACGGTATGCATAAAAAGACTTTTTATCCTTGTATTCAAATATTTTTTATCTGTTTTTTTGCCATAAGTCACTGAAGAAAAGGTCTAATGAGGATCAGCCCCATAGCAGAATTCTGAACAATGAAGACTACAAGTGTCACTGGTCATCCATGTGAATATACACTACAGATCTGTAAATGAATTCAGGCAGCCTTTCTCAAAGTTAAGTCAAAAAGTGCAACTTTCAGTCATTTGTCTAATGCTGGAATTAGGTATGCAGTTCACAGGTCAGCATCTCATCATGGATATCTAACATTCTTTAAGTATTATTTCTGTATCCAACATTTTTCAGAACTACACATTACAGCTCAAAGATCTTAACAAAAACAATGAGTGCTACTAACCTGTGCATATTTCCCCTTGCAAATTATTCCATTCCAGTCTGTGACATTGATGCAGTCTGGATTTCTTATAAGAAAATTGTCCAATCGTCCCACAAGCATATCTTTGTAGCCACTCACAGAACCATCAAAGTCATTAAACACAGCATTTTTGTCTCCATCTTGCTTGCAATCTTCAAACCAAGGGCCAGGTTTACAAAAGAACACCTTTAGGGAAACCTTGCAATAAAACATAAAAGGAAACTGTATTACACTTCCTTTTCCCATAGTTCACTGCAAATTAGTTCTGCAGTGCCAGCAGTCATACTTCACAAAACATAAATGAAAGATTATTTTTAATAATGTTTTTAAGAGGGAGTAGTTTAACCCGTTATCCACAAATACATAAAAATGGCCTCAAAAGGAAAAATAATTAAAGTGACATATATATCCAATGACTTCTATAAAGGCACTTTTTTTTTTTTTGCATTACACAGCACAATTAAAACATTAGTAATGATCTGCTTTGCATAGAAGTACAATATAGCTACAGTATGTAATATGGCAAGTGCTCACGATGAGAAAGAAAATGATTTAGCACCTACAACTGAAATCTGGTTCATACATAGTCTTACAAGTTATATCAAGAGTCCTGTCCTAAGATCACAATAAAACCGCCTGCAGATAATGTACACCTCCTCCTCTTACTACTCTGAAAATCAGTCTTTCTAACAAAGGCATCCCTTCATAGTACCACCGACAATCTTGAAGGTGGAGTTAGAAGAAAAGGCACTCAGGTTCGTCTCCTTAGTACCATGGAGATGCTTTTTGAGTCTGTCAGCACTTGCCTGGGAAAGGTAATCAAAATGGTAGTCATTAAGGGTGGACCACCAACATGACCTTAAACATCATCTTGTTTTAAATCCCTTAAATCAAGTGTGCAATGTCATCAGGCAAAATATTGCATACCTTTAAAAAAAATGTCTAATATACCTACATACATATAAGGTATTTTTGAGTAAATTGTGCTCAGTCACCCTCCTACTGCATATGTCCTGTTCCTCCCACTTCCTGGAAAAAATTAAAGAAATCTCTGACTATACTACCACTCTTCTTGGTTGACCCTAATGACTTCCACAGTCTATTGGAACTCAAATAACCAGCAGTACAATCAGACACCTTGCATCTAATGTACTGGCCAATACCTCTATAAAGATTTTAGTCGGGATGCTACATATACAGAACCTGCAAAGCTAAATGGCAGTGCTCCAAAGCAAAACAATCTTCCAATAGTAGCTTCTTCCACCATAATCAGTACAAATACAAAGTTCAGGTGATAGCATACTCTCCAATTCCTTACCATCAGGAATCAAGTCAAATCATGCTCTAAAGAAAACCTAAAATGCATGTGTGTGTGTGTGTGTGTATACATGTATCTATGTCACAATGTCTATATGTATGTCACAATGTCTACTTAACAGAATATTAACTGTGACAAAGTGCAACTCCATAACAGCAACAGAATGGAACTTCAAAAGTCCACAACCTTGACAGCAATATGTTTTGCCCCCTGAACATCCCACACCAAGTGTTAATTAAACATACCAACTCTGAGACTATACTACAGTGGAGAAAAGGCAAAATCACTGCCCCCGCTGTAGTAAGATCTTGTGAAGCCAGCTACTGCTATTCATTGTTCTGCACCACTGATGTTTCAGTCCGTCAAAGTTGTGCAGTTCCACTAATATGGTCTTGATCTTCTGGTTAAGTCGTCCTTTTCAAATAGGCCCATATATAGATATGAGCACACACACACAAACACACAAGTGCATTATACATAATATGCTGGATAGCCAGCTGGTTCACAGATAAGATCCAGAAAGCTATGACTGGCAAGACCACCTCCTCAAGGAAGCCAGTCACCAGTGGAGTCTCTCAAGGCTCTGTGCTGGGCCTGCTCCTCTTTGGCAACTACTTCTTAGAAGTCAAGGCTGACAAAGTCTACAGATGATTGCAAACTGGGAGCAGTCATAGACTCCCCTCAAGACACTAACAGCTTACAACAGGGTCTAACACAGGCACATGACTGTGGCCAAAGCAATGGCTTAAAATTTAGTCCAGTGAAATGCATTATAATACCTTTTGGGAAACTGGCCACCCCAGGAAACTACATCATCCATAAAACACCCCTAAGAGTTGACCATTAGTCAGGGGTCTGGGAAAATATGTAGACAGTAACCTGGCCCTCAACAACGTGTGTCCAAGGTTGTAAGGAAATCCTTCTATGTTACTCAACTTATAAGTAAGTTCATGAGATCTAGGTCCAGGGAAGTTACTGTACCACTATACTTGTCCCTCATCAGACCCATCACTGAGTATAATGAAGTACAGGTGTGTACACTTAGCATAAATGTAGATGTTCGAGTGTATTCACTGTTGCAGTCATCACATTTGGGCTATCTGCTTGCAGTAGCCCTCAGTCGGCCTGATTATCAAAGTCTTGGGTCCTGTGTTGGTTGCTGTCTCTTCCTCCGTGATGTCAGGTCATCAGGGGTATAAAACATGCAGCCGATGCCATTACATCAGTTTTTCTTGCCCCAGATGTCAGGTCCCTAATGGGAAGCAATTAAATATATATACAAAGTTATACCTCCAACAAAAAAGCAAATACACCAAAAAGCTTTTAAGCATAGTAAAGGAGAGTAGAGGTATAGCCAAAAGAAGTCAGGGGGCTGGAGGGAGGGTAACCAGGACTGCAACAGTGAATACACTCAAACATCTACATTTATGGTAAGTGTACACAACTGTACTATATTTTTTGTTTCACTGTTGCAGTCATGACATTTGGGTAGATTCCCAAAGCTAAGGTTGGGAGGAGGAATTTAAATAGCATTAGGACCAGCTATAAAGCCCTGCAAGACAGTAGTGTCAAAGCCAGCTCTGGATTTAGAGAAAATTGACAAATGATAATACTTAGTGAACATATGTACAAACCTCCAGGTAGCAGCTTCTAGGATGTCCCTGGTAGGGACGCCTCTGAGAAAGGCTGTAGAGGTAGATGCAGCCCTGGTTGAATGGGGTCTGTTGCCCTGTGGGATAGGTTTTCCATGGTGCTTATAGCAGAAATGAATGTAATGGCCTATCCATTTAGAAATGGTTTGCTTTGAAATAGCCTTCCCCTCTGTCCCTGCAGCAAATGCCATCAGTTGTTAAGATTTCCTTTGAGGTTTAGTCCTGTCCAAGTAGAATCTAAGTTGTCTGTGCACATCTAAGGAGTGCAGTATCTGTTTCCCCTTTGTTCTGTTGGATTAGGAAAGAAGGTTGGCAAATGAATGGACTGATTAAGAGCCACACTGGATACCACCTTGGGCATGAAGGAGGGACTGGTTCTGAGGGACATCCAGTCCGCATGAAAAATGATGAAAAGCTCAATTGCCATAAGGGCCTGTAATTCGGATACCCTTCTTGCTGAAGTGATTGCTAAAAGGAATGCTGTTTTCCAAGAAAGGAATTTTAAATCTGCAGTAGCAGCTGGCTTGAAAGGAGGAAGACTGAGTTTCTCCAAGACAAAGTTAAGGTCCCAGGGTGGAGTTGGAGCTCTCCTGGGTGTCCTTAAATCTTTGGCTCCTCTGAGGAACTGCATGAGCAGTGGGTGAGAGAAGAGGGGAGGATCTGTGTTATAATGAGCTGAAATGGCTGAGGCGTGAATTTTGATGGAAGAAAAGGACAAGCCCTTGTGAAGCATCTCAGTTAAGTATTGTAAAATCTGAGGTAAGTTGGGCGCTGCTGTACTCATCCCTTGAGATTGTTTCCAGGCACTGAATCTTTTCCATTTTGCAGCATAAGATTTTCTAGTACTAGGCCTCCTTGCCTCTAAAATGATATCCATCACTGGTTTACTGAGGGATGGTAAAGGAGAGATTAGGTAATTAGCCAGGCTGCTAGGTTCAGTGTTTGAAGCTGAGGGTGCAGAATCTGGTTCTCCTGCTGAGACAACAGGGAAGGAGTCTGAGGCAGGTGCCATAGGGCCAACCATGACACACTGCGCAAAAGGGGGTACACACCAGTGTTGGTGTGGCCAGTCTGGTGCAATCAAAATCGTTCTTGGTTTGTCCTGTTTGACCTTTAGTAGTACTTTGGAGAACAGAGGCAGGGGAGGAATGGCATAAACTGGTTTTTCCAGCTGAAGGACAGAGCATCCATTTTCCAAGTTTGTTTGTGGGGAATCCTTGTGCAAAATTTGTCTAATTGATAGTTCTGGGGGAGGCAAACAGGTCTATATCTGGGCTCCCCCATTTGCTTGTCAACATGTTGAAAATCCTTGGTTCCAGTTTCCACTCGTGTGGGTCCATGAGGTTTCTGCTAAGTCCGTCTGCCAGTGTATTTAGTTTTCCTGGCAGGAATTGAGTTTGCAGATTCACTTGGTAGCTCAAGGCTGTGTTCCACAATGCCATGGCTAGTCTGCAGAGGGGTAAGAATGTGTACCCCCCTGCTTGTTTATGTATCACATAACAGTGGTGTTGTCCGTCTTAACCATTAGTTGTCCTGGAAGAATGTGGTCCTTGAAGGCTGTCAGAGCATTCTGTACGGCTAACATTTCTTTTTGATTGATATGCAGGTGCATTTGACTTGGGTTCCATTTGCCCTGAATGCACTTTCCTGCCACGCGAGCCCCCCATGCATAGTGTGATACATCGGTTGCTAGGGTTTGGGCGGCAGGGGGGAGTGTGAACGGCAGTCCCTTGTTTTGGTGGCAGGCCTCTGCCCATCAAATGAACTCTAGGTGTAGGCAAGGTACGATAGGAATCATTGCTTCTAGATCCTGTGAATGCTGACACCATAGGCTTTTTAGACACCACTGTAGTTTCCTCATATGCAGTCTTGCAAATGGAATTAGAAAAATGCAGGAGGACATGAACCCCAAGGCTTGCAGTATTTGCCTAGCAGATAGCAGGGTTTTTGTGGCCACTTGTTTGAAGTAGGATGTCAAATGAATCTGTTTCTTTAGCGTGAGGAAAGCCATCTGGGAAGTTGTATTCAAGCTTGCTCCCAGGAATATAATTTGTTGACAGGTACCCCAGACAAGTCAGCACCCTTTGTACAAAGACCAGATGATTCAAAAGTATGTCCTGGCTTTCTGCCTGAATTAGACAATTGTCCAGGTATGGGTATATCTGAATATTGCTTTGCCTGCAAAATGCAATGACTGGAGCTAGGCACTTTGTGAATACCCTGGGCACAGTAAATAAGCCAAAAGGCAGTGCAGAGAACTGATAGTGCATGTAGCCTGCTTTGAAGTGTAGGTATCTTCTGCAAGATTCTCGGATAGGGATGTGCAGGTATGCTTCTTTTAAATCTAGTGTTGCCAACCAGGGATCTCTGCCTAGCATAGGAAGCAACTCGTGAAGAGTCAGCATCTTGAATTTTGGAAATACCAAAAAGGTGTTTAGAGTAGAAAGGACCAGGATACGATGCCATAAGTTGTCTTTTCTAGGTACCAGGAAGTGTCTCGAATAGAAACCTTGTCCCTTTTCCTCTTCTGGTACCAACTGAATAGCCCCCATGCTTAAGAGAGAAATTACTTGCTTTCGGGCCTCTGCCCACTGATTTGGGCATAGATCTGGCCACCTGTTTGGTGTTGGTAACATGTGGAAGTGAAATCTGTATCCTTGGAACACTATATTTAAAACTCATTTGTCCTGGGTAATGAGTTCCCAGTTTTTGGCCCTGCAGACCAATTTTTCCGCCTAAAGGAGCATTCAGTGAAGAAGTGCTTGGAAGTTTTAAAAGCAAGTCATTGAGACAGTTGTCCATAGTGGGGAGCCTTACTACTCCCAGATTTGGATGCAGAAGTCCCCCACTGCTTAGTCTTGTGCGTCCCCTGGGACTGAAACCTGGGGTTTCTGCTGTGTCTGGGTTTGGATTGAGAAGACCTGGAAAGGGCCGGAAAGGACCAATTCTTAGAGGGCCAATGCCTACTAAATCTTGGAGGCTGAACTTGTAAGAAATCTTTAAAAGTTTGCATAGATTTAGCTTTATCTTCCATCTTTTTAAGAACTTCCTCAGCTTTGTTGCCAAACAGGCAGTCCTGATTTAAGGGAGCATCCAACAGTTTAGCTTTAACATGATCAGGCAAAGATTGCTCTTTAAGCCAAGCATGCCTTCTGAGTACAGACCCAGTGACAGCAGCCCTGCAAGAGGCCTCTAATGAATCAAATCCACATTGCAAAGTATGTTTTCCAAACTGTTCAGCAGAATGCATTAAATCCTGTAATTCTTTATTTTCAGCACAGTAAGGAATCAACGTCATTTTCTGTTTAAGCAATCCAATAACATGTTGTTGATACTTTAACATACGAAACTAACAGTTTTAAGGCCCTAATGGTCAAGGTTGCAGAAGTGTAAACCTTCTTACCTCATCTATCCAGCGCCCTGGAGTCTCTATCAGAAGGGGTAGGATTTTTAGCAGTAGAAGCCTTAATGCCCTTGAGTCCCTGTGAAATAATCTCTCGATCTACAATAGGATTTTTAAAAAGGAACTTGTGAGAATCAGGAACCCTGTACTATCTATCAGGTTTTCTGGGAGCAGGAGGCAAAGAATCAGGGGCCAAACTAGATTCCGAAAAGGCATCATCAACAATGTCTAGTACAGGAGGTATAGGTAAAGGCCTATGCTGAGGCAGGAGTAAGAAATCCCTAAGCCTCTTTTTTGAATCAGAAAAATCCTGGCTTGCCCAGTGGAAATGCTCCCTTAGTGTGTACAAGGTTTCACCAAAAGAAAAATCCTCTGGAGGGGAAGCAGAGGGAATAGAGTCCTCTGCATCAGAATCCTCATACGTAGATATGGATAAATCCAGATCATCAGAAGAATCAGAAAAATCAGAATCCTGGTCAGAAGATTCATCATAAACAAATTCAGTCCTAGGTCTCTTAGAAATGGGGGGGTTGGATTCCCCTGATTAGAGTTATAAGATCTTCAGCCATTCTTATCATTTGTTTTTTTGGCATAGAGGCCTGAGCATGCAGCCTGGGCGTCTGTTTCTTAGGCATGGTTTGAGATTTAGGCCTTAAAGAAGAAGGAAGCGTCTGTTTAATATGCAAGTCCGTAGGCCTGAATACACCATCAGAAGCCGGTGTCTGCACAGTGGCTCCATACCCATCCAAGGTACAGACATTCGCAGGTTCCACAGTTGAAGGATCTTGTGGCATACGAGACTCCGAATGGGTCTCAGTACAGGCCTACGAATCAGAAGTAGCGGGTATCAGGGGCTGCGAAAGCGCTTCACTGAGTACCGGTGAACTGGTGATTGACTTAGAAGTGTCGTCGGCAGCTTTGGACCTAGGCGGCCTGTCTGTCTTTATCTTTGCGATTTTTCGGAATACCAGTAGTCGGATGGCTACCTGACAACATTTCTGGATAATTGAACTGAGAACCGAAATATTTAGAGGTGAAAATATACCGACGACGGATAGTGCGTTGATTAAATATGGCACAAAACCGACAGCAAGGTACATCATGGTCAGGGCCTAGGCAAGGAATACAGTACGAATGAAAATCTTTATGAGGTATTTGCTTTCCACAAGAAATGCAATTATCAACTTTTACTGACATCGGTAAGGAGCAAGAAAATGTTTCCCCAACGGGGTACTTAGCTATAGTTGAAGACTTTGGTTCTGAAACTCGAAAACAAAAATTTCAGGAGTCGGCAGACTGGCACTGGCGAACTGCTTCTGCTTCTGGCACCACACGGCAAGAAAATCTGATGTAATGGCATCAGCTGCATGTTTTATACCCCTGACGACCTAACGTCATGGAAGAAGAGTCAGCAACCAACGTGAGATACTTTTGTGGTCTTTCCAGCTGTTGGAAGTGTCTTGTGAGGTACATCCCAAATGGGGCATTGTACTCCATGATGGGTATAATGAGTAATGGGTAGAAGGGCACTATAACCTCTTTATTTCTAGATGCAAACTCTTTAGTAATTAGATGGGCCACAGACGGATTTCCTAACTACTTTGGCAATATGATTGTCAAAGGAGAGATTACTATCTACCTGGGTCCCCAGATCTCTTATTACCTCTTCTGTATCTGCCACCTATGTGGTAATTTGTGGGTGTTTTGTTTTTCCCCAAATGGGATAACTATACATTTTTTGGCATTTAGCTTGAGGCCATGGCTTTGACACCAGGTGTCCGTCTCAGTAAGGCCCTTTTGGAGGATGTTCATGTCAGCCAGAGAGTCAATTATGGTTCCCAGTTTGCAGTCATCGGCGAACTTGGTTAGCCATAGTCCTCCTGTGTTTGCCTGCACTTCTGAGACGTACATGCCGAACAGTAGGGGTCCCAGGACCGCGCCTTGCAAGACTGTGACTGGTTTAGAGTCAGACCTGGAGCCACTATTTTTACCGTGTGAGTTCTGTCTGTAAGCCAGTTGGCAACCCATCTTGTGATGTAGGGGTTTATGTTCAGGCTTGTGAGTTTTTCTGTAATACCCGAGTGGGGAATGGTGTCAAAAGCCTTGGCGTGGTTAAGGTAGGCTGTATGAACCACCTTTCCCTCGTCTATGGCCTTGGTGACTGTCTCGAAGAAGTCAACCAGGTTTAGTAGGCATGATCTGCCCTTAACAAAGCCGAACTGGGTCGGGTCAAGTGTTTGGAGGTTCCCAACGTCTTTGTTAATGAGTTCCATGATGATGTGCTCCACAGCCTTGCACACCAGGCTAGTCAGGCTTATGGGGCAATAGTTACCAGGGTCAGTTGTGGCCCCTCCTTTGTGAAGAGGAATAACCATTGCTGTGCACCATTCTATGGGCACGTAGCCTGTGGAGAGGCTGAGGCTGAACAGCATGTTTACGTGGGAGGTTAGTTCGTTCTGTAGTTCATGCAAGATGCAGCCTGGGACACCATCTGGTCCCATTGACGTTGTGTTTTTGGCTTTTGAAAGGGCTGTTTTCACCTGCGTGTCTGTGATTTCTGGGACACTACACTTTTCCAGTATTGTTGTGGGCCCTTTTGGAGGTGAGAGGGGGGTGAAGTTTGCACTGAATCTATCTGCCAGGATGTTGGCAATATCAGTAGGTTCATTATATTTTGTGCTATTTTGCATTAGTTCAGTGCATATCTGTCAGTTGCCACTTAGATTCTTAACATAGCTAAAGAAGGCTTTGTGGTTATCTTTTGAATCCTTGGCTATTTTTCTTTCGAAGTTAGCCTTGGATGAATCCATGAGGGACCTCAGGTTCTTACTGATACTGATCAGGGATGTCTTTCCTTCTTGGGATTTGTTTTTTTTCTGAACTAGTTTCCTCCTTCTATTGTATAGCCTGTTTATTGCAGGGGCCCACCAAACTGGTTTCCTTCTCTTAGAGGAGTGCATTTGTAAAAGCTTCTGCATCTTGGGCAGCATTATCCTTTAGCGTGGGGGCTGTGAAACTTACCATCTCTGTCTTAAGTAAGGTGAAGTTTGCTTTAGAAAATTTTTTTTACTGTGGTTTCCTTAGTTGGGGGTGGTGGTGGGGTGTGGCCATCGAGTGATTAGTTTATGGTCTGATCTAACCAGTGACGGATTGACCTCCGGTGTGGAATACCTGTCGCCCATGTTGGTGATAACCAGGTCCAATATGTTTTCACCTCTGGTAGGGGAGCTTACCAGCTGATCCAGGGCATTTGAGTTGATGAACTCCAGGAAGTGTTGGGCCTGGGAATTTGTACTCGAATAGTTTTCCCAGTGAATGGTAGGGTAATTGAAATTGCCCAATATCAGGGTGTTTGGTAGGACCTTCATGTTTTCCAGTGTCTCCAGAAAGGTGGCGTGGTGGTCCTGGGTCATGGAGGGTGATCTGTAGCAGGCCACAATTTGCATTGCAGATTTGCCCGATGTTAGTTGCACATGGATGATATCAGAGGTGGTATGCTGCGCCACTAACCTGGAGGTGTAGGTATCCTTGATGAATATGGATACACCCCCCCTTTTGTGTTTCGGTCCTTGTTCTGTGGCCAAAACGTGTGGGATGAGTTGTAGCCCGGTAGTGCTGGGATACTCTCTGAAGCCTTGAACCAGGTTTCAGTTACTGCACAGATGTCGACGTTCTCCATACTGAGGAGTGCATCGAGCGCATGCATTTTGAGATTTAAACTCCTGGCGTTGAGTAGCATAACCCTCAGTTTTTTGTTAATTGTGCTGTTTACGGAGGTGGGTTTGACTTTTGAGCCTTGCATAAAAAAGGCACTATGGGGGCAGCAAGAGCCTTGGCCAGTATTTGAAAGCCTAGGGATGACAGGTGCAGGCAGTCTCTTGCGAAGCAACACGGCTTGTCGTCCCAGGCTGACAGACACTGGATCCCCTTTGAATGACACCAGAAGCTTAGCCAATTGTTGAAATTGATCATTTTTTCTTTATACTGAGGTATTCTTGGTGAGGGCAGGATGCTACTCAGGGAAATAAATGGCCTCTGCAAGGCTCGAACCCAGGACCCTGCATACCACAGACAATGTGATTTACCACTAAGCCATGGCAGATATGATATTCATAGGTTATAAGTAAAATGACTGTAGGTGTAACGCAGAGTAGTTTTATCAGTGATGCTACTTCAGATTTTGGATTTACTTGTTTAGCTTCCTTGACAGGGTCCTATTCTGGGTTTTATAGTCTTGATTACTTGTTCATAGGTGTGTACTAGGCTAATAGCCCTGGAGCCTTTACAAGCCTAGCCCATAGGATTATCCTGGCACCCGACCTTAGTTCCCAGTGCCTCTGTCAAGTAGAGCCACTGGAGTGATCCCCGGGGTGAATCTTCTATTTCCCATCCACTCATCAAGATTTCTCTTGAAGACAGATAGTGAGGTGCTCCGCTTGACATGTATGGGAAGTCTATTCATAGCATAGGCAGTCTCTGGGTTATGAACCTGCCCTTCCAGCTTGTTCTGTTGATTTTGGTAATGAGGTTGAGATCTCTTGAGCGTGTAGTAAGGAGGGATTGGGATTTCTTTAGATGTAGCATTTCTAACAGAGCTTGTTCAGACATGACTTTGTAAGTCAAGCAGAGATCGCCTCTAAGTAGGTGATATGAGACAGAGAATAGTTGGAGTTTTTTTGAGTCTGTTCATATAGGACAAGTGTTTAAGGCCCAATATTCTTTGTGAGGTATTTTTGCGGCCTCTACAGTTGTTGTAGGTGTCTAGTGAGGTACATACCAAATGGGGCATTGTACTCAATGACTGGTCTAATGAGGGAAGAGCAGAGGGAGACAATGACCTCTTTCTTCCCGGATGCAAAACCCTTAGTAATGAGATGTGCCACACAGAAGGACTTTCTGACCACAGTGGCAATGTGGTGGTCAAAAGAGAGGTTGCTGTCAACCTGTGCTCCCGGATCTCTTATGACACCTTCTGTGTTCAGTGGACTACCATCAATGTGGTAAATCATGGGAACTGGGTTTTTCTCAAAGGGGAGGATGACACATTTGGCATTGAGCTTAAGGCCATGGTTCTGACACCAGTCATTGGTCTCCATGAGGCCTTTCTGTAGAATGGCAACATCACTTGGGGAGTTAATTATGGCTCCCAACTTGTAATAGTCTGCGATTTTTGTCAGCCAGAGTCCCTTCGTGTTGGCTTGGCCTTCAGAGAAGTAGATACCAAACAGGAGAGGACCCAGAACTGAAGCCTGTGGGACTCCACTCGTGACTGGTGAACAGTCTGACTTGGGAGTCAGCTACATTCACACTGTGGGTTCTATCTGTGAGCCAGTTTGCAACCCACCTAGTGATATAGGGGACGATGCCTAGCTTAGTGAGTTTTTCTATGATTCCTGAGTGGGGAATGGTATCAAAGGCCTTGGCCAGATCAAGGCAGGCTGTATGAACCACCCTGCCTTCATCCACAGCTCTGGTGACTGAATCAAATAAGTCGACCAGGTTGAACAGGCATGATCTACTTTCACAAAACCAAACTGTGTGGGATCCAGAGATTGGAGGTTCTATATATCTTTGTTTATTAGGTCCATGAAGAAGTGTTCCATAGCTTTGCATATCAGACTTATCAGTCTAATGGGGTGATAGTTCCCAGGGTCTGTAGTCACTCCTCCTTTGTGGACAGGGATGACTGTAGCAGTGCGCCATTCGGTAAGGACAAAGCCTGAGGTGAGGCTGTGATTGAATAGGTTATTAATACACCATAAAACCATACAGTAATGTTATCTGCATATTTATAAAATTATGCAATATGGCAAGAACAGAAGAGTCAGATCCATAACTCAAACAGTCCTCCCCTTCATGTGCTGCTGTGATAACTCGGAGTCTCACAGTGCCTCCTGCAGTCACTAAAGTAACTAGTAATAAGGGGCTGGGACCCTGACCTGCAAGGTTACCACTGGGCCACAGGACTCACCACAAACTGAAAATGATAACACGATAGTCATCAATGCAGAGTTCCTCTAAGCTGCCCGAGAGACTTGCTTATACCAAGGCAAAGTTGGGGTGAAGCAGCTGAAGCAAATGTTTAAAACTGAGAACAAGCTTGAAAATCAATAATGGAGACAAAAAGTGAATAACTGTGTGTTATTTGATAAGCTCATGACTGAGAATATTTCAGCATCTGTAACAATCAAAGTTGTTGGAAAAGAATGCTGCTACTTTTTATACAACCGAAACAGAATTCTCTTAGGCCAAGGGTTCTTGTACTATGTCCAGTGATGTTCTAGGCGTCCCCAAGAGTTTGACTCATCAGTATATTAGGTCATCAAGATCATTAGCATATGCATGCACAGACTGTTATCTTTCACATATAATTATGCACACATGTGCTCTTAATAGGTTCACAAGTGTATACCAGACTTATGACTACTAGAACCCTTATAAGCCTAACACTGCAACTCAAATGGGACCCACAAATACTACTTCTGTCCATCAGAGACAAAGGCACCAGACCAGGGATGAATTTCCAATTACTCATCCACTGATCCAAGTTGCGCTTAAATTGTGACAGAGAAGAAATCTTTTTCAAATGAGAAACATTTCTCTCGCCAACAAGTCACGTTTATGCTGCAAGCAAAATTTAGGTTTTCTGATGCAGATTCTGATGCTCTTTGTTTACTGGATGTGCAAAAGGTTGGTCAAAACAGGTTCCAGGGATGTCTTGTATGCCAGACAATCAACCAGTTGCATGTGAGGCCAGCAATAAACAAGACAGTAGCCAAATGTCTGTCCTTTTTTTTGTTCTGCATCTATTTTTGTCACCTATAGTTCATCATCAGAAGACACCAGTGCCTCTCCTCAATCATCACATCTACCTACCCTTCCTGGCTTTTTTTAGACTACTACCACCACCGAGGGTTATAACAAGTGAGGATATGGAGGCATCCAGGTTGTGTGTCATACTAATGGTGGGAATGTTTTACCTACTAAACTTCTCACATCCTATGTGTACCCAGCAACACTCTGTAGATAGGATATGCAATGGACAGACTGCTCTAACTGCAATGGGGTACCAAAAGGAACACTTTTCTTTTACCCAAGGTCTTCTCTCAACGTGAACAGCAAAACAGATCTGGAGAAGCAGTGAGGAGCACAAAGCATTAAGGGTGAAAGGAGAAGTTAGAACTAGGGAAAGTTTAATTTGCTGAGCTACCAAAGAAGAAGATGGTCCAGTTCACGTTGGATCTTCAACAAGGATGCACACATATACACAGGAATCAAAAGATGTACTTGAAGGTTACACTGAAAGTTGTCAGAAAAGCAATGGCTGAGCATATATAACGATAATATGCAATCGTCACATAACCATTGTTTTATACATAAAACCACAAGAACAGTACCACAACAAAAACTGGTGAAACAATTTAATAAAATAAATTTGTACAACATGGAACAACACAGCAGACCAGGGTTTGTTCATTCACACAGGAGTCTCCTCTTTGCCTGCTTCTACACCAAGAAACATGGTCACTATATAACTTCTTAGCTCAACTGTTATAACAAAAAAGTGATAGAAACTAAAATGACAGCTCACTGTCTATAACAAAATAATCCATTTAGGTTTATATCAAGGCACCAAATTCAAAATCCAAATCCTCTCTTTTTCATCCAATCATTTAACATTGTGACAGACCTTATCAATCACAACAAATGTAAAAATGGTGTTTTTGTGTTCCAAAGTATACACCTACTACGTGACCAGAGGACTGAGTTATACTGGTAACAGTCTGGATGGATGGTCACCATGTGGTTCATGTTGTATGTGCCAGTATGTACTTAGAGACCAAGTTGTTTATCTAAAGTTAATACCAGTAAAACACTGGATATACATTTTTTTGGCCACTTGTAAAATTGAATCAGTTGTTTATCTGGTTACATGAACCAGAAAACTTGTCTGTTCCAACAAAGAAATTATTTGCATATTAGAGATATCCACTGTCACATTATGTGGTGCCCAATATATCAGTATATTTGAAACACAAAAAGCCATTTTTACATTTGTTGTGATTGAAAAGGTTCCTTCCAATATTAAAGGAATTTGTTACACATTTCTGACATCTACTACTTGTTCAGTTCTTCTGTGCACTTTATGATCAATATATATATATATATATATATATATATATATATATATATATATATATATATATATATATTTGGATATATTTAAATACTACTTTTGATGACATGCACAATGTCAAATCAAATTGACTGACATTATGTATGTTGACACATTACTATGCCTGCACTGAGAATTAAACTCAGTATATGCAAAACCTAAAAAAAAAACAAACAAAAAAAAACATTGTTTTCTGCAGAGGGCAAGCCTATCTGCATCCCCCCCACACCCTGCTAATTACAAATTCTAATTATGTGTTTGCATAATCCCCCAGGGAAAAGGGTAGATTATTCTCCTACTTGGGTAGTTTAGACCTCACACACCTGTCAACCATCTGTTTAGTCAACCAAAGGATAGTTTGACAAAGTTAGGCAAAATCATATATCTATATCTATCTATCTCTATATATATCTATATCTATCTATCTATATCTATCTATCTCTCTCTCTATAGATATATATATATATACATATATATAGGTGCTTCCAAATGCTTTTAAATTAAATAGCAGTTTGAGTTCTGATTCACAGACTTTACTGAAACACTCTCTTCTTTCCTTCTCCTTGTCTAATTGCTTGTGTATAATGCATGATCCATGGAATCCACTTAGAACTAGACCCTCCACTAACTTACTCCCTCTCCCAGAGAAACCCAATGCCTAATGCACTAGCTAAGATTAAACAATAAAACTAAACATATGGAAAAATATGGTTCTTACTAAACATATGAAAAAATACGGTTCTGCCAACATGGCAATTTAAAGGCAAAAGGTGAGATTTCCTCTGATTCCAGACTCAGAAGGGGTCTCCACGGTAGCTAGTGTCCTCACCACAAAGATAAGACAGATCACTGACAGATGAGAACTCAAAACCTTAATGTGGCTAATAAAAAATATATACATATATGTAGACATACTTGCCTGCAATGTCTGTCTTTTGCACAGGAGTTAGGCACAGACTTGGGGAATTCTGGAGTGACCACACAGAAGCCATCCTTCAGGCTGAGATGACAAGGTTTCACTTCAGTTTGCTAAAGAATTCAGCGGTTAGACTTTCTACAGGCAACAGCTGCAGCACAGTGAAGGGAACCTTCAGGTTTGTATAGCAACATCAACAATGGTTAGTTCCATTGGTGGAATTACCACGGCACATGAAGATACTCACCAGATAAGCTCCAAGCCCAAATAATGGCCAAAGCCCAGTCAGCATATAATTTAATGAAAGAAGTACCATTTCAGGAGCAACAGGACTTCACAGATTCATCTGACTTAAAAATGAAGACCACAGTGACCAACTTCCACAGGTACAACTACTGAGTGAGTTCCTTGGCTCTGAGGTTCAAGTCAAACCACCCTCAATGAGGTTCAAGCATGTGATCTACACGGATAGTCAATCCAGATGGGCCCATGGGTGAATAAGCACATACCAAGGGTAGTAGTATAAAATGTGAAAAGGCTTGTGATGGGCTGGGTGATAGCATCCAACTGTAATCCTTATGAAAGGAATCTAGTACCAATTACTACAGGCCCCAGTAAGAGTAAAATAAATCCAAGGTCACTTACAACTTGTTACCATTCCTGTCATCGGCTCAGTCTGTGACATTTCTCAGCAAAGACTGACCAGCTCAAAGGGACATGGGGTGGAGGTTCTAAGATCAAAAGCCTTTCAGAGTATTCCCAAATCCATGATGACGACATAAAGGGATGCTTTTTAGGATTAAGTTGTACCGGCAAAAGGCTAAGCTAATCATATGGGGAAGAGCAGCATGAACACCCTGGGATGTACCACTCAGAGAATGTGTTGGGGGCTGCTTCCTCCAAATCTCAACCCTCCCCTCCCACAGAAATGGAGGACTAAAATGAAACCATGCCCTTGATACTTAGGGATGATCCTTACTCCTGAGAGATCCAAGATTGTATGGATCATGTGGGTCTAGCACTACAAGGCAACACATTTGACCAATCATGAAAGCAGACCCTCAGGTGAAATTCTGGTCCTCCAACACAGATTAGAGAGGGACCCTCCCCATTAGTTCCACAAAGACCCCTGCACTGCTGCTCTGAAAACTTTCTAAGCTGTGCCAGTGGCAAATAAGAACTGGCAGCAGAGGGGAAGAGGGTGCTTACTCAGTTAACTCATGATGTCTGATGTTCACTTCCACAAGTAAACAGAATTCACTGAGTTGCTTGTTACAGAAAAGTTGCCTAATGATAACCCAGCATGTTGTAGAGGCCTGAATGGCCTGGGATTAGCAGAGAGTTTCTGTTTAGAATATTTAAGCTGCATGGTGGTAGGATATCTGGATCAATGTCCATTAGGCCAGTAATGTTAAACAGTGTGAATCGGCACTTCACTGGATAGTAATAATTGCACAAAGATCACACATTCCTTTTGCTGCACTGACTTTAAAGGTGATTATTAGGTAATAAGGGGTAGATGGTAAAACCCTTTGTATGGGAGTGCTGAATGCACTTTTGGATTGTGCTTCACTCTGGAAGTGGAAGTTGATCAGAAGGCTATCAGTCAGACATCCTGCACCCATAATTATTGTCACAAGAGGTACAGGAAATCAAGACTAACATGTTTACTCATAACCCAAAAACTGTAAATGTAGTCCATGATGTAAAGCCTAGTTTTAGAAGGCACAATTCCATGCAAAATGTAACAGTTATAATTCTGAAGATAAACAGTAGAACACCACTACAAAAAAAAAATGCTTTCCATGTTGCTGTTCTCTGACTGTCATAATCATGTAAGGATATTGCTCAGACCTGCTCATGGGGACTGAGGGACCAACAACCCTCAAAAATCAGTATTTAAGAAAATGCTGAGCCTGTGCCATTTTCCTTTAAAGAATTAAGTATTTGCCTTTATAAACCACATGGCATGGTGACTTGTGGTTCAATAAACTCTACCTAGGCCCTCAAAGCCTCAAAGTATTTTATTGCCAGCCAATCTAACTACTAAATAAAGTAAACAAACATGAACACACAAACTGCACTGATTTTTAAGAGGGAGAATGTATGTAATTAGTCAATTTCATTTTTAACAGCAGTTAGTGCAACACTTCATAGTGTTCTGCTTGTGGTTGTTCCCCTTAACTTTTCAATAACCTTTAAGAGAAGCACTAAACAGTATACCTAGGAAAATGGAAAATACAGGTTTGCCTAAATCTCTAATATAAGACCTAAAATGCTACTTTAAAGTCAAGCTAAATAGTATGTGTTCATCCAAAATGAACTGCAATAACCTGCAAAGACAGATTACTGGTCATTCTGTTTTTGTATTCTTCATCTTAGACAGTAATGTGTCAACTAAAGCGGATTTGTGAAACATGTAATCTAGCTGCTACAGTAACTAGTTTAGGGAAATGTTCCATCTGTAGTGTATACAAAACTGGACTGACATAAACAAGTCACTGCTGAAAGAGTGGTGCCCCATGCATTCTGTCCAAAACAATTTAGAAGTGCTGCAAAAAACAGTCTCCCACAAAGAAAGTGATTGCAAGAATATGGGCATAAAAACAAGAAATATTCTGTTTTTGATGAATGCTGTGCAATAATGAACAGCTCAGGAAAACACAACACGACTGTCTGAAAAGATTTACTTTCTTTTGCAGCAAATATACTATCCTATCCCATTAGAAAAACCTAATACTTTCTGTTCTAGAAAGCTCAACAATTAATGTCATACTGCAAAAACCTCACACATCAGTAACCTGGAAAGCATTCTTGAGCGAGTGTGTCACCAAATTGATAGTTGGAGTTGCATGCATGTCTTTGGAAAAACAATTAGATACATTCTCAAATGCAGACGATTTACTGGTGAAACTTTATTCAAATCACTGAACTTTAACATTCTCACAGAATAAGCAAAATTATAAAGGCGTATCGGAACATGAGCAGAACTTCACATACCTACGAGAATACACGACAGTGTGAAGCAAAAAATTCAATCTGTGTCACTAGAATGACTTCACAGTTTTTCTATGAAAACACATGTAAAAACAGAATAAAGCTAGTGAAAAGATACTTTAAAAGAAACCAACTAGGTCATTTAGTATTTTGGTCTTTGACCTGTAAACATTACTTCCAGAACAGTAGAACAAAGAAAACCCCACAAGCAAAACTCTACTTACTTGTTCACTGTAAACAAGAACATTTTCCTTTTTTGGTTATTTAAATGCAAACACGGCTTCATAGTAACAAGCTACATCTCTGTTCTATATACTGGCAGGGTGTGACTTTGAAGCAGGGGAGCTGCATACTTAGCTGGATGAGTGGGGTTAAGTGAGATAAGGGAAGGCTATATAAGATCATGCTCAGTTTTCAACATGGTTTCAATTTTACATAAATAAGTGGTCATAAATGTAAAACAGTCTTTGAACAGCACTCTTCCTATTTAGAGGATATACCAGGGCTAATGTGAAAAAGCTAATTTCAAACCTAAGAGATGGATGGATGAATAGGTTGCACCATATTACCATGAAACTCAATATATCAGCTAAACTCCGGGAGTGATAAAAATGATTCTCAAGTACAATTTGCAGTCATTAGACAGAATGCACAACAGTGTTATTGCATCTATTTATTATAAACAGCCTCTGAGTGCAGAATAACAATAATGGCCACAGTAATGTATTTCAGCTTGTTTTACACAAATATATACTAGCTCTACCAAACCATATTGATGACTGTGATCAAATGACAGCATGTGTCAACCAGTTCTATTCATAGATTTGTCTCCTTACTCACCAATTAAACACTTTACTGACTAAATACATCACAGATATCTGACTGTGATCAAATTAATAGATGAATGAACAGACAAACACACTATGTTTCAGCTCACTGCTCAGACTACAGTGCAACCAATTGCAAATCCCCCTATATACATTTCAGCTTAGTACAATCACAGCAACCCACTACAATCACCCACAAACTGACACCTACTTTATTTCTGTGTACACCTCAGATATCTGACTGTGATGATCAAATGAATGAATAAATGTATTTCAGTTCACTGTTGTCAGATTACAGTACATACTGTTGTATCTTCAGCAAATGTGCACATGCACATACAGATGTACCCAGAAACTGTAGTCACTTTGACTATGTACACCTCAGATGTCCAGTGGTAGTTAAATGAACCAAATAAATACACAACTGCTATAGTAATGCATTTAAATTGCTATAGTATAGTTATGTTTGGCCACTTTCCTTCTTTCTTACCTTGTCACCAATTGTGGAGATTGTTTTTCTTTCCCTCAGATAATATCCCATCCTTTTTGGGACTGACCGGGCACAGGTCCAAAGGGGTATTACATCATACTCCCCTCCTGACAGGCTGCCCCTTTGCTGGCTCATGTGACACTCTTGGGACTGACTGGGCACAGGTCCAAAGGGGTATTACATCATAACCCACCTCCTGACAGAAGCCCCTTTGTTGGCTCACATGACTCTGTTCCCCATCTAAGTTTATTTACCCTCTGGTATCTGTTGGGTGCCATTTTTAAAATTCCGCTGATCAGGTACTGAACGTTTCTCCCAGCAGTGTGCTCCCATGTATGTTTATTTTTCTTTCCTTTTACTGTTTTACATTTTTACTACATGGGAAACATAGGAATTGAAAAACACATTATTCTGTAATATATTTCTTGACTTTTCTGTCAAGCTGAGAAATGTGTATTCATTCGCTACACAGTGAAATATATTGAACTGTAGCTTTCTTTGTACATAAGATACCTGATAGTTGCTCTGTATATGCTACTATCAAGAGTAGTGCTCTACTTGAAGTTTGAATCATTCTGCACTGTTTGTAACATTTATAACTCAGATTCCCTTGCTACTATACATGTTGGAACCATATCTTGAATCAGATTCTATTAGTCATGCGTACAACTGTAGTGAGGAAAATGCATCTCTCTTTGCTTAAATGGCATGCATGTTTCCTTAACTCGCCTTATGAGCAGTTACAGCCCAGGCTACTATATCACTTAATACACTAGTTTTATTGTTTTTCAGTTCACCTTTTGTATATGCATCTATTACATTGTATCACATTTCCTGTGCTGCACTTAATGCTTTTTTGTTCTCAACAGTCAAAGCAGACTTAATTTACCTATAATAGTTCTGAGATGCTCGGAGCCTGCCTATTTGCAGAGCAAAATTTAATTCTAGCTGCATGCATTTCTGGTACTGCTGTAAAAGTGATACTTCTCCAATGGCCATAACTGCTGTTCTTAATCCCTGCAGATTGTAATTTTGCAACTATATAATAGCGTCTTGTTTTCTGTTTCACCATAGTGGTAGACTGCTAAAACCTGGTAAATGACTATAATACTGCCTTATTCTATCTGATAACTCTAGTTCACAAATACAAAATATACAAATAAAGGGGAAAGCACACAGCTATTTTGCCTTAGAGACAGGTTGTGCTTCTGGCATGCTTCTCAATGAATGGCCATATCTGCCATTTCTAACCCCTAAAGCTTCCCTCACCTTAAATTCAAGCTCAGCTGTATTCTCTTCATCTTACAATGCTAAACTGACAGTGAAGGTTAGAGTACACCAACACTGCTTTATTTCACCTGTTTAACGTTGTTGCTAAGTGCATTTATTTTGTAGACATATGTTGTGCTTTAATGGTTTAAGTGCCATAATGATGTGATATTAAGTGAATACAGCTTCAGACATGCGTAATGCTTTAAATTGTACCATTGTATTCTGGCTATTCTTGTTTTATTCAGCTTCTTACTTTATTCTCATTTTGTAAATCTCTCTAGCCCCCTAATCTGATGGTTTATATTGAAGAAACCCCTTAAGAAGCTACTGCCTAACTCTAACAGAACAAGGATTCCTGCATACTTCAGGGATGATCTCTTCCCACTAACATTGCAATATCTAACAAAGTTAGAGAAGGTATTTTTGTCTCTGTAGTAATTAGCAGTTAAACATCCATATAACCCTAGGTGTTACTTTTGGAAGCACACTGCTAGAGCTCACTCTTGGCTACCTGTATACCGTTTTTTTTCTTTTTTCCCTTATTTTTTCTCCAGTTAATCCACATCCCCCCGCTATGCTCTACTTAATAGTTCCCTGTGTTTTTTTCCCCAACTCCGCTCAACCATACTTTTTCATCTGCTAGCCCTCAACTACTCTTTCTGCACATTCTCCCCCCAGGTTAGCTCTCCTACACCATGCTTTGGCAAGACAATCTCCAAAGAACAAGCATATCTCTTATTAATTTACATTCACACTTCCCTAGGCTGCTCTTTGTACCCTGTGTCTCTATCCTCCCCTTATCTGTTCTACTCTATAGTTTATAGCTATCTTTGGCCACTTTCCTTCTTTCTTACATTGTCACCAATTGTGGAGATAGTTTTTCTTTTCCCTCAGGTAATATCCTGCCCTTTTTTGGGACTGACTGGGCGCATCCCGCTCCGGGCTCACTCTCTTCCTTTACCCTGCCCCCAATTCCCACCCACCCCCTCTACCTCTAGGTTTATACAATCCCAACCACACCCAAAGCTCCATCCCACACCATCTCCACCAATTACATCTCCCCAAGTGAGTTCACATTACTCCACACCTATTCCACCCCACAGCTTCTCCACCACTCACACTCCCTCAAGTCATTACTACATCACCTCACACTACTCACCCATTCACATATAGTATATCCCTACATTTCCTAACCACACCTCCACCTAGAACCACCTCTCCCTTATATAACTATGGCTATTATGCAACTAAGTCTAATCTGCCTTCTTATAACTTTATATAACTTTACAAGTTATCAGTCTATCAATATCACTAAACTTAGTAGCCCAACACAATACTATGCACTCCCAGATGTAGATACCTTACACATTGCAATAATATTTGTAGCCCAACACAATACTATGCACTCCCATATGCAGATACCTCACATTGCAATATTTGTCCACACCTTTTCAGGAACAACGCAACTCACCAATTCAAAACAAAACCCATAAGCATTCATTCCTACTCTAAAAAACACAACACCTTCTCCTGCACATCTCCAAACTCAAGCATCTGTTCCACAGTTTCAATACCAGGCTCACCATGAGTGTGGACATCCACCCCCAACCCAGGCCCAACATACTGTCCAACACAAACCACTTCAGCACAATCATCGGAACATACTGCCCCATTACCTTCATCCCTGGGCAAATGACCAACAATGGCAATGGCAAAAATAATCATATCTTAATACTAAATATCAATATTAGAAGTATCAAAAATAAAATACCTGAACTCCAAGCCATAAGAGCACAATACTCTCCGGACTAAGTTGCTATAACAGAAACCAGGCTAAATAGAAACATACCTGACTTGGAAGTTCTCCTAGCCAGCTACATCATCATTAGGCAAGACAGACCCCTTTGTAAAGGAGGTGGAACTACCATACTGTACAAAGTCCAACTTAACTCTACTTAACATTCCAAACTCCTACCCCTCTCCCAATAATTGGGACATAGTTGTCTCACAACTCCAACTAAACACCAAAAAACCCATCACCATCATTGCCATCTATATCCCACCTGGTAATACAACTGGCAGCTTTGAAGACTTCTTATCCTGGTGGTCTCCCACATACTCACAAGAAACCCTCATTCTGGGGGATTTCAACCTAGAGTGGCTCACATGCATATCAGAAGCACCATGTAATCTAATAAAGTTCCATGGCTACCTGCAGCTAGTCCAAATTCCCATCAGATGTGATAAAAACTCTAACTCTTAGACTGGGCCCCAACTAACAACCCCACATTGTGTCCACACATAGGCAGTCTCCCAGATAGCTTAAGAAACCACAACCTAATATACCTAATATGTAGCAGAACAAATAGATCCACAAGAAATAAAAAAGGTCTCTCTCAAGGTCCTCAAAACTCTACTCTACAACTGCGACTGGACCCCTCTAAAAACTCTCCCACTTGACCAGGCTGTAGCCTACTTCAACAAAACATTTCTACAACAGCTTGACACTGTTGTTCCACTGAGCAAGATCAAGGTTAGAACATCTCAAAACCCCTGGCTCAGCAAAGAAACCAAACAAATCCTCAAGTACAGAGACACTGCCTGGTTCTACTATCAAAGAATCAATGACATACAAAGCCAAACTAAGTATTGAGAGCTGCACAACTGTGCAAAAAAATGCATTAGGCAGGACAAAAAAATCTTATTACACTACCTTGCAAACTAAATAGCACAATCCTCCAAAATTTTGGAAAAGTGTAAACCAGTTGCTAAAATCCACCCAAATGGCCACTCCCAAACTGACCACCCCAATACTAAAGTTCCCATTGAAACACAATTCAACTCCCACTTTGTGAACTCAATTCTATCCCTAGTATCACAGGACAATTCCAACCTCACTATCCCTCCCACCACAAACAATACTTGCTAATACTTGCTTTACCCACAAAGCAGTCCCCCACCAGCTCTATCAAAAGTATGCTCTCCAAACTAAAAACCTTATCAACTGCAGCTGACCTACTCCCTAGCTACTTCATAAAACTCACAGCAGATGCTATTGGAATTTCTATCTCCACACTCATAAACAGATCAATTGCTGAAAACTATGTTCCCAAATTCTGGAAATTATCCTATATTACTCCCATACACAAAAGGGGGAAACTTCACTAAACTTAATACCTATAAACCCATTGCAATACTCTTCCCCCTGACTACAATCTTAGAAAAATGCATTCACACCCAGATACTAAACTACCTCATAGGCAGCAATATCCTGTCCCCTATTCAACATGGTTTCAGACCCACCCATAGCACCACTACAGCCCTCCTCTACTTCACAGACACAATAAATCAACTCAAAAATAAGGGCCTGCAGGTGTCAACTCTCTTTTTGGACATGTCCAAAGCATTTGACAAAGTATCCCACCAAATCCTGTTAAATAAATTAAACCAATATAACCTAGCAAAGTCCAAACTAACCTGGTTCCATAGCTACTTAACCGGCAGGTACCAGGGTCTGAAATGGGAAAATTCTCTCTCACCTCTGTTACCCATAATTATAGGAGTCCCTCAGGGGTCTATCTTAAGACCCTTACTTTTCACAATTTTCCAAATGACCTCCATAACTCCACACAGCATGCATCTATCATTCAATACACAGATGGTATTACCCTAATCTGTGTGGCACAAAATATTCCCAACCTCTTGCAAACTCAATTACCATTCCCTGATGTAGAAAATTACCTTACCAAAGCCAAACTTATCCTCAATCCTAAGAAAACACAGCTAATGAGTATAAACAGTTCTAACAAAAACTCCAATAGCAGTCAATTCACCATCTACTCTACAAACTCTGCTCCAGTCACTCCAGTGGGACAGGCTAAGCTACTAATAACAACCACATACTGCCACCTAAAATTTGATAGTCATCTCAACCTAACTATAAAAAAGTACATGCCAAACTGCGATCACTCTACTGCATTAAACAGTTTCTCACAATATACGATCTGCCATTGCTCACTTCCATTTCTATCCACCTTACTCTATGCATCCCCTATTCTAACCAAGCTCAATAAAACTGACCTAAGCAAAATAGAAGCCTGATACAACAGAATTGCCTGGTTTGCTGCAAATTGCCCACACAGATTCCATCACTGTACTGATCTGCACCAGCTCCACTGGCTTGAACTGCCCAACCTACTAACTTATAATCAACTCTGTTTCTGTCACTCTGTCCATTACTTCCCTAATAAGTGTCCTGCCCTCAAAAACCTAGCACAACAGCACTCAGTCACAAGGCCTCTTTGATCATCAAGAAAACTATTACTACAAGTCACCTACAGCAACAATAGCTTTGGAGACTCACTATATTGTAGTACAGTCACTAAAAAATGGAACACCCTCCCCATTAGCATACAAAACATATCCTCTAAAGCTTTCTTTAATATCCTCATCAGGCAACATCAGAAGCAAAGCTGGCTGTGCTACAACTGCTCCCCAGGTTAGAGCACTCAAACAAAGCACATATACTTATGCCCATCTTACTTTACTAAAATCTCACTCTCATTCACATACACTGACCCCATCAAGTTAAATATTTACTACTTTCAAACCAATACATTAACTAGTACTACCACTGTTCTAATTACAAATGGTTACTATGAAACTATGCAAGGATTTATATTATTAATGAAGGTTTACTTTCCTCCATTGGGTTGTCTTCATACTATTGCAAAAATAATCTAATGTACTATGTACATATTGTATTGGGTTTCAAACCACAACTGAATATCATGAAATTTAATTATTCTTATTACTAATGATTTTTTTATTCCCCTGTATTGTGCTGTCTTCATACCTCTGTAAAATATGTTTATTTTAAATGTGTATGTATTGTGATGCTGTTGAAACACCTAATGTATCTGTAATTGCTTTTCTCTCCGGGCCTCTGCTGGAAAAGGGCCTCTGGCCCAGTCAGGCATCCCTGTTTAACAAATGTAAAAATAAAAAATAAAATACATTTTTTGTCTTGCTGTCAGACATATACAATGCAACCCATCCCCCTGCACACACAAAAATGCATGCTCACCAGTTAAAGCCATTTCATTTACTATGTACACCTCAGATCTCTGCGATTAAATGAGTGAATAAATAATGGCCGCAGTAATGTATTTCATCTCACTGTTGTCAGGGTCAGTGCAACAGTGTAGTGTTACCCCAACACATGCACAAACACATACAGTTCTCAAACTCTTATCACTGGAATCATGAACAAATCCAAAAATAATCGGACACTTTTTAAAATATTAGAACCATTAACTTGAGAAGTTCAAAAAATAAGAGAATATAAATTAACATACATTATTTTGAAGGAAAATACCTCTACAAGACTAATTATAATTATTTATTAAGTTGAATTCATTACCTTTTCTCCCAGAGCTGCCAATTTTAAGATGGATGGCGAGGGATAGAGTAAAACCTACAGCCAAAATCAGGAAGAGCTGAAAGATATCACAGACACATGCGCGCACACACACACATATATACATAAGCATACACACACATAGCATATTATATATATATATATATATATATATATATATATATATATATATATATATATATAAGAAAACAATGCATGCAACTTTCTGGCAGTTGCATCATTAAACAGAAGACTGTAAGACAGGAGAATGGACTACAGTATTATTTTTTTTTGTGTTTATTACACTATTTGACTAAAAAAATAAAAAATAGTAATAAAAAATGTTTTTTCCCCCATGTTTCTACCTGTCCTAGTCTGTAAGTCTCATTCTTTCACTTTCATTTAGGCTGCCTCAGTCACCAATCATCTGATGCAGTCTGAACCAATAAGAAATGACTGCTCCTTCTTACAGCAGAATAACTAGACCACAATTGAAGTACTATTTCTAGTCCCCCCAAACAGTAGGAGGGCATGTTTGCATTACGCTCTACTGGGGTTTATGTCTAAGTGAGTAGGTTTAAAAATCAGTACTTCATGTATATGCAAAGTCACAAGAACCAAAATTGGAACCTCAAATATTTTTAAAGAAAAATATGTTACAAATAATTTCAATACAGTTCTGCGTTTGAATAGGCTGCACCTCAGCAGCCAGCACCAAAAATATGCCCCTGCTTCTATATAAGTTACCTTATATTTGGTAATGACTAAACATGCAAGAAAAAGATATGCAGAATAATTATTTACTTCCTTTCAGTGGTAGATAAAGACAGCTGATCATAACAAGGCACAAAAAATGAATAGTCATGCATTATGAGAATCCCATAGCCAGTCAAATAATTCATAAAGCAATTAAAAGCGTAGCAGAACAGCAGCACAAAACACTTAAATGATACCTACTGAGTAGATCATACGATGCTGCTTACAGCAAAGAAATGCCACATGAACACACATATACATTTTTTTGCTACAGACATGCTAATGGTTTGTAAAATGGTTAGACCAATACCCTTCTTGAGACTTAATTATAGGATAGGAAGTTCATAATTTACCATTTTAGTAGCCTAGCAAGACAGGAGTAAACATGTCCATAAACAAGCCCGAACTGAAAAAAAAGGAAGAGGAAAAATGTTTCTGCTCTCTAGAAATGAGCAAACAAGCCAAGATATAAGAAATGACTATGTTGAGTTATGGAGGAGGGTCCCAGGATGAATCTACATATGAAATGTGCTACTTTCAGTGCAGTAATTTCCAAGTACACAGCACTTCAACAGTGACAGACCTATCTATCCCTTCCAACAGTGATTTTGGCTTCAAAAAAGGAAATGGATACTTACCTTGCAGAAGAAGCTGAGATTTAGTGCACTACTTTATTAAGGTACTAGCTGCTAATGAGGAAGGGAAAATCCAGCTAGAAAGGCATCTGACATTCTGTTTGTTCCACTAGCTTCAGTAAACACAGCAACAAGATTTCTATCTTTTCTTTATGGGCTAGGAGAGGACTGTTCTGATCAGAGACTATGAATGACAAAAAAGGTGGAGTGAAATCAGTTTGCAACATACTTAAGATCAACAGATGTTTTGATTTTTGGGGATCCATTTAGCAGTGGCCAGAAATGATTTAGCATGATATTCCTTGAAGAACGTCTAGTAACTACAGAAAAGTCATTCTCATTAAATACCCTTACATCTTCTACTCTGCATTCATTACAAGATTGGGTTGGGAGGGTGGCCTAATGGTTAAGGTGTTTGCCTTACAAACACAAGGTGCGGGGTTCGAGTCTCACAAGGGATAATTGGCTAGGCTTAAAATGGCTTGCAAGGGCAGTTAGCTTAGTACTAATCTATGAACCTATGAACCTATGAAAAGAATACACAGCTGCAGACATCTTGACTCCACTGAACATTTGCCAGTGGAAGACAAACAAGCTAATATCTATGCAGTTGTAAGAAATTTAAGGGTTGGGAGGGTGGCCTAATGGTTAAGGTGTTTGCCTTACAAACACAAGGTGCAGGGTTTGAGTCTCACAAGGGATAATTGGCTAGGCTTACAATGGCTCGTAAGGGCAGTTAGCCTAGTACTCGCCTATGAACCTATGAACCTAAGATCTCTAAATAGTGGCACAAAGGTTTGTCTGTCACTGGTTTGCTCCCTTCCACAAAAGCTCTGATCACCCTGAAATGTGCACTGGTCACTGGATAGCTCTTCTATAAGCTCTTTCACTGTGAATCTCATGCTCAGGTAAGGCAGGCTAGTGCATTAGACTTTGCTGTACAACATTGTACAATTATATCCTTCAATTCATTCAGAAATCCCTGTAATATTCAAATTCTTCCCCATGTCCCGTTTTCCCTCTAAATATTTTTTTCTCAATCAAAGGCTCATGTTTTGCTTCCAGGTTTACAAGTCTTTCTTTAAGTGGCTTATTTTCCTGCTGACGTTCCGAAACAGCAGAGTGCATGCTGAGTGCTGACCACATTTCTTCTTGTTTGGATAATGATTTAGCCATAATGTCATCTAATGAAATACAGTGAAGCGCTTTTCTTTTGTAATATAACAAACTTCATCAGATTAAAACAGTGTTAAACCACAATTGATCTTCTTAAATAGTATTATATAAGCCCACCCTGTACTAGAAAGGAAATGGAATGGCTTACTGACAGAACCCAGACAGTAAAAGTAGCAGACTCCAAATCCAGCTCCAGACAAGTGGAGTACCTCAGGGTTCAGTCCTGGGACCGCTCTTGTTTGGCATCTACTTCTCTGAAGTACAGGCCAACACTAAGGGACTCTGGCTAACAAAGTTCGCAGATGACTGCAAACTGGGAGCCATTATTGAATCCCCAAATTATATGGATATTCTACAAAGGGGCATTACAGAAACAGATGGTTAGTGCCAGAGCCATGGGCTCAAGCTTAATGCCACGAAATGTATAGTTATCCCCTTTGGGAAAAACCATGTACCCATGAATTACCACATAGGTGGCAGTACACTAAACACCAAAAGTGTGATGAGAGACTTAGGGACACAGGTGGACAGTGGTATCACCTTCAATAACATTGCCACATTAGTCAGGAAATCCTTCTATGTGGAACACCTCATCACTAAGGGCTTTTCATCCAGAAAAAAAAGGTCATTGTCCCACTGTACTCATCCCTCATTAGACCTACTATAGAATACAGCGCCGCACTTGGTATGTACCTCATAAGACATCTGCAGCAGCTGGAAAGGCTGCAGAAATACCTCACTAAAAGAATCACAGGCCTAAAGCAGATGCCCTATGCTGACAGTCTAAAAAAAAAAAACTCTTGCTATACTCTGTCACATATCTACTCAGAGGCAATCTCTGCTTAACATTCAAGGCAGTGTCAAACCCTGATCTGTTGGACATGCTCCCCTTAAAGAAATCTCAATCCCTCAGAGCCACACGCTCCAAGGATCTAAACCTTGTCATCACAATGAACAAAACATGCTGGAGGGATAGGTTCCTGACCCACAGACTCCCCATACTCTGGAATAGACTGCATGTCAAGCAGAGTGCCTCCTTGGCCCTCTTCAAAGCAAACCTTGATGATTGAATGGCAGATAGGAAGTTCACCCCGGGGATCATGTCAGTCCCCCTGCTAGACAGGGGTCCAGGGAAGAAAATATTGTGGGAAGAAATATCTAGGGAATTGTTATGGCTAGGCTTGTATAGGCCCCAGGGCCGATAGCCTAGTACCAACCTATGAACAAAATTTTAAATTTTAAAAATATAAAGTATAGATATATATATATATATATATATATATATATATAAATAAAACACACGTGCATAAAATACATTAACTAAATTCCTTCATTAATAAAAAAACAATTATGGATGAAGAAGTTGTCAATTTATTAAGTAAGGGACTCACATTTGTTCCAGCTACCGGTGCCAACTTGGCAAAAGTTAAAGTGGGGGTTCCTGTCTGATAAGCACTGTTTGAGCAGAGGAACCAGACAGGGGTATCCCTCTTTCCCCTTTGTTATCTGTGATGTATTTAGAATCAATGGCAAAGAAAATAAGGGACTCAATAATTCAAGGGTATAATTGGTATGGTAGTCAAGAAAAACTGGCTATATTTGCAGATGACATTATTTACACATGATAAAACCAGAAAAGGGCATTTCAGTGTTGTGGAACATTCTGAGACAGGTTCAAGTCTTTTCCAGATACAAAATTAATGAAGATAAAACAAAGGCAATAGTCGTGAACTATGTACCCACAAACAAATTGGTTCAGCAAAACACATCCTTATGGACACATGATAAAATGAAGTACTTAGGAGAAGGATTAAAAAGGATTCTCTTTTGGCAGCTAAGGATATGTGGGAAAAGACTAAAAGTCTAATACAAGAACTGAGAAACTAGAAATTCTGTTTTATGGATATAGATAGCAAGATACAAGGAGTGAAAATGTTTTAGTCCCTTTAGCTTTATGCATAGGTCAGGCATGCTTTTATAAACTAGAGGAGAAGTTGTGCATAGCAATTAATAAAGTGTTGAAGGATTTCATCTGAGAAGGGAAGAGAGCAAGAGTCAAGTGAGATAAGTTGATATTTCCAATAGAACAAGACAGTTTGGGATTACCTAATTTGAAGGTTTATTTCAGAGCTACACAGTTAAGTCTCTTATACACAGTACAAGCAGAAAGCTATAACTGAAAGTGAAAAAAAAAGATGATGAAACAGGGGGAGCTCAAGAATCAAGGAGTAACTGGAATTTTGGATTAAGATTCTTAAGGAGAATAACAATAACCATACATAATATTATATTCATAAAGTAGCAGAAAGTATTCTAAGAACTAAGCCAACACAGGGATGAAGAAAGGAGATTTTACTGATAGGGATGACTGCAATTAGGGGTACAGATAATAGGCAACAGCAGGCTAGAATTTACTGAAGAAAACTGGCAAAAGAACCATGGTATTGGGAGTAATTCATTAAGGAAGGAAAGGTAACAAGAAATGGGAAGAGGCCAAGAATTCATTTGGACTGCAGGCTAGAGATTGCTTTCCATATCAAGGATTGATATCAGAGTATAGGCAAAGAGAAAGAAACAGGGGATCCTAAGTGAAAGATTAGCACACTAGCATAGTAGAGTTTCTTAGTGGAATCTAAAACAGAAGCAGCTGTTAAAAAAGGATTAATTAGTAGGGCATATAAAATAGTGTAGAGTAACTATGGGATTCAGCCACAGGAGACTAGAAAAGATCGGGAAGAGAGACTGGCTAAGCAATTCACAAGGAAAGAATGGAAGGATATGTGCAGGGCTTCTAAATGTGCAAAGTATAGAAGATTTAGGATCTTTGCTTGGAAGTATTTTTATGCCCAGAGCAGACTCCAAAGAATTTTTCCTCAAGTAGACTGTAAATGTTGGAGGTGCAATGAAGAAGAAAGAGGCGACTGGGAATACATTTTTGGGACTGTAATGATTCGGCAAACTTTAAAAACTCCCTGCATACTACTAAATACTGGGACAGTAAATTGATCTAATTAAGTAAATGATTTCTTTGAACTATGATACAGAATTGGAATTCCCTAGACACAGTAAGGCCTTGCTGTGTTTAATTCTGGTGGCTGTCAAAAAAGCAATTACTAGAAAATGGAAATCAGTCCAAACCAACTGTACTAGAAATAGCGAATATTATAACAGAGATAAAACAATTGGAAGCGGGATCTTTAGAAAAGACTAGGAGCAAATTAAATAGAAAAAAATGGAATTTGTTGGAACATTATGTGCAGAATAATGTTTTGAGGAGGAATGAGGTTTAAGGTAAGGCAGGAATTGAATGAGCGTTGTAATGTTTGACTGACAATGACTGGGGAATAGATAAGTGATGTATAACATTTGCAACTGAAAATATGTCAATACAGTTTGTTTTCACTTCTATAAATATATGATCGCCTATGTCATAAGAGATAATTCAATAAGGATGTTTCTTGTTAATAGATTCTCTACATTTGGCCCTCCAGCTTCCATTACCTTCCATTATTATTTAATAGTGTTCAGTTTACACAGTTCTGTAATAATCGAGGAATCCATTACAGATCTGTAACTTGATTATGGTCTCAAACTAATGACATATTGGAAAGGTCTATGGCTAATACAAGAAAAGTTATAAAATTGTCAACTATTAAAACAGCACTATGGGCCATTTCCATGTTGCAAAAGTTTGAAACCATGAAGGCAATTCAGATGACACGGCTTGAAAAAATGGTCTGGGTACTGGACAAGATGTCTAGGGGAGGTGGAGGTGAGTGGTTACACCAACCTGTCCATCCTAAGGAGGGGATGGTGACAGTTCTGACTCACAATCAAGAAGAAGTGCATCATGTTACAGAGGATAGGGAAAAGTACAAGTGCCAGGCATGTGCACTAAGCCTGCCAAACAACACAAAGTGCTATAAGCAGAAAGAAATAAGTAAGCATTTATCATCTTGTCTACTAAAACAGGCTATTATTCAACAGGACACACATCAGTCACC
This sequence comes from Protopterus annectens, assembly GCF_019279795.1. Lineage (NCBI taxonomy): Eukaryota > Metazoa > Chordata > Ceratodontiformes > Protopteridae > Protopterus > Protopterus annectens. The sequence goes on from NC_056751.1 coordinate 362,525,624, forward strand.
AGACGGCTGTGAGGGTTTAGGGTTATAGCAAGTCTGGTGCTAGCCTAAGTAAAGAGAAACCGAGAAACAGCAAGCCATAAAGATAAAGTGATTAAAAAACGGGTATTCATTATGTTGAGAAGACACCCAAGTACAACATTTTCAACAAGGGAAGAAAAGGATAAGCACAGGAGACATGAATCACAAAGAATTACTTAAAATGAAGAAATAATGGTCATACATGACCATCCAATACCTACAATAAAGAAAGTAGAAAAAGAAAACACAAGTATAGTACTCGAGGAAAAAAGAACAAAAGTGCCATTAATCACTGAAATAGCTACAGATAGTGATTACAGTGTCCTGCATAAAGAGAAACGCAAAGTCACAAAATACAATTATTATGCAAGCAGAAAGGAAAGCAATATGGGACAAAGACACATACGTAGTTACAACAGTAGTAGGAGCAACTGGGCTAATAAAGAATTTTTCAAGCTTACATAAATTTGCTACTGATACAGCTATGAAATGCATAAAATAGCAAATCTGGTGACACCGAAGGTGATGAGAAGAGCACTCTTGGCAAACAAAAACCGAAGCAATATTAATTACACAAACATTAATCATACACTAACTTCAGGAATAGGGTCCATTCCTGTCAAGGTATTAGAAATCCAATGTATTTTGTGAAAACAAAAATAGGAGAAATACTGGTTAGCCTGCTATTCAAGAGTGAATTAAAAATAAATTAGTAAAGTCCATCCTATTACTCGGGTACTGGCTCATGCCAGATACTATAATAACCAAAATAAACTCTGTCCAAAAGACAGACAAGCAAAACAGTGTATTTTTCAAGACGATTACTCAGTTTTACTAAAGAAAGTAAACAAAAATGGTCATTCAGTCTTACCATAAACCATTCTAAGTAAATTACACAAAAAGGTTCTGTTAATGTTAACTGTAACAGGAGTCATATATGAATCAAACACGGTCTTTCCCAAAGACTGACAGTGAAGATTTCAATGATTTTACAGGTTACACCCAGAACACTACATCATAACCAAATCAATGACGCCATATTATTAGAAAATTACAAGACTCTGCCAAAGAAAGACCGTTACCCAGAAGGTATAATAGTAATACAAAGAAACCTGATTATTTTAAAATCTTTATCTGCTATGACAAAAACAAAATTACGCACTTACCATAAAGTTAGGTTTTCATCATTCATGTCTGATTTCACCGAAGTGGCAACTATGTATCTACCAGAGCTTGAGTTCCTCCCAAACTTCCACAGTGCTCTTCACTTCCTTCTTGGGATGGTGTTTGTTGCGTTCATCATCAGATCATGATGGAAAGACGAGAAAAAACACAATAAAATGTAACAGAATAACTTGCCCTGGTAAAGGCCTCAGGGGAGATCAACAAATCCCGTCAGGAAGCATGACAATTTAGATTGTGAAAGGAGACCAGGTTTGTTGAAGTAGATGATCATGGACAATGAAGCTCTAATGTTGATAAGTACACAATTTTCCCGTCTTATAATATCCAGTCCAGCAACTTCATTACTGACGGACAGTCTCACCAGCCAATGCCATGGAGTAAGCTGGCCCCAAAGGAAGACCTGTACCTAGGAATCACTTTCAGATTATAATGTCTAGAAAAATTATGCAGTGAAATGCTTGCAGTGCAACATGCGTCACTGATGAAGAATTCCTAAAGAATGATGATGAAGTGGTCATAGACTTTGTAGAATGCGCTTTTGACTTGCATGGAAAATTTTGCTACTAAAAGTATAGCAGAAGGGGATACAGTCTGTTAGCCATTTGGATATTACTACTTTTGACACCTTTTGTGTCAGCCTGTTAGAAGCAAAGAAATGAACAACTGATCATGCTTTCTATTGTCATTTAGTTCCTTATAGACAGAAACACAGCTGCCTGTGATTATCCATGCAATGTTGTGCGTACTCTCCTCCATTTGAATATTGCAGGAGAATACACAGACAAATTCATATTCACTGGTTATCTCTCTCTCTGAGTTTACCTTTTGCATTTCAGTGATTCTTCTTCCTCATGTAATAGCCACCAGAGTGTTTTCCAATGAATGTATATGAATTAGGTCAGTGGAATGGGCTAGTTCAAAAAGAAGATGGTAGGTCTCTATAGTATAAAACTGAGATCCCATGGAAGGACTAGGTCCTTAATGGGAGGTCAAAGAAAGGTACTTTGTAAAAAGGCCCTACAGTCTTTTTGTGCTGCAAAGGGGGTTAACTTGAGTCTAACAATAGCTGAATATGACTGCAGTAACAATTTGGACCATACAGTATAAGTATGAAGGGTCCCTATCCATAATGGGAATTTTCTTGCATTTAATATCAGGGAGTGAATGAATGGCTGAAGACTGTCAGATCAAGAAGTGGATCCTGAAGTACAGGCATCTTCTTGACAAGGCCAAAGCAAAGGAACCCATTCTCACCAAGGCCAAACATTGGCTATGAAGTTTACTGTGAATCTGCATAAATGAGGTTTCTGCAGGAATGTTATCAGGGAAGGTAGGGGTGGAAAGGAACAGTGAAACTATACCATCCACTTGTAGACTAGAAAATACATTCCAGACATTAATTTCACCTGGCTTTGGAGCACATTCACTTAAACACATTGTATCTTTTCCAATAATCTGTGACACAGATGTAGCCATACAAGCTGAACACTAAATATTTTGCCCACACTGGTCTTTTTGAGTTGGATTGTGTGTGCACACAAGTGAAACACAAAGCTCATTAATCAGAACAGTATGCAAACCAATAAAAACTCAACATGACCTTCCAAGTGACAGCACTGTCATGTAAACAGTAACAAGCACATTTCTCTGCAAGCCCAGTTATCTCCACCAATACCTGAACTAGGGGCCTAAATCTTCAACAGATAAAACAGTGTAGACGGATGGTTTTATAATCAATATCCTACTAAACAATCAGGCAAGGGGAAAGAAATGTGATTTGCTTGCAAAAATTTTGCAATCCACAGTACACTACTAACCTGAAAGAGCTTTTAACCATTCGCTCTCCTCCCCCAACACATCATACCCTGTTTCTAATCCGAAATTTCCACCAGCAATATGAAAACAGGAACTTTAATTATGCTTCAATTTTAAATCAGTACTTAACATGCATACTTTTGGAAAAATGGCAGTTCGTTAGGGGGCAGTTTGTGCATAAATCTGAAACTTCTACCATTACTGCTGTTACAAGCTTTAGGATGCCATTGTGACTCAGTGCTCTTCATTCATCGTTTCCCTTTTATGCATAAAGTAGGCTGTTCCTTTCAGAATGGTTCATGTTGCTTTAAACCAAAAAAATATTACAAATACATGGCACACAAACTCAAAGTGAAGATAAGGATTTGTACTTTGCATCATTTTGTTGGCTGCTAAAGACCTGAGTTACCCTGAGTCTCAATAAACATAACATATCTGTTTTATTCCTTCACTGAACACAAAAACAGCATATTGTTTTCTTCTGATCCTTTTGGCAACAGCAGTTTACACAAACTGAGATTACCAAGCAGTAATAAGATTTTTCCTTGGCAGAAAGTGCTGCAAGTAATAATTCCCAGCTGTCCATTTGGATTCACCATCTAGATGAAGGGGCAAGAGCTGACACTGGTTTTCTCGGACATAATTCTATAGTCGGTCAAATGGATATTTTTGCTATCCGTTATGGCACAATGTGTCACATACTAGGCTGCAGAAATGATTAAAGCTGAGCAGGAAGGTGCTTTGGAGCAAAAGATGCACACTACAGTGGTGCCTTTATACCATCAGACATAAATGTAACTGTTTTATAAGAACATTAATGACCGCTGCTTACTTTCTAAAAGACTAAATTGCAGAGAACTACAGCTTACTTTATAGTCAGAACCACCATGGACTAAGCTTTGCTACAAAACACTTTACATAAACATCTATAAATTATGAAATACACATGTCAAAATCTGCATAAATGAAAAACAAGTTCTATGGAACATGAAATTCAAGGCATTACTGAAAGCTTTCAGGAGTAACAGCAGGTCACAAAATGAAAAGGACTGTATTTATGCTGCTCCTAAATTCTAAATAACCTGCTACTTGATGCAGAAATTGCCCTGGCATATAACAATTAACTAAAAAAGCAAAAAAAAATCAGTCTTAAAAGTAAGTGCATGAGGAGTAGTCCAGGGCTCTTTGTTGGCCTGCTCATGTTTGACATCTACTTCTCTGAAGTCAAGGCTAACATTCAAGGCCTCTGGCTCACCAAGTCTGCAAATGACTGTAAACTGGGAGCTATTATAGTTTCCCACCAAGACACCAACATCTTACAAGAAACAGGGTCTGACAGAGACAAATGACTGGTGCCAAAGCCACTGCCTAAAACTCAGTGCCAAACAAATGCATTATAATGCCCTTTGGGAAACTGTCAACCCAAGTTAATTACTCCATTAGTAAAACAACCCTAAGAGTCAACCCAGAGTAAGGGATCTGGGAACAAACGTGGACAGCAATCTAGCCTTTGAGCAGCACTTAGCTAAGACAGCAAGAAAATCATTCTGTCACCCAACTTATAGTCAAGTGTATGGCATCCAGATCTAAGGACGTCACAGTTACACTCTACTCAGCTCTTATCAAACCTATCATTCAGTACAAGGCCCCCTTTGGTATGTACCTAACCAGGCACTTGCATCAGTTGGAATGCCCACAAAGACTGGGAAATTGTAAATGTCTCCCTCAACTGGCCCCCATGTCCCTTATGGACAAAGGCCGTCAATAAGAAAAGTACTATCCTAACACCCATAGCACTCCCTTCTACAAATCCCATAGTTACCTCCCTACTAACATGCCCCCCCTCATATAGAGAGAGGCCCATGATAGTTGGGATCCAAGTGGTTTGGGGTGCACGGCTAGGCTTGTAAGGGCCCTAGTGATTGTTGGCCTAGTAACAACCTGTGAACCTACAAAATACAGTGTGTTAAAGTCAAAGGTTCTGAGGCAAGTCAAAACTAGGGAAACAAAGAACTTACCATTCTGAAATAGAAGTGGCTTTATTAAACTAGTTTTTAACTAGTTCATTACTACTGTCACTTGCCATTACTAACAGGCATGCATTTATTTAATATGTTTATTGCTTGTTTTGCTGTAACTTTTTAAAGCTTAAAATGTTCACAATTATTCCTGGGCATGCTTATAGAAATATCAGAGATACCTACAGATTATGCAAGACAGTAGCAAAGTAGAAGAAAAATGGTGCAGGTAAATGGGCAGAAATTACCATTCTAATGGTTAAAAGACCATGTTTAAAGGCACCTTTGTTTTTGCCCAATACAGTGTGTTTGCATGCATCCTTATGCACTCAAAAACAAAAGTTAGTTTTGCACCATTTTTGAAAAAAAAACTGGTTTTAAAAATTGCTTCCAAAAGCAGACGTCTAAACCAACCCAGCCATACTTACAGCACTGATATTAAGGCAGGAAGTGTTTACATCATTTAGGTTCCAGCTCTAATTATGCTGGATTAACAAGTGCAAATAATTTTGAAGCAAGTATGTAGTTACCAACCTGTTAAATTAACAGTTTAGAAAAAAATTATGTTTTGCTAAACTATTAGCTCAACAAGTTGGCAATTACACATCTGATTCAGAAGTATTTATACTTGCTAATCCAGCATAATTAGAACTGGAACCTTTGCTTGCACACTAATATTAATGTTGTAAACATGGCTAGGTACACTTGATATCCACAATCGGAAGTAATTTTTAAAATTACAATTTTCAGACATTCTTTGAACCAAACTCATTTTGAGACAAAAAAATTGTTCATAAGCATTCTTTTTGTGTAAAAACAAAAGCTTAATTTGTGCCTTTAATCATGATATTTAAGATTTTGGAAAAAGGATGCACTGAATGCCACCTACATTACAAGTGTGCAAAAAAGGAGTGCAAACAGCACTAGGGAAAGTGAAACGTTACACAAAATGGAAGGAAGAGTGCCACTGAACCCTTTTGCCAAAGGTTCCATTTTACAGAAGACCAACCCTGCCATTTTAGGATATGCTGTTAAGCTGTTTTTGTTACACACTGAGCTGATGCTTTGAGCACCTAAATCAAAAGACTCAAAGGTTAGGTTCCGCGGTTACCAAGCTGCAAATTTGTAAGACATTACTTTTTATGGAAAGGAAAACAAAATATTTAAGTAAATGATCTGGTGTTAAGGATTTTAAACAGAATGTCTTAAGGTTGAATTGTGACTTAAGTGCTTCTGCTGAAGAAATGTCTCCCATTTGAATATTGTAAGCTGCGTCCATACCCTACATTGTTTTGCTAAATCCTGTTTTAACCCCTGGCTCAGCATAGTCTGTTTTCATACTTTATGTTCTTCAAAATTCTGTTTTGATCACTAGCAAAATGCTGACTTTTATTACTTTAACTACTTTAAGAGGCAAGTGTTTTGTGCCATGTATAATTAAAACACAAAAGTCAGAACTTTACACCCTAAAAATCCAGTATGTATTCACTCAGAAGGTGGAAATAGTCCATTACATGGCATTCAAAGAAATTGTTTCCATTCATGGTGTACAAGCAAAAGTGATTGCTTTGTCAGCTCTTTTCTACTGTGACCTCCTGGCTGCTAAGACATGTTTTATTGTAGTCCATCTTGTCTTACTTTGCTGAAATCCCTACATAGTGCTAGCTTTCATCTGTGCCATACACATCAATTGTTCAGTTCTTTGGCAGCTCCACATATAAGGTCAGTTATCTTCACAAAGTATAACAATGCAAATGTGCCCCATGCATGTATTTATACAGACTTTAAATTAATCTATTTTCTACTGATGATTTTCTTGAGGAAAATCATCAGCCTTCTGACATTTTGTCAGTTTTGCTCACTGTATGTAAATGCAGCTATGTACAAAATGTTTCAGCATTTCCTAATGAAAATTTTCAAGGAATATTGCTGGCAAAATTATCTATAAAACACTTTTTGATTCTGCTCTTACATTCACAGATAAACTGTAAGCCATATGTAGAATTTTAATGAAAATTACTTTCGTGTCATTTTATGTCACTACACACACAAACAAATCACTTAATTACATAAATATATACTTTGCTTTAGCTCTGAAGTCACAACAACTATGTTTTGACAGCTTTTATAATTGTCATTGAAGAAACCTGATCATTACATATTTGATTTCAAATGACTCTGCTGCAAGTGTTGCTGGTCATCATTTCCAAAGACAATCATGGCCATAATCTGGCATCACCTACAAATTACAGTACCACTTTACTGCTTTAATATATTTTTATAATATTTTCAGGATAAGACTCTTGGATGGTGAGCCTTACACTGCACATTGCATGATCTAATAGCATTTGTGTAAAGTAGAAAACAGAATCTCAAATGTGTTTGCATCTGTCAGAATAATTAACAAAACATATTGTGCATAACTTTTAAAATGACAGAGCTATTTTTTTCTAAAAAAAATTATTCCTAGTTCTGACTTTATAATGACAAACTAATCATATGATTTAGACATACACTGAGTCAGACTACCTGAAAAAAATATATGTACACTTTTGTTATGAAGTGAATGCTAACAAACACTGCAATGGCTACAGACTACAATCGGTACTTGGCAATGAAGGACCATAGCTCTGAAAACTGTATGAAATATTCTAGCAAATCTTTCAGAATGACCATCAGCAAAGAACGCACTTAGTAGGTGATTCCGGGTATAAGGTCATGTATATCACTGCATACAAGTCTAAATTTTGGAGGATGGGGCCCCACAATAATCCAGTGTCAAAAATATCCCTATTCAGGAAAATGACATGCTATAATGACAACTCTGTAAAGCTATAACCTGAACATGTGCTGTACACGTTACACAATGAATAAAAGTCAAATATCCACCCGCTAATGAAAACAGTATAGTGCAACATGCCAGAGTACAACACTGAAATTCAAGTGAATTTCTGCATGTTGTATCACTATTCAGATGGCCATATACTTCAGTATACTTTTGAGACTTCTTTACCAACTGGCAGGGATTGACAACAGGATACGTTAGAACAAAATAAATACAGGACTACCATTGTACTCTTGCTGAGTTCAACATGGTTCAAAAACACATTTGACATCGGCATAATGACCCTTTCAACATAAAACGTTGCTCTGTCTGGTGAAATGTTAGTGTCACAACAGGAAGGACACTCTCCTTCAGTGCAGAAGTCTGTTTCTATTCCCTTCAGTGCAGAAGTCTGTTTCTATTCCTGCACCAGGTAGATCAATTAGTAGCAGACTCCAAATCCGACTTCAGAGCAGTAACAAGTGGAGTACCACAGGGTTCAGTCCTGGGTCCTCTCCCGTTTGGTTCTCTGAAGTACAGGCTAACACAGAAGGTCTTTGGCTAACAAAGTTCGCCGATGACTACAAACTAGGAGCCATAATCGAAACTCCTAATGTTGTGGACATCCTACAAAAGGGCCTCACAGAGAGAGATGCCTGGTGTCAAAGCCATGGCCTCAAGCTCAATGCCAAAAAGTGCATTGTCATCCCCTTTGGTAAAAACTCTGTACCCATGAACTACAACATAGGCAGTAGTATACTTAATACAGAAAGTTGGGACACAGGTGGACAGTAGTCTCTCCTTTGATAATCACATCGCAACAGTAGTAAGGAAATCCTTCTACGTGGCACACCATCACAAAAGGTTTCTCATCCAGCAAAAAAGAGGTCATTGTTTCCCTCTACTCATCACTCATTAGACCCATTATAGAGTACAACGCCCCTTTTGGTATGTACCTCACAAGACATCTACAACTGGAAAGGCCACAGAAATACCTCACAAAGAGGATTACCGGCCTCAAACAGATGCCCTACACAGGCCGTCTCAAAAAAACTCCAGCTTTACTCAGTCACATATCGCCTACTCAGAGGTGATCTCTGCCTAACATACAAAGCTATGTCAAACAAAGAGCTGTTGGACATGCTCCACTTAAAGAAATCCCAATCCCTCCGAGCTACACACTCTAGATACCTAAACCTTGTCACCACAATAAACAGGACATGCCGGAGGGATAGATTCCTGTCCCAGAGACTTCCACACTCTGGAATAAACTACCTATCTATATCAAACAAAGCTCCTCATTAACACTCTTCAAGAAAAATCTTGATGATTGGATGGGAAATAGGAAATTCACCCCGGGGATCACCTCTGTGGCTCTGCTCGACAGTGGCACAGGAAAATAATTTTCTTGGGTGGCAAAAGCCAGGGTATCTTTTTGGCTGGGCTTGTATAGGCCCCAGGGCAGATAGCCTAGTACCTACCTATGAACCTATGATTGCTGACACCATAGTGCCACAGAAGTGGGAGGGGTGCTGTACTCCTGAGTGTGTCATTCTGATGAGACATTAACTGAGGCCTCATTTACCTGAGTTGGTTTTAGCTTCGGTGGATATAACAGATCTCATGGCACCTATAAAAAACAGAAGGGGAAGTTCCCTAATGCAGTTTAAATACCACATCAAGTCTCCCCTGAAAAGTGATATTAGCCTAGTAGAACTAAACTGGTTAACAAAAGAACAGTTTTTACTTCTGTTGTAATGACACCTCAGTATTGTCCCTCAACAGACAGAATACTGTTGATCTGAAGTCTGCAGTAACAAAAATGTTGCTTTGTCTGGTGGAATGTATAGGACATTTACTCTGATGTAATGTCATATCAGTAAATACATTTTCTATACAAATGCTGCCTTCCCCACATTAAGGATAAATCATATAGACTGTGGCTTCTCCTTCATGAAAGCACAGTATAATAGAGCATTTTGCAGTTAGTGCCTAGAAACAAAAAGGCTGTATTGTCCGCCTCCTTTGAAACTGATTTTTTGGGATACTCCAGTACCCAAACACAAAAGACTATTATGTTGACATTAAGGATTCCAGTGCAGCTCAATGCTGAAATCAATGCTATCATAATGCCCCCTTCACCACAACATTTTGCAGATGCAAAGTCTGCACTCACAAAATTTTTTTTTTAACTGGTAACCCATAACATTTTTACTTCTGGCAGAAAGGCAGCTTAGTAATGATATATTTTAGACACATCCTGCATTTTGCAACCTAAGAAAAGGTTGCAGACCTACTGCAAATAAAACTAAGTATAACGTAGTAAGCCAGACTGTGACAGCATAACGAATATGCATTAGCAAACTCATTGACACACACACGGCGACTAAATTAAAAAACTTGTATTCTTCCAGTGCATCAGCCTCAGTGCCATTAATCCATGTGATAGCAAGGAGCCAAACCATCAGGAAGAATAAAAGTTTTTATTTAACCTTCAGCTATAACGTATATTTTTCTCCGTGAATAATAAATGTGCATTCCTATACCGAAGAGGCAATGTTTGTTTCAGATTTTTACTAAGAGTTAGTGATAAAATGGGTTCCTATTAGATGACCGAAGATGCATTATATCGAATGCATCTTGGTTGAACTTAAAACAACGAAAAGGCAAAATAGCGAAGCGGCTTTTAAGCAAATTCTTTCCCATGGAAAAAATTTGTTTGGCCGCTTCCGTTACTTTGCCATTTTTGGCACTATAGTGTGATCTCGGAGTTGGTATATTTAAGTAGGGGTGGGGGAGACAAAGCCCCCCACTTTATGTATTATTTCAATTTTTTTTCTTTCTTTTTTATTTTGGAACAGCAATTTTCCTTCTGAGCTTTCGAGATTGTAAGCTTTCACTTACATGGGTTTGATTATTTATTGTTCACTTTTTAAGCGTTCGATGGTATAATATAGAACCGATAAAATATTAACAGCATTACCTTTGGCCACTCTGGAACAAAATACATCTATTACTATCATTTTCCCTTTAGGATTTCAGTGCAGCTCAATCCTGACTTCTGAATGCAGTACACTGTCCTCCTTAGTAAATGGTTTTGGCCATGACATATTTGCAGTTACATAAATATTGCCTTACCTGGTGAAATACATAGAACTTTTACTTCTAAAGTAATGAGAATTTGGTATCCAAGACTGTCATTTTACCCACGGCAATCTCAATGAAGCTCATTGCTGAATCTGGCTGCACAACACTGTCCCCAGGTTTTGCTCATGCCATGTATGAAATAAGTTAATTGTTATTTTGTCTAGGGAAATGTATGTTTTTACTTCTAATACAATGTTTCAGAAAGGCTCAGGGCATTATGAAGACAAGCTCAACTGATCATCAAACCATGGATTAAACTAGATTTTAAACTGGATTAGAGTTGACAGCTCAGTAAAGCTATATTCTGGATATGTGCTGCATTCTCTACATAAAATGGTCAAAGACATACGTTCATTCATAATTAGAGTACTGAAAACACACTCTTCTGTGTCACACCCACTAGCACTAGCTGGTTGCTTTCTTGTCCCTTTTAAGACTACAATACTTGAAAGGCAGATCACAGAGAGCAACAATTACAATGCAGCTTTTTAAATACAATATGAATTTGATGTATTCACAAGCAGCATAAATGTGACACAATTATTTAAAATAATGAAAAAGACAACTTGTTTAATTTTAAAGATCTTTTCACAATTAAATGCAAATGTAATGGAGACACTCAGGTAGCTACTGTCCAGCTTGAAAGCAGTCAGGAATCTGATGTCTCATTAAATGACTGCTGGCTGATGTGAAAAACATAATACAACATAGCAGACTGATTAAGAAGACTGTTAATGCTCATGTCTAAAAGGGAATATTTCAACCTCCATTTTTATATTCACAGCAAAATTGCATTATCATGGAAAATAATATACAGAATTTTACCTCTGATAAAGCAGTAACTCAACAAAAGGTAATTTTGGACATTGCCCATCATATTCTATTAGATGAAAAAGCTACAAAGAGTTGGTCAGACTTCCTGCATTTGGTTCTGTGCAAATAGAAATGGAGTTGTCTATGGCAATCTAGAAGGTGAAGAACATACTCCCCTTTACTGGAGAAATTTGGAAAGAACACTGGTAATTGGATAGATTGGTTGATGTTAATTTCAGTGGCTACTTTGGTCATAAAGGAAGGGTTGGGTACATAAACAGACCCTGTCCTTATGAAAAACTATGTAAGGAGGTTTGGAGGATCATGCTTGTAATTAGTTCAGAAATTCTCTTGGCCACCAACAAGACGGTCTGCCATGACAAAAACTTCTTGTCACAACTTGCAGCTGGTTCAAAGGGTCCTTGTGTCAAAGCCTGCAACACAACAGTGAGATCCCAAGGAGGAAAGGGGTCCTTGGCGGGGGGCCTCAACAAGAAATCACCTACCTAAAGGTGAAAACGGAATGACACTGACTTGCAGTATGGAAGTTAGAAATAGCTACCAACTGAAGCTTGATGCTTGAGAAGCTAGAGCCCATCTCGAATAGAGTACTAAGAAACAGCAGAATGTCTGAAATTGGTGCTGAGAAGGGGGTCAATGTTTCTGTTTGTAGCCCAAATACCAAACCTTTTTCACTTACTGGTGTAGACGTTTTTGGTGGAAGCCTTTTTCCAAACTAGAAGTATATTTTGGACCAGGGAATTAAGCCTGGACTGTCTCAACAGGGGTGGAAGTGGAAAAGTCAAGCGGTCAGTCTGAGTGCATGAAGATTCGGATGCTGCATCCCTGATGGGTGAGTGGTCCTGACTTGGCTCCGATATCCAAGGGGGATATTTCAGATAAGACCAAAGGAAGGGGAGCCATGCCTGTTGAGGCCAGGAGACAATGAGGATGGCAGAGCTCTTTAACTTGCTTGCCTTCTGAAGAAACTTCAGGATGAGCAGAAGAGGAGGGTAAGCATATGGAAGACCCAGGGGACAATCATGGACTACTGCATCCCTCGGGAACTCCCCCAGAAGACGGATCAGAGTGAAGAATTTTCTGCATTTGTTGTTGAGGAGAGAGGCAAAGAGGTCACAAAAAGATTGACCCCAGCGACTGAAGATCAAGTTCACCAGGACCATTCATGCGGGACCAAGACCGATCTGCAGAGTCTGTCCACCAGATCATTGGTTTTCCACAGGATATGCATTTCAACTGAAGACATCACCCACTCCCACACCCTCATGGCCTCCCTCAACAAGGGGTAAAAACGGGTTTCTCCTTGTTTGTTGAAGCATCAGACAACCGACATGTTGTCAGTGTGTACTGCAATAGTACCTAAAGGAGAGCATCCTGAAAGGCTTGCAACATTAGAAGAACTGCTCTCATCTCTAGGACATTAATATGCAACGCGGTCTCAATAGAGGATCACATGCTTTGGACCATCTTCCCATTGTAATAACCCCCCCCCCCCAAACTGGGAAGCATCTGTGATCACGGTGGCTATAGGGGGGATTGGTTAAGAAGGGCCTGTCTAGAAGGAGATTGTCTAACTGTATCCACCAGCTGAGGTGATACTTGCAAACTGGAGTCAGTCTGATGGGAAGTGACAGCAGGTGAAAGAAGATGGACCATTGCATCGCCAATGTCCACTGGAGAACCTGAATGAAGAACCTGGCTAGAGGAACTAACAGGATAGCTGCTGACATGGATCCTAGGGCTTTTAAGACCACTTGTGTTGGGGAGGCCTGTTGTGATAAGTCCCAGACCTGATACCTCAGTGTTGTTATGCAGTGTACGGGGAGAGAAGCTATGTGATCCCTTATGTTCAGCTGTGTCCCTATAAATTCTAGGTTCTGCAAAGGAGCCAGGTTGTTCAGGTTTATGGTGATTCCCAGAGAATGTAATAACTTGATTAAGTAATCCCTGTCTTGGATTAGCTGATGCCTCATGGGAGCAGTAAGAAACCAATCATCTAAGTATGGAAGCACCAGGAATCCTCTGAGCCTCATGTGAGATGCTACCAGTGCTATGCATTTGGTGAACACCAGGGAGACTGTGGTGAGCCCAAAGAGCAGTGTTCTGAGCTGGATATGACTGGCTCCCAGCCAGAAGCACAAATAACTCCCGGAGTACCTGGCTATTTTGATGTGACAGTACATGTCCTTGAGATCTATCGAGCAGATCCAGTAGTCCTTGTGCAACAGCAGCAGAATGGACTTAACTGTAACCATTTGGAACCTTGACTTCTTTACATATGCATTTAAGTTGCTTAGATCCAGAATGGATCTTAGATTCCCCTGTCTTTTTTGGCACCAAAAAGAAGCAGGAGTAGGTTCCAATCCTCTGTGTCTAGGACCTTTTGGATGACTCTTTTTTGAAGCAGTTGTTGAACTTCCTGTGCTGCCTGCTTCCTCTGACAGGGTAGCACATTGGGGAGGTTCTTGGAATTTGGGGGATGAAGAGAAATGGGAATGTAGTAGCCTCTGGATATTATGCTTAGCACCCAGTGGTTTTGAGTCAAATGGGTCCAGGCTTGTAAGTGCAATGCTAATCATCCTCTAACTGCCTCCAGAGATGGACTTCAGGAGCACTGATAGGGCTTGTTGGAAAAGTTTTCCCTAAAGCCCTGGTTTTGCTGGTCCTCTCTGCCTCTAGGGTGGTGTCTACCATCAAACCTTCCTTCTCTGCCTGTAGAGAAGGGCTCCCCATGTGGGCCCTAGAAAGGCCCTTGGGATTTACGAAACCACATTTTCTTGACTCCACACTGGTTCCAGGAGAAGGACCTCTTAAGAATACAAAATTTGATTCCTACAGCAGAAAGGGTCTTCCTATCCTTTTGACTGCAGATGACACTATCTTGAACCAATGGCCCAAACAGTGAGGAGCCATCGTAAGGGGCATTCACAAAGGATGCCTTAAAGGGATCCACAAAATCACATAGCCTCATCCAGGCATGCCTCCTTAGGGGAAGTCCTAAACTGGCCGACTGTGAGGTATCCTCCGTTGTATGGGCAGTCAACCTCATCAATGAGTGGCAGACGAAAGATAGAGAGATCAGCTTAGGGGAATTTTTTTTAAATTCCTCTGCAGGCATGGACTCAGAGAGATGCTGAGAGTTCATTGATCAGATCTCTCTGAAGCCAGATAAAATGGGGCAGGTAGTTCAACAACCTCAGTGCAAAGGTGGCCTAGGTGTAAACGAGCTTCACAATCCTGTCCAGTGCTCTAGACTCCTTGTTAGGCAGATGGACATCTGTAGTTTCTTCTGCCAAATCTTTCTTAGTGGCTACCACCACCATGATGGCATAAACTACTGGACCATTGCTCCAATGTTTTCTATCTGCTGGGGGTACCTGGAACCTATCAGGTCACTTGAGTATGGGTTTGATAGTGTCTGGTTCCTTCCATGCCCAGCAGGATACCAAATCAACTAGGGCATCCACAGGGGTGGGGGGGTCACCCAGGATGTAGATGGGCCCATCCTGAATGCCTTCAACAGAAATGACTCCTCAGAAGAAGGAGGTTGGGCAGACCACCCACCTTTTTGCTTCAGGATCTACAGGATGTCCCCAAAGGGGATGTTCTCAGGTAGGGATCGGGGGGGGGGGGATTCTTCCCCTTCATGGAAATTATTGTCCTCGGTTAAAGACTCCAATAGGGAGTCAATGTTCCTCTTTTGCACACCTTCGACCCAGGGACTTCCTCAGCTGAGTACTCGAGGGAGCTGTCAGAAGGGGATCCCTCCTGGCCAGGGAAATCTTGGATGCTACTTGGGACAGGCAGACTCATGACAGGATGAATGGGCTCAAGGCCTCAGTCTGATGGGGGTACATGGGCAGATTCCAGGACATGTGTCGATGGATCTCCAACTTAGGAGAAAACCCTCTCCACTACCTTAAAAGGGGACAGATCAGGAAAGGTCCTTTCTGTCTACCCTGAAGCCACAGAGAGAAAACAGCCAGGATTCACCTGAGATCCATAACCTCCAGAAGGGGCTGGACCTGAGCTTTCAAGTGCAGAGGTGCCTAGGAGGAGAGATGCCTCTGACAAAGATGGAGCCAACCCCATTCCCTCGGGACCAGCAACAACACCAAGGCTCCAAGACTCCCTCTGCTCCAAGAGAACCAGAACAAGGATAATCAAGGGTAATCTTGGCATCAAGGACGGAAGCTTTTCCTGCAGTGAGCCTGGCACACAGGGCGGTCCCAAATGCCGTAACTCTGAAACTGAAGGTCGGATCGAAGGAAGAGTTCTGATGGTATGGCCAGGGTAGCTTATGGATCCAACAGGGGATGGAGCCAAGACTACCCCCATCTGTATCTGGGCCTTGAGAAATCTCACCATCCTATCCATATCCATCTTGGACCAGCTTCTAGAAGACATGGATGAAGCCAACGAGGGGGTCGGGAGTGTTTAGATTTAGTAGAATGAGCCACAGATTTAGTTGAGGATCTTAGATCCTGAGACACTGGATCAGACATAGGAACTGACAGTGAAGGAGGTGATATAGTGATAATATCACCCAGATCTAAAGATGCTGATGGATCTGAAGGGAGAGGTAACTTCTTCGGATCCGAGGGAGCAAAATCTGAAGTTTTCTTTGACTTTGTCTTAGGCTGTACAGAGTCCCTCAGCGAGACAGGGAGAGACCTCTTTTTTTACCTCTTTTGGAGAAGATGATGAAGAAGCCAAGGAAGGGGTCTCAGCCTCCAGAGCCGAAGAGGGAAGAAGGCCCCTGAGAATCAATTTATTTCTCCTACCGGCCAATGTTTGTGGATTTAAAAAAGCACAGACAGTGCAATCTGCTTTCAAATGATCAGCCCCCAAACAATATATGCACTCCTTGTGGGCATCCTGGTTGGGGATTTTATGCTCACAAGAAGTACTACGTTTGAAACCAGGTGAAGGCTTGATTGCCATGGGATGGTAAAGGTCGCCAAAAAACTGCCAAGCCAAAGGCTATAATACTAATTATAAATTTAGCTACAGGAATAACGTTAACTACCTAACCAAAAAAGAACTTTCAAAATCAAGTAACTAATTAACTAACAAACTTTTTTTTTTTTTTTTTTTATAGACAGAAAAATAGAAAGACAGATTATCACATGCATACACACTTTTTTTTTTTTTTTTTTTTTTACAGACAGAAAAATAGAAAGACAGATTATCACATGCATACACACTCATAGAGAGGAAGAAAAAATAAAGGAGGGAGGACTTAACAAGAAACTAACAAATTCTCTAAGAAGAAATTCCCACAAGCTTGACAGCACAAGACATGCGTCTGGACACTGAAGCAGCAAATGAGTTCTAAGGTACTTGGGTGGATGTAGTGCATTATGGGTGAGAGGGAGTAGCTCGAGAGTTGGATCCAAGTGTGTAGAATGTGGCAGAGCCAGATCCCAAGGTCGGATCCAAGACCCTATCATGAGGAGGAATGAAGAAGACAACATCAGATCTGAGTATAATACGAGATGTTAGACCGTGCCAGTGAAATGCATCTGAAAGCTAACATCCGGTAGTTGTGTAAAATACCTTACCACTCCTGCTTTCTGAATTCTTCCAAAACTTTCACAGACTTGCATCAGGACCAGAGGTACAATGCACATCAGACTACCAATTTGCAAGATGCACATTAGACTACCGATTTACCCTTTAGTGATTCAGAGTAGTTCAGTTGTTAATCTGAGTGCAGCATGGTCATATTAAGCTTATAGTCATAAAATATGTGCTTTGGAGAACTCCATATGATTTTTCTTCTGATACAGTGGCAACAAAATAAAGATATAGTGGGTTGTAGTTCTCATACCCTAAGCAGAAGTCATTTACTCTCCTCTAGAAGTACAGCCATATTTGGCAAGTTGGCACATTTTAATGACAAGCATATCATACCTATGAGTATGATTATTAATTCATTCTTGAGCTAGTATCTGAAAGGATTTAAATGACATCTAATTATCTGTTGCTCATTACTTTCTTAATCAATAAATTCAGCACAGACTGACTTTAATGTTTATTTCCTCAGGTACTGATCTCCTATGCCTGTAGGAAAACATGGAGGTATCATATCAGTTCTTTGTGAAACAGCCTTCTACTGCACTTTTCAGTTCTCAAAGTATCAGGTGTCTCTGACATGAAATTGCATACTACCGGCAAGCATTTATCCCCTACCCAAGTATCAAGGTCTTGCAACTTCCAACAGTTTTCATATAATTAAACAAGGATAAATACTATTCCTTCATCTATGACATGAGTCAAGTCTGCAACATCCTATAGCCTTGTCATATGTGTTATACACAACTATATATTTAGCCACTACTGGTGCTGTTCAATTTTGGTGCAAGCCAGCATCTTGGACTGACAAATATCTGTTTAAAATCTCTTCAGCCAAGAAGAAATCTGTTGTGTTTTCCCTTTTTAAGCACTATTGGGTAGTATGGCACTAGCAGGTGAAATTTAAAACCAGTACTTGTCCAATAAATGGTGCTATATTATCTCTATGTTTGAGTATTTCTTCTCAGTGGAACTACATGACATTCCTTCTTTCCCTCCTGAAACTAAGACTGAAACTGGTTTTATCAAAGTACAACTACTCCAAAATTGCTGTAACATTTGCACTGACATACTAAATTAAGGGAGATGTGAAGAGTGAAGAGTGAAGTTCAAGGGCTTAACCATTTACACAAGGTGAGTTTCAATACTTTAAAAACTGTAGTTCATTCTTTCAGCTTCGCAATTTTGTGATTTGGTATTTTGATATTTTGATATTTAATCAATCTTTTCTACCTTATCCGAACAGATTTCTATAAACTTGACAGATGTGGAAGCTGACCTTGCCTTCCTCATTCTGCCATTCCATTTTGCAATTTATACATCCTTCATTCAAATGCAACTCATATTGATTTTAAACTATACAGCTCAGACCAGCCATTAGCTTTCCACCAGGTTTTCTCTGTTTACTTCTAGTCATCCTCTCAAAAACATGCTGGCAGACTTGCTGGAAACTGTCAACGTATTCTGGATGTACCCTTATATCTAGATAATGTCTGAAAAGGATAAGTAAAGAAACATTTAAAGGTTCATAGGATCACAGATAAGTAAAAGGCAGTCTGCAGACCATTACATGCCTAGCCAATAAACCATATTTAAAAGTTCCCTCAAGCCTCAAGGGCAACACAGGAAAGAACTGAGGGTAATACTTTGAACCTTCCCAGTCAGTTACTCTGTTTTACCTTGAAGATGGCAAGGGTGCTACTCCGGCTGACATACAGCAGAAGTTTGTTTCAGAAGTAGGGGATATGTCGGGATATGAATCAATCATGTCAACATGTTTCACTTATCTGCTGATGCATGTTTAGGTCTTTTAACCATATTTTTGAAGAACCTTTTGTTTCGAGAAGAAATAACAGGTCACGGGGGGGCATATCTTTCTCAACTTGAAAGGCTAGGTACAGATTACCATAAAGGAGTCTATAAGAGACTGATTACATGGAAAGGGTTGCCAGTCTGTTTGAATAACTGAGTGTGCTAATACAACTTATATTAATGTTTAAACCACTATGGTATTGCTTAACAAAACAAATACAAATAAATCTCTTTCTAAATATGCTGTTCTTTCGTGCCAAGTGCTGACTTACATTGATGTCAAGCTTGACCAATGAAACTTTGTTCTTGGGGGTCAGCTGCCAAGCATTTTTCATGAAAAACCCAATGGCACTTGTGTAACGGTCAGATGTTGACACAAAATTACGGAAAGTACTTCTTGTTAGATGAACAGGTCCATCATATATCTGAAATCCTCGAATAGGGAAAGTCCTATTAAACAAAAAAATGAACTAATATGTCAATCCTGAACAATACTCACAAACTGCACTAATAAAGTTAAACAGTTAATTAGCAAATGTTGAAACACCATTTATTACTGTTGCCATGTGCATAACCTTGTTGCCTAATTTATCTCAGCTACCTGAACAAAAATGGTCACTTGTGACCAGATCACTTCCCCAGTTAAAAAAAAAACAAAAAAAACTTAAGACATACAAACTAAATGTAAATATGGGGTTAAACTCACCATAACAATACAATTTTGAGTGGCATTGCACTGATTTAACTAAATAACTTTACATTCTTTTTCAACCAGTAAAAGACCTTACTTAATTAAACAGGAATAATCGGAAATGCACTTTAGCTACAAACAAAATAATACTGAATAGCAACTTTGACAGTGAGTGGCAGATAAAACATTATGCTCAAACATATTCATGGTAATTCCACAAATAAAAATGTGACACACAACACCAGTGGAATACTTCCTGAGTAATGTTATACTGTAACACATACAAATGATCCTTGTTACAGCAAAACCATAAAGAAAGAAAGAAAAACATTTTTGTATGAAATACTGCTAGTTAAGTCAGAGTTGAAACTAACAGAATGAAGTATATTAAAGATAACCTTGGCTTCCAGTCTGTTCAAACCTGTCCTCACATCACAATCCTTGAGGCAGGCTCCTAATACACAAAATCTGAATGCAAAAACATTTAAATTATGTCTGTCAAAAGCATGATAAGCTATTAGTGTTGGTATTCATATCATGAAAAAATTGCTGTGTTTTTTTCTGGTCTTCTCACACACTTTCTATACTGCCGAGGGGCAACATCTGAAAATTTTCAAAATAGTAACAGAATGAGAATAAAACAAACTCAAAACCAGATAAAAATGAACACCAGTGAAAGCAATAAATCCAAACACAGGAACGTAAATGAGTTAATAGTAAACGCTTTCACTCACTTTAATCAACATGAGCTTCTTCAGAACGAAGAAGCTCATGTTGATTAAAGTGAGTGAAAGCGACTTCATTTACGGTCCTGTGTTTGGATTTATTGCTTCCACTGGTGTTCATTTTTATCTAAAATAGTAACAGACCTTGAAGTCCTTGTATATCATGATCACTCATTTGATACCCATACAGGCACTACAATCTGCAAAGCATACATACTTGCCCACCTGATTGCCTGTTGGACTGAGATTCATACCAAGGAGGTAACTGTCCTCCTCTCATACAGTGCTCTTACAAAAGCCATCATGGAATACTGCACCATAATCTGTAACTTATCCACAGGCCATCTGGTACAGCTAGAGAAAGTACAAATACAACAAGGGCTTGCATTCCTGTCTTAAAGTCAGACTACAAAAACTCTCTGTGATAGCCGAAGCGACCTACGCTTGACACAGAGAACAATAAAAGGCTCCTTTTTATTTTAAACTCTTTGCATAGAATACTCCCTGGCTACATAAGCACAAGAGGACACTATGTCTCAATTAAATATTATATTAATTATACCATGAAATGTGACAACTTCGTATTTCAGAGTCTGACACCTACAGAATAACCTTTTCCTCTTAACTAAACTAAGCCCAACAAGCCACACTTTAAAGAAAAAAACTGTATGGCTACACCTCAAGTTCAAATATAGGCTCAGAGGCATGAAGTTCATCAATGGCCAACAACTCGTCATTTAGTTCAACAAACTTTCCAGCTTATGCCACAGAAGAATAAATATCAATGAATAACAATTAAGCCAAAACGTCAATACATCCGACTGAAGATAAAACAGCACCTACAAACAAAAATTCAATCCTTTTTTATTATAAAACACAATTAATTTAGAGCTTTCATCCACAATAATGTGGACTTCATCAAAATTCATTAATTGATGTATTTATAATCACATTTTTGGCGCCAAATTACCTCATTTAAAATCCTTTGCTACACATAAAGGGCAAAGCACATCCTACACAATAATCAAATAACCTATTCAAATCTTTGCCCTATAAAATACTACACTGTCTTTCTAATACATCTCTGTATAAATTAAAATATTTTCTAATACATTTTAATGAATTTTAATAAATACTAATACATAAATATAAGTATAAATTCTAATACAGACCCCTACTTTTATTCTAATTTCGTAACTATTTTTTATTTTATTTTATTGTATTGTCAAATATTCTTACAGTCCATAGGAATCTTGTTGGTTGTATTATACGATGTATTCTTTATCCGACAGAACTGTTTATGTACACAAAGTACGTGTATAATCTCCAACTGTGCATTATATTGAACATATGTAGGCTTTTCAGTAATTGTTATGAAATTAGAATAAAAGTAGGGGTTTGTATTAGAATTTATATGTATTAGTATTTATTAAAATTCATTAGAATGTATTATAAAATATTTTAAATTATAAAGAGATGTACTAGAAAGACAGTGTAGTATTTTATAGGGCAAAGATTTGAATAGGTCATTTTATTATTGTGTAGGACGTGCTTGGCCCTTTATGTGTAGCAAAGGATTTTAAATGAGGTAATTTGGCACCAAAAATGTGATTATAAATACATCAATTAACGAATTAAGAGTATTCTGATGAAGTCCACATTATTGTGGACGAAAGTGCTAAATCAATTGTGTTTTATAATAAAAGATTACATTTTTGTTCGTGGGTACTATTTTATCTTCAGTTGGATACATTGACATTTTGGCGTGATTGTTATTCATCGATATTTCTTCAGTTGACTTTATGCTATGTTTTGTGAATTTGTTGGTATTGTAGAATAAACCTAATCAAGGCTCTGAAGTATTCAGATATACTTCAAAAGGTGATACAAAGGGCTAATCACTTAGAATTTCCTTAGTAAAAGAAAAGCCCTCCTTTCCTTTCTTGACGGAGGGCAAAGGGCAAAATGTATTTATTTACTGATATTTAATTACTGGGAAAGTCCAACTGGGTAGGATCCCATTTACAGCACAGGCCCAGGGAGAAAAGGTCCAAAGTATTGCAAAACATCTTAACAATAATAATTTTTACAATCTTTAAAAATAATACAGAAAATACAGTTTAAATTAGACATAAAATGAAAGCATTGGTAAGAATAGAAGCAAGTTATATGATAATGATTTAACATTTAGAGAAATTTTAGCCAGTTTATAGAGAAATTAATGGAAGTTAATATAATACAAACAGGAACTGCATTACAAAGTGAGAAAAACAGGTTTATACTATACTGAGAAAACCAGGGGAGAGAAACTGATAGAAGTAAGGAAGTGACTGAATAAGGGAGAGTAAGGAGGTGTAAGATACGAATAAGTATTTGTTCACATTGAGGGATATAATGTATTCTTGTGTTGAGCAAGAATAGAGCCAGCTTTTGGTTAGGAAATCTTTCAGAATGATTTTGAAGGATGGGAAGGAAGGTACTGACTTGATGGATACAGGTAAGGACTTCCAGGTCTTAGAAACATGGTACGGCACAGACAATGCCCAGGATATTTGATACGTTTGCAGACAGACAGGGGGTTTTGTGTACTTGGTGTTATTTAGTGCTGGACAATGAGATGGATGCTGGGCAATTTTACAGGGGATAAGAAACTGGGTATATGCTAGTTGATGGGGTAGTTCTAACCAATTTAGCGTTTTCAGTGCTATAAAGTGGTGAGTTCTGAAAGGGGTATTTGTTGCAAATTTAGCAACTTTGTTACAGCATTGTTCAAGTTTTGATTTTTGTGATGCCCGAAGGTTGGTAAGGATGGGAGCAGCATAAAGAAGTGTGGGGAGGAGATAAGTAGTGGCAAGTGAAGTTCTGGTTGCTTTAGTGAGAAAGTTTTTGGCTCTATAAAGCATCCCTAGTTTTTGATGAGTTTTTTGAATTTAAGATTATCTGCTACTATCAACATTAATAATTTGTTATAAGAAGTGACTTCAATGGCTGTACTATCAAGACAGAAGACTTTAAATTTTGTTTTTTTTCATGAGAGAGGGATTTAGGGAAAAAGTAGTACCTTTTTTTTTTTTTTTTTTTTTTAAAGGTTGAGCATGAGTTGTGAGTTACAAAGCCCTATTTCAGTGGCTATTAAAGCTTCCAGAGTAATTTGCTTGAGGTGTGCCATGCTGTCAGACGTGCAAATGAGTGTAAAGTCATCTTTCTACTGTATTATGGAGGCCTGCTGTATGGATGTGTGAAAGGTGTTGATGAGAAGGTTAAAGAGGAGGGGACCAAGAATAGAGCCTTGTGGTACACTAGTGGTGACTGAAAGGTATAGAGTGAGGATGGAGTGCCATTTAAGTGACCGGTACATATTGGTTGGATAGCGTTTGCACCACAGAAGGATGGGGTGAGCCAGACCAAATGAGGACATTTGAAGTAGAAGTTTGCTGTGAACTGTGTTGAAGGTTTTTAGACAAATCTAGAAATGAGGAGACTAACTTGTCATTGTCACTAGCTTTATTTACAGTATCTAAATATGTTAGAATTGAAGTGCTAATACTCATGGAAGGATGGAAGCCTCACTGTGTTGGGGGAGAGGAATACTTCCTACAGGAGATAGTTTGGCAATTGTTTTTTAAGACATTTTAAGCATTTTGGAGAGGGGAGATAAGACTGTTATAGGACTGAAGTTAGTAATGTATATTGAACGTCTTCCTTTGTGCCAAAGGATAAAGTGTGACTTTTTTTCCAGCGAGAGGGAACATGGTATTCCTGGCCTGACCTGTTTATAAGGACAGGACAAGCAATGCTATTGGCCCATAACAAAATGTAGACTAGATTTTCCAAAAGATTAAGTTCTTCTAGCATGCTGTCTCATAGGTTTATCAATAAATACAAGGCAAGCTCTCATTGTGAGAATTAAACCCTATACTTTGCGCCTGTGAGGTAAACACCTTAACCATTATGCCAAACCACCAAACCCTGAACTGTCTGCAAGCATCAAAAGTGTGTGACAAATGTTCTCCAGTATTTTGATAGCTAAGGAAAGCAATGAAGGCTAAACTGACTGGATCTAGTAAAAAGCAGACAGACACGGACATAAATAAAGGGTTAGTTTAACTGACACATACTCATTATGGAAAAGTGTATATGGATGTTTACAGATTAATACTTCCAGCTGAAGGGCTCTCTTCCCTGAAGTGCCAGTAAGAAATGAAATGTTCAAAAAAGTAATATTAAGCTCCACTGAATATGCTGATTCAAAGAAGGCAAAGATAACTCTTCCAGTAGAAAAGACTGATCTAAAATGCTTCAGTTCGGTCCTAAGCCCCTACTCCTCTAGTTTCAAGTAGCAGCCCAGGTGCGGGAAGAGTGGCAATGATCAGCTGCCATTGGCATGTCCGCTCCATGTGGAAGATGTGGGTGGAATCCTGCTTCAAGAGCTCTTCCAGGGTAAGGATCAAGACTGCACCAATTATGACAGCAAGCCCAATGAGAAGTCCACATAAAGTCTAGCTGGAATGGTTGATGTATTTGCACTGGGTCAAGCAAGTATTACAGCATAGCATCACATTTTACAGACAATGTGAGGTTTTGGGAGTACACAAAAGAATGTCATAACCCCCTCCCCCACCACACACACACACGAGGAATGTCACAATTCCTGCCTCTTACCTCTCCTCTGGTGTGCAGGCAGCCAGGGTTCAAATGAATGAATGAATGGCCAGAAGGGATAGGAGTCTGATAGTCATTTGACTATTTTTTTTTCGGGGAGGGGGGCACAAAAATTATGCTAAGAAAGAAACACTCTTCCAACAAAGAGATCAAGACCCTGTAATCTCCATGATGGTCTTAAATTTAAAACTTTTAAAAAGAAAATTAAATGAAGGACTAGCTGTGCTCAAGGGAAGATAGGCCAATATTGCACAATATGCACTTTGATTAATGAACAGACTAGGTTTGCTTAAAAAAGATTGTTGACATTGTCCAAAAGTTGTGGAGCTGGACAATTAAATGGAATTAATCCTTGTTTTGCCTATTAAGAAAACTTCTACTTCTAAATGTGTCATTCTTAGCAGCTGGTCTCTTAGTTTCACTTAGTATTTCCAGTACTCCAAAAGAAAATACTCAACTGATAAGAATTAAAACCCTATCCTCCAAGTTGAAAGGATGAACTTTCTGAGTTCCTACTGTTTTATCTATGTCACATCCACAGAAAGATAAAGAGGTGAATAGAAACCAAGATGCAAGAAAACAGAAAACCACAACTGTCTTGGCCAAGTTAGGGCTAAAAAAATCAGTCTTGGCTTGATTAATTTTGTTTTCAGAAAACATGTCTACATCACTGAAATGCATGGAAGTTATATACAAGTTCTTTTTTGACACCTTTAATGAACATGGTATTCAATCAATTTAAAAGTGACACATTTGTAAGCATACAACATTTTCCTACAAGCACTGTATCTCATGAACTGAAATTTCAGTAAATAAATATTTCCTGTAGAATTACATTATATACATATTTTAAGAAGACCTTTAAAGATTGAACACATTTCCAAGACAACTGCTTTTCTTTTATCTTTTCTATTTACTGTTTCCTTCTATGCCTGCTGACCAATGAGACTCCCCTAATGAACCCAATAACTTTGTTCCCATATCATGGGTATTCCCTGGTGAGGGTGACAGCGGGCCAGAGGAGGGAAATGCCATACAGATGCATGGTGGTGTTTGTGCTCTTGCCAGCATCCAGGAAGTGAGCAGATACTTGCATGGCCCTAGCCCCACCCTTGGTGGTTGATGTGTACACCTGCATCACCACGATGGCAAACTGTGCCCTTCTGCCTACATACGGGTGTCCTCATACATACATATACACACACACACACACACACACACACACACACACACACACACACACACACACACACACACACACCATGCCTATAAGGGCTAAGCTCACTGGATCGGGATTCCCTGGTCCTGCAGTCACTGGTATCGTGCATGACAGCAAGTTTGCCTGAATGGGACTAGCAGGCTCTCACCCCTCAGGATAGGTGAGCTGGTGTAAAGAGCTCATTCTCACCATCTCCTTGCCAGCTCTATTAGCACCCGAGGCACTATTCAAACTCTGGACATCTGTGTCATAATGAGGGCTTTAGCCCCCTACAACAAAGAGATGGACTTGCGTCAAGTGTTGTTTTCACTGGCATGCAACAGTTTCCACGTGTTTGGGCCTTGAAATTCACACATTTTTATTCATTTTACTGTAGTTTTTTTACTGTTTTGTTAGAAAACAAAACATTATGATGCATTTATACAGCAGCATGGATATTAACTGCACTGCTAAAGGATTTCTAGTACCTCATTTAGTGCTTTTTCTTAATTTTGCAACTGTTTTACAAGTTTTTCAGTTAGTTTTTTTTTTTTTGTCAAGTGTTAACTTCTAAGGAGCAGTAGTGGTGGTTGTGTCTCAGAGATTTAAGCTGCTACGCCATTCTGGAAGTCAGCAGCACTGGCAGAACTCCAAGTTAATTTTCTGCTTGCTCTTTTAATTTCTGAGCTGGAAAAAACATGTCGGGCAGCCTGCCTGTTTTCTTAACTTATAGACTTCAGAAGGCTGTGCATCGTGCACGTTATGAAATAACTGAAGTAGGTGTTTTGAGCAAATTCCTCATTTAATTAAAGAGCAGGTGAGTACTTGTCTTCTGTTGCACTAAGAGTTGCATAATGACTTATACAATTTAACTGCTATTTTATTAAGTTTTACTGTACTTTCCGACTGATTAAACACGTTCCATTGTGTTTATAGTCACCTGGCTGTTAGAGCATTGTTAATAGTGTTTCTAGTATCTGACTTTTTTCCCTCTGCTTTTCTTTAATTGCATTGCTCTTTTATAAACTTTCCGGTTAGTTTTTGGTCATGTTAACTTCTATGACCCAGTAGTGGTCATGGTTCTGTGGCAGTAAATTTAACTGCTACTGCATTTTACCTTCACCTACAGTGATGCCAAAATATGAACAAAAATGTTTTACTTTAACAATTGGTTTAGCTCCAGGTATCTTTCAAATACAATATACATCTGCCCAAGAAGACATGCTAGCCACTCCTAACTGCTTTGTCAGAGATGACTTGCGCCTGTTCCACCAGGGCGGATATTGTATACTGGCAAAACTTTTAGTTATGTACTCACCATAACTTCAGATGTTTGGGATCCATCTCGCCTACATTCTGACTGATGGGTTCGGAGCCGATCCCTCGGCTCCGACTCGGCACGCTTATGCCAAAGAGCGAAGTCTCTTATTGGCTGAGCTTACTATATCCCAGGATGCACCACTACCAGTCCCCCAGATCTAGTTTGTCCGCATACATGCACACACGCATGCACTGCTTATATAACATCGACAGATGACACAAGATAATAACAGTAGAACTCAAACCGTTCAATCTCTTCTGATCTCCAAGGCAGGGGAAGGAGGGTGGGTATTAGGAATGGCGAGATGGATCCCAAACATCTGAAGTTATGGTGAGTACATAACTAAAAGATGTTATGTGATCCTATCTCGCCTACATTCTGACTGATGGGACAGCGTCCCTAGCACCTAAATCCTGGGTGGCTCACTGGAAAACACTCCTGAGTACCGTGGAACCAAATGATGCTCGCCCTTTAGATGCCACATCCAATTTATAGTGGGAAATGAAAGTGTGCGGGTTGGACCAAGTAGCCGCAGCGCAAATCTCAGAAATAGCGAGCTTGGAATGAAATGCAATAGAGGTAGCCATAGCTCTAGTAGAGTGAGCTTTGACAGATGTTGTAAGTTGCTTATTTGAAGAGGAATAAGCCTGAGTTATGCAATCTCTAATCCATTTGGCAATAGTAGCTTTAGTGATGGTTTTACCCAGTTTATTATCTGAAAAGGACACAAACAATTGATCTGTTTTTCGAATTTGTTGAGTCCTGTCTAGATAGAAGCGCAATTGCCTGTGAACATCCAATGTATGCAAATTGTATTCCGCTTTGTTTGAAAATTTTGGAAAGAAAACTGGTAGCTCTAGAGATTGTTGGAGACAGAGATTAGAACAAACTTTTGGAACAAAAGATGGATTAGGCCTAAGTGATACTCTATCCTTGTGAAAAATCAAGTACGGTGGTTTGATAGATAGGGCTTGAAGTTCTGAAACTCTTCTTGCAGAGGTAATTGCAATTAAGAAGGCAGTTTTCCAAGACAGATATTTCAACTCACATGTAGCAGCCGGTTCAAAAGGGGAAGATGTTAAGGCACGAAGTACCAAATCAAGATCCCACGGAGGCGCAGGATGAAAAACTGGAGGGTCTTAAAAGCACAGCACCTTTCATGAAAGTTTTACATAATCTGCTGCTCATCAACGGTGGGTCTATGGATTCGTGAAATTTGGAGATAGCTGCTAGTTGGACTTTAATAGTAGAGACTGAAGATCCTTGATTAAACAAGGATGTTAAAAATTTCAAGACCTCTGGTATCGGGGCAGTAATAGGGTCTAAGCCTCTGAGTTGAGCCCAGATAGCAAACCTCTTCCACTTACTGTGATACAATTTCTTAGTGGTGGGTTTGTGGGCTGAAGATAAAATGTGAATAACTTCCGGGTCCAAGGTGTGATTTCTGACTAAAGTCGGAAGTGGAGGAGCCAAGCTGTTAATTTCAAAGTGTGAAGGGACTGGTGCTGTTGTCCCGACTGATGAACCAGAAGGTCTGGAGTTAGATCCAAAAACCAAGGACCGTCCAGAGTATATTTCTGTAGGTAGGGGAACCATACCTGACGAGGCCAGTACGGAGCAATTAGAATCATTGTGGACCCCAATTGGGAAGCTTTCTGGACGACTTTGGGGAGGAGTGGAACCGGAGGGAAAGCATAAAGCAGTCCTGTTGGCCAAGGTTGGACTAGAGCATCCGTAGCTGCCTCCCCTTGACGCGGGGTCAAGGAAAAGAACCTTTTGCACTTCGTGTTTTGTGGTGTTGCAAACAGGTCGCAGCACGGAATCCCCCATCTTTTGAAAATCTGAGCTGCTACTGTTTCGTTCAGGGACCACTCATGAGGAGAGAGAATAGTCCTGCTCAGTCTGTCTGCCAATATATTGGATTTTCCTGGAATGTGGGTCGCTACCAGGAAGCGGTTGGTAGCCACTGCCCATTCCCACACCCTCATGGCCTCTCTGCAAAGGGGGTAAGATCTGGTCCCTCCTTGTTTGTTTAGATACCAGACCACCGACATGTTGTCTGTGTGGATAGCGATAATGCCTTGAGGGAGAAACTTGTGGAGGGCTTGTAGGGACAGAAGTACAGCCCTCATTTCCAACACATTGATATGGAGAAATGTTTTGTTTGGAAGCCAAGAACCCTGAACTGACCTGCCCAGACAATGCCCCCCACCCGTCTGGGAGGCATCCGTTGTCAAGGTGGCCACGGAGGGGTATAACAAAAGGTCTTCCCTGATTCAGATTGGATGGCAGAAGCCACCAGCGGAGGTCCCGTTTGCACGTTTCTGTAATCAGTATGTGATAATTGAGGGGGAGATCCTGAAAAGACCATTGTGTCGATAACAGCCACTGAAGAATCCTCATGTGCAATCTTGCCAGAGGAACTAGGAGAACCGTGGCAGACATTGAACCTAAAAGTTGCAGGACCATCCTGGCTGGGGCTTTGGATCTTAGAAGCAGGGCTCGGGCTTGACCTTGTAATGTTTGTATCCTTTCGGTAGGAAGGAAGATTCGCATTAATTTTGAGTCTATCTCTGCTCCTATGAATCTTATGCGCTGAGAAGGCAGCAAGACAGACTTTGACCAGTTGAATGTAATTCCCAGGGAAGCACCCAGGGAGATGGTGGCTTGTAGGTTCTCTAGTAGTAGATGCCTGGTGGTGGCAGTCAGGAGCCAGTCGTCCAGATAGGGAAACACTTGGAATCCGAGACTCCTCAGGTGAGCAGTCACTACTGCCAAACACTTGGTGAACACCCTGGGGGCTGTGGTGAGACCAAAGGGCAGTGCACAAAATTGGAAATGACTGTCTCCCAGGCTGAAGCGCAGATACCTCCTGGACGCCTGATGTATCGGTATGTGATAATAGGCGTCCTTGAGATCTATGGAGCACATCCAAACATCTTTCTCCAACAATGGGAGAATGGATTGTAAAGTGACCATTGAATTTGGACTTCATGACGGACTGGTTTAGTTTGCTGAGATCCAAAATGGGTCTCAGGTCCCCTGTCTTTTGGCACTAAAAGAACCTTGAGTAATTTCGGATCCGATCTGGTCTGTGGGGACCGGTTGGATGACTCCTTTTTCTAGCAGCTTTGAAGCTTCTACGGCTGCAATTTCCCTTTGACTGGGTGGTGGGTCCGGGATTTTTGGACGGTGGGGGTGAGTGTGTGAAGGGAATGGTGTAACCTCCGGCAATAATCCGAAGCACCCATCTGTCCTGAGTAATAGACTCCCAGGCTTTTAGGTGCTTGGCAAAACGGCACCCGACTGGCTCCGGAGCAGCACAGCCGGGCAATCCCTCATGGAGTGTGGGAGGCTGAAGAGCCACGAAAGGACTCGCGGTCTCCAGTGTTGCGGGGGCCTCTGCCGCCTCTGGGACGGCGTCTCCCAGAAAAATTTCCCCGTCCTCTGCCTCTGGAAAGGGAATCTTCCTGCTGTTGAGGAAAGAATTTCTGTGATTTACGGAACCACATCTTCCCTCCTCTTTTAGCCTTGGGATAAGGCCGAAAGTGAGTGGAATAACGTGCTCCTACGGCAGATAAAGTCTTTCCCTCTTGCTCACAGCGGGTAAGAGTGTCTTTTACCTTGGGTCCAAACAAAGAGGACCCATGAAAGGGAGCGTCACAAAGGAAGACTTGAAGGCCTCCGCGAAATGACACAAACGGAGCCAGGCTTGTCTCTGTAGAGCCACGCCTGTGCCTGCCGCTCTGCCCACCCCTTCGGCCGCATATGAAATGAGCCTCATGGACGAGTTAGAAATCGAGGTGAGGATAGCCAACTGAGAGCTAACCGGCTGGGCTAGCTGCTCAGGTAGGTTACCTGAGAGGGAGTCTGAGAGCTCCTTGACCAGATCCCTCTGTAGTCTGGTGAAATGTGCCAAATAATTCAGGGACCTCAGAGTAAAGGCCGCTGAAGTCAGGGTGCGCTTCCCGTACCGGTCCATGCTCCTAGACTCCTTATTAGGAGGATGGACGGACGTTGAAGCCTCTGCCACGTCCTGCTGGGTAGCAGATGCCACCACCATGGCATCTACAGCCACGCCTTCGTTAAGAACTCCTTCTCGGGTGGGGCAGACAAAAATTTGTTAGGGCGAGAAGGCACTGGTTCCACAGTATCTGGATGTTCCCACGCCCTCCGACAAACCAAATCCAGGAGCTCGTCGAAGGGCGGAGACACCCAGGAGGCGGAGGGCTGAGGAAGGCCTTGAGAAACACCGACTCATCAGCGGAGGGGGGTTTGGAATTCCAGCCGCCTCGTTGCTTAAGGATCTCTAGAATGTCTGCAAATGAGACATCATCCGAGGACGACTTTGGGGACCCCTCCGCATCATCAAGATCAGTGTCCGATGTAAGAGACTCGGGGGAGTCCACGTGCTTCCTCTTGCACGATCTCTTCCTTGGGGGCTCCTCCGAAGACAACTCCGAAGAACCCTCAGGAGGAGGGGAACCCCCAGTGGGGGTAACCTCAGGCCCCGGGGCTCCGCTGCCTAGAGACAGGGGAACTGCCAAAGACCCAGTCTCCATGCCCAGGGAAGGTGCCGGTAAAGCCGTAGAGATGGCCGAAGAAGACTTGGCCAAGGCACTCCTCATAGCTCTGAAGGCCGGACCCCCAGAATCCTGGGAGGGTCCGGTCTCCGGAGCCATGATAGCAGACGGAAGTCCTGCGGCCAAAGCACCGAGAGGGAGGCTTGGAACAGACAGCATTGGCCCCGAAACATCACCCCCGGGTCCGGCCGAAGAAGTCCGTGTGCTAAACTCGGACCCGAAGGCCGGGATTGGAGTAAGGGTCGGAGCCGACCCTAGGATCTCCACTGGCTCCATCAGCACCTGCTCCGACGGAGATGAAGCGGTCGGAGGAGGAATGGCAATGGAATGGGCTATCGGCTCCGAAGCCAAGTGGATCGGAGCCGAAACAAATTTCTGAAAGACTGGGGACTGGAACAGTCTTTGGAGCACCCTGTCTATGTCCGAATCTGACATCCATGATGACCTGGAAGAGACCGAATGGGTCCGAGTAGGCCTCTCCAACGGCTCCAAGGGACTAGGGGACCGGCTCCGAATCGACTCGACAATTATCGGCGCCGAAGAAGTGTCCAAACCAATTTCCATCGGTGCCAAAGAGGGCTTCGGCGCCGAGGAGTAAGTGTCTGAGCGGACAACCTTCATCGGCTCCGAGATCAGTGGAGCCGATGAAGGTGACCCGCCTCTCGATGCCCCAGCCATCGGCTCCGAACCCAGAGGAGTCGAGGCTGGAGGCATCGAGGCAGACCGTTCCGCCCTCGGTTCCGAAGTCCGTGGAGGCGAAGGAGAAGCCTGCCTATGTCTTTTGGCGGTCGGTTCCGATGGACTGGTCGGAGCCGACGCCCTTTTCTTTTTAGCAGGAGAAGGAGAGGAAGCTAATGTCTCTTCAAATGATGGTTTAATAAGGCCTTTTAGAATAAGTTTATTTTTCCTCTCTTGGAGGACCCTCGAGGAAAAAGCGTGACAGATGCTACAGGACTCCTGCAAATGTTTGGTGCCCAAACAGTACACACAGAGAGAGTGATCATCTGTGATCGACATTTTGAAACTGCACTTAGTGCACTTTTTAAACCCTGAAGGCCTAGGAGCCTGTGACATAATGGCAACCAAATTAGTGTATAACCAGTAAAATACAAGACACACTAACTATCACAGAGAAATTCTTTTCTTTGAATCAAGAACTGTCACAAATAGAAAGGTATGACCAAGGAATACAAGAACCTTTAAAAATAAAAAGGAACTTGACAGACAACGGCTGACAAGGGAAGGCCCTTCAACCCAAATGGAACCTCCAGTCAGACAAAACGCAATCACTACACAAAGTTTTTCCACAAAAAAAACTTCAATCATACACAAAAATACGATATAGCTGTTAAAACAGCTTTTTGTTGAATTTTAAAGGAATTCCTGACAGGAAAGTAAGAGAAAAAACCCTACTTAGCTCAGCCAAGCTCGAGACCACGTCTTTGCTTGTTAGCGGCAAACGAGATCTGGGGGACTGGTAGTGGTGCATCCTGGGATATAGTAAGCTCAGCCAATAAGAGACTTCGCTCTTTGGCATAAGCGTGCCGAGTCGGAGCCGAGGGATCGGCTCCGAACCCATCAGTCAGAATGTAGGCGAGATAGGATCACATAACATCAAATTTTAGAAAACGTTAAGGTGTTACTGCTTAATGCTGGGAGCCTAAACAGAAAACTACACTTCTTTTTATAGCACTTTAATGTAGAATGCATCAGTACATGAAACATTACAAAGACCTGGCTCAAGAATACTGAAAGCACCCCCATAAGTGCAAGGTTTCAATGCCTACCATGCACTCAAACCCACCACACTAAATGAAGGCACTAAAGGTGGTGGCCTTTCTGTATTTGTAAAACAAAGCTACACTTCCAGATTCATTAAGCAAGATAATGACCTGGAACTGGGCAGCGCAGTGGTGCAGCGGTTAAATGTTGTTGACTCACAGCAAGAGGTTTGCCGGTTTCATTCTCGGTGGGGTACCTTCTGTGCAGAGTCTGCATGTCCTCCCTGCATTCATGTGGGTTTCCTCTGGATACTCCGTTTTCCTCCCACATTCCAAAGACATTTGTCTGGAGCATTTCTCCCCAGACCTCTGCTGAAAATAAGCTCTCTCCTAGTCGGACTTTTCCGGTCAACAAACGTTAAATAAATAAAAATAAACAAACTCCTCCATGTCCAACCTACCAATAACAAAATCCCATATCACATTCTGGACAACTGTAGGACCTCATCTATGACCCCCTTGGCCCATGACTCCTACCTATCTAATATTTAAGCCCTAAGCATTCAGCCTCTCTTAGGGATTTCAACTACCCATCTACTAACTGGGAAACCTATACATCCCCACCCATGTATGGCCAGAGACTTCTGAACTTCATTAACACAAACTCACTGGATCAGCTAGTCTGTACCCCTACAAAGGGCAACATAATTGTGGCTTTGGTTCTTACCAATATGGAACATCTCTACTCTTTCTCCAGTTCTAACACCCTCCCCAGTCAAATAAGACCACAAATCAGTTACATTTACTATAGCTTAAGTAGGAAGCATCCTCCAATAACTCATTATTCAGAAATTATGCTAAAGAAATCTATTAAAGCTGAGTAATGACCTGGCAAAATTCAAATTTCCCTTCCACCCTGAGGACCCCACTACAAATGTGGAATCATTCACTGCCAAATTCTATGAACATATAAATAACTGCACAGAAGCATCTGCCCCCCACGGAAATAAATATGACTCGAGTTTAAAAATAAACCTTACTATAAATAGGCTCTACAACACAAGAAAAACAAAAACAAATGCATTGCATGTAAAAACAAATCTAATTTTACAAATCCGAACAATTCTCTTGTTAAATCTAATACATACTTCAAACACCATTTAAATCAAGCAAAGCTACAGACATGAAATAAAAACACTAACCCAGGCCAAAAAAAAAAAAAAAACAAGCACAAAGCCTTTTTTATCTATGTCAGAAAAATCAGAAATAATGTTCAAAATTGCACTGAGCTAATAGTAAACAATATCACTTACTCTATACGTGAAGACATAGCCAATCTACTAGTGGATAAATTTAGCTCTAACATCACTCCCCCACACACCTAGACCTCCAATCAGTATCTGCATACCCCCGCATAATTCCCAGGAACAAGTCTTAAATACATTATCCAAGGCCAAGAAAAAGAAGTTATGAACCTACCATAACGTTCCATGTTAGTTGTCTTCATCTCGCCTTCTTTCTTGCTTGTTGGGATCGGAGCCGATCCTCGGCTCCGACTCTGCCATCTTTTATAGCTCGAGAGCTGTTTACTGGCTCGAGGCTACCCCTTATCCCATGATGCCTAGGGCTAGCTACCCAGATCTCATTTGAAATAGATAACCCCAGCCATAGCTATAGAATAAAACCCCTCCACACAGAAGGTTAAACCTACGTGTCATAATCTCTAAGTCAGTACAGGAAACAAACCAGAGAACACTCAGCCAGTGAAACCTGAACTCCTCTCGGTCCAATGTGACAGGGGGATGGGGGGGGGTGCAAAAAAGAAGGCAAGATGAAGACAACTAACATGGAACGTTATGGTAGGTACATAACTTCTTTATGTTAAGTTGTCTATCTCGCTTTCGTTTCTTGCTTGTTGGGACAGCGTCCCTAGCACCTACGATCCTGGGCTGCTCATTGGAACAGACTCTTCAAAACAGTGGAACCAAAGTTAGCTCTACCCCTGGAGACCATGTCTAACTTGTAATGAGAAATAAAGGTATGAGGATTTGCCCACGTGGCAGCAGCACAGATAGAGTCCATGGGCAACCTAGACAGGAAGGCTACAGAGATGGCCAAAGCCCTAGTAGAATGACCTTTCGGTTTGAAAGACAACTCTGTTTCTTAGTTGATATATGAAGGCAATAATGTGAGACAACCACCCGGACAGGGTCACTTTGGAAACCGGAAGACCGTGTTTGCCCCTAACACAGAAAAAGAAAAGTTGGTCTGACTTTCTTATATCCTTCGTTCTATGCAGGTAAAAACGCAACTGTCTATGAACATCCAAAAGGTGTAATTTGTATTCTGCCTTGGTGTAGTTAGGGAAAAACACAGGGAGGTCTATAGATTGGTTTAGATTATTTTCTGAGCAAACTTTCAGAAGGAAGGAGGGATTAGTTCTCAGAGCAACCCTGTCCTTATGAAAAACTAAGTACGGAGGACGAACACTTAGTGCCTGAAGTTCCAAGACGTCTGGCTGAGGTAATAGCTATCAGAAAGAGAGTTTTCCAAGATAGAAACTTAATGGAGCAAGATGCTGCCGGTTCAAAAGGGGGCATAATCAAGGAGGTTAGTACCAAATTAAGGTCCCAAGGAGGAGGGGGATCTCTCACTGGTGGCCTAAGAAGAGTAGTCCCTCTAAGAAAGGCTTTACACAGCTTATGTGACATAATGTTTAGATTAGAATACCCAACATGAAAGTTAGAGATGGCCGCTAGGTGAACCCTGATTGTGAAAGAAGCGGACCCAGAATGAAAAAGCTCTGTTAGGAACTCCAAGATTTCGTGAACTGGGGCTGAAAAGGGATCTATGTTCCTAGCCTCTGCCCAACAAGAGAAACGTTTCCATTTGCTAGCATAAGTCTTCCTAGTAGCGGATTTGTGAGAGGAGACAATCTCACACACGGCTGGGGAAATGCTGGGAAGCCTGGCTAGGGTTGGAATTGGATCAACCAAGCTGTGAGCTGGAGTGTTTGGAGGGATTGATGCAGCTCTCCTGATTGATGAATCAGCAGGTCTGGAATAGGATCCAGAGTCCAGGGCTGCTCGAGGAGGTAACGGTGCAGGAATGGAAACTATATCTGTCGAGGCCAGTAGGGGGCAATGAGGATCATTCTGCAACCCAACGGAATAGTTTTCTGTATGAGTTTGGGTATAAGAGGGAACAGCGGGAAGGCATAAAGAAGTCCCTAAGGCCAATCATGGACTAGAGCGTCTCTGGGAGGGTGACCGGAAAACGGTAAAAGTGAGAAGTAGTTGCTGCATTTGCTGTTGAAGGGGGTGGCAAACAGATTGCAGCAAGGCTGTCCTCATTTGCGGAAGATCAGATCCGCAACTACCTGATTCAGAGACCACTCGTGAGGCATGAGAATAGCTCTACTGAGCCTGTCTGCTATAACGCTGGATTTCCCAGGGATGTGCGTCACAATCAGAAATCGTTGGGTGGAAATTGCCCACTGCCAGAGTCTGAGTGCTTCTTGACATAGGGGGTAGGACCTGGTTATGCCCTGCTTGTTGATGTACCACACCGCAGACATGATGTCCGTTTGAATTGCAATGGTCCCGGAAGGGAGAGTGTCCTGAAGGGCTTGCAAGGCTAGGAGCACGGCTCTCATTTCCAAGACATTTATGTGCAGATGGTACTCGTGAGGCTGCCAAGTGCCTTGGACTGCCCTGCTCTGATAATGCTCCCCCACCTTATCAGTGAGGCATCCGTGGTCACTGTGACAACTGGAGGGGGCTGGATGAATGGTTTGCCCTGAGACACTAGTGGTGAGACCATCCACCAGGAAAGGTGCCTTTTGCATGTTTCTGTAATCATGATCATGTGAGACATGGGGAGCTGTTGAAAGGACCACTGTGTGAAAAGAAGCCACTGAAGAATTCTCATGTGAAAATGGGCCAGAGGTATCAGAAGAATTGCCGCTGCCATAGAACCCAGAGTTTGAAGGACCACCCTGACTTGTACCCTTTTGCATTGCATGAGGATATGAACTTGCTGCCGAATTGCGGCCACCCTGTCTGGCGGTAGTCTTGCGGACATACTTCTTGTATCTAAATCTGCTCCTATATAGGCAATAGATTGACAGGGCAACAAGGCAGATTTTTCAAAATTTATAGTAATGCCTAGCTGGGCACAAATTGTAATTGTATAGTCTCTGGCTTGAAGTTGTTGATGCCTGGTAGTAGCAGTAAGGAGCCAGTCGTCTAGATATGGAAACACCTGAAATCATCATGCCTTAGGTGAGCCGTGACCACTGCCATGCATTTGGTGAACACCCTGGGGGCTGTGGTGAGACCAAAGGGCAGAGCTCTGAACTGGTAATGACTGGCTCCCAGCCGGAAACGAAGGAACCTCCTGGAGCGCCTGTCCATTTTGATGTGATAGTACACATCCTGAAGATCTATTGAGCACATCCAATTGTCCTGACCCAAAAAGGGTATAATGGACTGTAGCGTGACCATCCGAAACCTTGTTCTTTGAACAGACTTTAGTCTGCTGAGATCCAATATTCGTCTCCAGTCCCCTGTCTTTTTTGGTACCAAAATGAACCTTGAGTAAGTTCCGGATCCGTGTTGGTCTGCCAGGACTTCCTGGATGACTATTTTTTTTCTAGCAGTCTTGAAACTTCTATGACTGCTTGGGCCCTCAGATTGGGTGGAACATCTGGAAGGGATTTGCTTGACGGTAAGGAGGGTTGAAAGAAGGGACTTATGTAGCCTTCGGATATGATTGAGTGTACCCATTTGTCTCGTGTTAGGTTTTGCCAGGCTTTTGGGTACAGTGAAAGTCTTCCCCCGACTGCCTCCAGAGGCAGGCAGCCGGGCAACCCTTCAGGGATGCTGGAAGGGCTCATCAGAGGATTCTCTGCTGCCCTGGTTCTACAGACCCCCTCTGCCCAGAGGGCGGTGTCTGTTGTTGTTTCCTCCTCCTCTGCCCCTGGAGCAAAAATCACTATGTGTGTCAGGCGAGGCTCCCTGGGATTTCCAAAACCACATTTTACCACTCTTTTGACCCTTGGGATATGGTCTGGAAGGAGTGGAAAAATGGACTCCCACAGCAGAGAGAGTCTTGCCTTCCTGTTCACACCTAGTCAGAGTGTCTTTCACCTGTGGTCCAAAAAGAAAGGAACTGTCAAAGGGAGTGTTGGTGAACAACGCTCTAAAGGGTTCCGCAAAATTACACAGCCACATCCATGCTTGTCTCCTGAGGGCCACGCCTGTACCTGTAGCTCTATTCGCACCATCAGCTGCATAGGAAATGAGCCTTACGGAGGAGTTGACTACAGAATTAAGGGTCGCAAGCTGAGAAGCCACTTTAGCTTGAGCCCCTTCAACTGATGGATCCTGGAGGGAATCTCGAGCTCTTTCAGGAGATCCCTCTGAAGCCTGGTAAAATTTCAGTGACCTCATGGAAAAGGTCACTGAAGTAAACATTCGCTTCCCGTATCTATCCATGGTCCTAGATAGACTCCTTGTTAGGAGGATGGACAAAGGAAGACGTTTCAGCTAACTCCTTTTTAGTGGCTGCTGCTACCACCATGGCATCTACAGGAACACCCTTAGTAAGGAACTGTTTATCAGGGGGTGCAGTGATAAACTTGACGGGTCTCCTCGGGGTTGGTCCACTGTATCTGGGGCTGACCAAGCCCTTCGAGCCACCACTGACATTAGTGGATCGAAAGGCGGAGAAACACAGGAGGTGGCAGGTCGGAAACCGAACGCATCCAGGAATGCAGATTCGTCCTCAGTAGGGGCTAGGGCATTCCAGTTCCCCCTCTGCTTAAGCATTTCTAGGATGTCTGTAAAGGAAACATCTTCAGAGGGGGATTTTGGGGACCCTTCAGATTCATGCAAATCTGTATCCGAAGTGACAGACTCGGGGGAGTCAAGTGCTTCCTCTTACACTTCCTCTTCCGAGGGAGCTCCTCTCAATGATCAGGGGAGGCCTCAGAAGAAGAGGAAACACCCAATGGGGTGCTCTGGACTGCCAGTTCCCCACGCTTGGGGTCTGGAGGAGGGGCAGAGGTTGACGCAGGCACTACAGGGGACAGAGCCAGTGGGTCGAAAGTGGAGCTGACGCAGAGGCCAGTACACTCCTCATGACATCGAAGGCGTCCTTGCCACGATGGAGAGAAGGCTTCGGTTCTGAGGAAACCGGAATCCTCCTCCCCACAGAGGGAGACAGCTGCGAGGCTGATGTAGGAGCCGAGCTCACCTGCGCTGATGCTCCGAGAGGGAGAATGGGGTCGGACAAGGGTCCGATGCCACTCGCACCTGGAGTCTCGGTGCCCAGATCCCTTGACAGATGGCGCCATCGAGGGGATCGGAGCAGACAACAGAACTGAAGGAGAAATCGTTATTGGTGCCGACAGTTCCATGATTCGAACCCCAACAAACTCCGGCTCTGAGCTCAATGGAGTCGGAAGAGGAACATCGATAGAAGCGGACGGCGCTGACACCTGTTGAGGAGGGCTGGACAACATTTTGGTCAGTGCCTGGAACTTCAACAACCTACTGACAACTCTCTCCATGTCGTGATCCGACAGCCTAGAGGATCGGTGACTGTGGTCACTCAAACAGGGGAGACCAAGGAGCCAAATGTATAGACTCTAGATAAGGGGACCTCGGCCTCTTGTGGGTCAATGACGGCTCCGAAGGTACTGGTGGAGCCGACAGGGAGGCAGTCTTCTCGGTTCCAGCCGGAACCGAAGTAGTAGGTAAGGCTTGGGCCAATGATGGCTCCGAGCTGGGAGCCGACGATTTGGTCGGTTTTGGAGATTTCACAGGCTGAACCTTGGCCGGTGAAATCTTGGAGCTTAAGAAGATCCCTCAAAATAAGCTTATTTTTGCGCTCCTGCAGAACTCTTGGGCTAAATGTATGGCATACAGAACAAGAGTCCTGCAGGTGCACTGTGCCTAAGCAATAGACGCAAGAAGTCTGCCCATCTGTCAGAGACATTTTCTGACAGCATGAGTCACACTTCTTGAATCCAGACACCTTGGATTCTTTAGACATATCCACAAGTAGAAAGATCCTACACTGAATTGTTTTGACCAAAAGGCCGAACAGCAAAAACTAATACCAGACACTAATCACAAGAACCAAAAAAAAACACAAAATATACTACAGTTAAAGATAGTTTTTGTTTTGTTTTTTGCTTTTTTTTTTAAACTAGGAAGCCTCTAACTTAAACGGCTACCTAACAATCAGAAAGAAGAAAAGCTTAAACGAAAACGCTACAAGATGGATAGAGGGGGGAAGGGGGAGAACTCTCTAATTTAAATGAGTTTTAAGGGAAAACTACAAATACACTAAACTACAACAAACTAGTTAGCGACTATTATTTTAAACAAACTACCAGAAAAAACCCTAATCTGACAGAAAAAGTAGTTGAATAAAACTTATACGAGTCTGAGCCAGTAACAACGAACCTCGCAGATGAAGCTGCAAACGAGATCTGGGTAGCTAGCGCTAGGCATCATGGGAATAAGGGGTAGCCTCGAGCCAGAAAACAGCTTTCGAGCTATAGAAGATGGCCGAGTCAGAGCAGAGGATCAGCTCCAATCCCAACAAGCAAGAAACAAAGGCGAGATAGACAACGTAACATCAATGCTTTTATGAGGACGGATAACATACTAGGATGCCTACTGGTCAGCCTAAAGCAGACCTGTCAAACCACAGGCTTTTAAATATAAGCCTCCAAACAGGGTTGTATCTAATTAATGGAAACTGCAACAGTCATCCCCCTTCACAAAGGTGGAGTGTCAACAATCCAGCCAAGTATAGACCCATAAGGCAGACCAGCCTCACATGTAGGGCTATGGGAGTATCATTATGGAACTAATAAATAAAGGACAAAGGCAACCTACATAACATCACCCAAGTCAGTTTGGTTTTGTCTAGGGCAGATCCGAAACAACGGATGAAAGAAAAACTGCTCACACTATGTATCTGGACTTCACAAAGGCATTTGACACCACCATCCATTCAGGCAAACTTAATAAAACTCATCCAACTGGATGTAAATCCCTGTGTAACTTGCTCACAAATAGAACCCAAGAAGTTAGGATGGGAGGAGCTACCCCCACCCAAGCTAAATACAATTACAAATCTTTCTTTAACTGCATCATGAAACTACAGAATAATACCCAGCAGTGCTCAGCATTTATTCAAAACAGCACCACCCAGTCAGATTCAGTAGATATAGCCAAACAAATTCAGTGCAAAGTTTGCCACCAAAACAATTATAGAAAGCCACACATCCTATAGAAATCTCACCCCACCATTACAATCAAAGAACACTTGCTAAGGGTACTCTCCAAAATGAAAAAAAGAACTTATGTACTCACCATAACATGCCATCTGTGTTGTCCATTTTCATTCTTCCTCACCCGAAGGGTTCGGATCCAAACCTCGGATCCGACTCAGCAGCTATTCTACAGCTCATGGAAACCATAAATTCTCAACCTCCTCCCTTACCCATAATGCAGAAGTTCCCCTCCCTCTCCAGATTCTGTTTGCAGCTTCCTATAGTAAAACATTACTGTATTTGTAATAATATGAAAATCAATTTCTGGAGCTCAAGGAAAAAGGAATTTGTTTCCTTAAGTACTCTCCCGGTTTATCAGAAGTAATCGCAGAAAAATGGTAGGGAGCTGGAGGAAGGGAAGTTGATGAAGAATGAAAATGGGCAACACAGATGGAACGTTATGGTGAGTACATAACTTCTTTAGCTGATGTCATCAATTTTCACTGATTCCTCAACCTATGGGACAGAGTCACCAGCTTCCTGAATCCTGGGTGGACTCTAAGGAAGGATATTCCTAAGAACTCTTCCCCTAGAGACCAGATCCAATCTGAAATGAGTAACAGAAGTATGTGGATTAGCCCAAGCTGCAGCTGCACAAATATCATCCATGAAAGTTCCAGACAGGAATCCTGATGAAGTCATCATGGACTAGCTGAGTGGGCTTTCAATGGTTTTGGAAGAACCAAACCTAGCTTTGCTACACACAAAGGAGATACAGTCAGTCACCCATCTTGATAAAGTTACTTTTGAGACTGGTTGACCCAATCTGGTGTTTGAAAATGATACAAATAGTTGGTCAGATTTCCTAAATGTGCCAGATCTGTGCAAATAGAAATATAATTGTCTACGTGCATCCAATAAGTGCAACATGTATTCACTTTTATTTCAGAAATTTGGGAAGAATACAGGGAGATTAATGGCTTGATTAATGTTAGACCTTGACACTGCCTTAGGAAGGAAGGAATGGTTGGTTTTTAAAGATGCTCTATCCTTGTGAAAGACTAAATAAGGAGGCTTAGAAGTTAAGGCTTGCAGCTCTGATACTCTTCTAGCTGATGTTATAGATATGAGAAAAATTGTTTTCCAAGTCAGATAGCATAGCTCACATCCTA
Organism: Protopterus annectens; assembly: GCF_019279795.1. NCBI lineage: Eukaryota > Metazoa > Chordata > Ceratodontiformes > Protopteridae > Protopterus > Protopterus annectens. Next base: position 362,569,220 of record NC_056751.1, read on the forward strand.
CTGCAGGTTCAAAAGGTGCCTGAGTTAGGGCCTGTAACATTATGGTAAGGTCCCAGGTTGCAGCAGGGTCCTTGAAGGAGGGCTTCAGTAAAAAGGTTCCTTTTATAAAAAATTTACAAAGACATGAAGAAATTAGAGCAGAATTACCCACTCCAACATGGACATTGGAGACAGCAGCTGGCTGAACCTTAAAGGGAGAAGGTCTAGCTCCTTGACTGAAAATGAAAGTCATGAATTCCAGAATCTTAGAACTGGTGCTGAAAAAGGGTCCATGTCATTTTGTTGTGCCCAAAGGCAAATCTTTTCCATTTTCTCTTGTAAATTTCCCTGGTAGACGCCTTATGGGAAGATAAAAAAATGTGATGTACTGGAGATGAGAGCATTGGATGTCTGGCTTTCAATGGAACTGGAGAAACCACGCTGTTAACTTGAGGCCCACAATGTCCAAGACAGTCACATCTATTGCATGAGACAGAACTGGAATTGGATCCAGAATCCAAGGCTAGCAGAACAGATAATGCCAAAGGAAGGAAAACCAGATCTGTTGAGTCCAATAAGGGGCAATGAGGATTAATTTGCTCTTCAAACAAAACTCTTTCTGTAGGACTTTGGGGATTAAGGGAGTTGGGGAATAAGCACAGAGGAGATCCAGTGGCCAATCGTGAAGCAGAGTGCCTCTTGGTGACTCTCCCAGTTCAGAGATTAAGGCAAAGAAGCTGCTGCATGTGTTGTTCAAGGGGGATGCAAACAGATCTTAGCATGGCTGACCCCTTTGGCAGAAAATCATCTCTGCTACTTTTGTGTTGAGAGACCACACATGAGGTAATAAAATGGAACTTAACTTGTCTGCTATCAAGTTGGATTTCCCCAGTATATGTGTTGCTATCAGAAATTGATCTGAAGATATAGCCCACTGCCACACTCTCACAACTTCTCGACACAAGGGTTAAGACCTGGTCCCTCTCTGTTTGTTGAAATATTGTCTGTCTGAATTTCAATAGTTCTGGAAGGGAGAGAGTCTTGGAATGCCTGCAATACTAGGAGTACTGCTCTCATTTCCAACACACTGATATACAAATTGGCCTCTTCGGGGGGCTAAGTGCCTTGAACAGTTTTTGGGATGCACCTTACACTAGGCATACCAAGTAATGGCAAAGACCCCCAGGGTTCCATACTAAAAGATCAGAGGCTTAAAAGACAAGAGCTTCCTAGAAGCACTGTCCCTCTATTTGGTTTACAGACTCCTTAGTGTTATAATCTGTGTCTTGCCTTTCGGGCCATTAGGGATCCAGTGGTACAAGATCTCTTAAATTTCCACACATTAAACAGTCCTTTTAACACTAGAATCTGGGATCTAAACTTGCTTCAACAAATAAACAAAATATGGTGAAAAGGTGGATTTGTTGAACAACCCCTACCCCTTCTCTGGAACAAACTTCCACTCCAAATTAAAACAATGTGACACGTCTTCTGGATAGGTATACACAAATAAAACCCTGGTACGACTGGTGTGTTGCTCCTTGATAAAGGAGATAAGTTTTAAGGGAGGTGGCAAGGTGTAATTGACCACTGAGCCTGGTTGCCTTCTATTTTCTATGATTCTACAACTCCAGTACTAGTCAAAAATCAAGGAAACAAATAACAAAGGCATCCTTAAGATTACAATATAAAGTTAGTCCAACTAAAAACCCATCTTAAAACTCAAGCAAAATGCAAATGCATTCTGTTTCAATGCATAAGCTAATAAACACTATATCCTCTCTCAATACAATCTCTGGGTCTTGCCCCGTTTATCTGACACACTGTGGAATGTTTCCATTTATATCAAAGTACCTTATCCATTTGCAATACATTGCTTTATATTTTGCATACACAAATGTTCACATACTGTGTCTTCACTCTGTATTTATACTACATTTAACAAATGCTTTGCAATTACTGTTCTGTATTTCCTGATGCTGAATTTGGTGACTTGAGGTCAGTACTCTACTCTACTACTGTTATGAAATTTAAAAATAAACAGTCTTTCTGCCGTTTCATTTATTTGGCCAGATTCAATAAACTCAACACAGTAGCACACTGTTTTGGATTCAGTAAGCGGTGTGTAGAGCCACCTAAACAAGTTAAACACCATGGAATGCTAATTACAGCATAAGCAGCTGAACTGTATGCCAATCAGCCAATCCAAGATGGAAAAGCTATTCAACAAGCTATAAAGCAACCATGTAGCCTCAGTGCTGGTTTTCCCTGTGAATTCCAAAACCTACTGGAATACAGCCATGGAAAGGAGTCTGCACAGAAAGAATGTAAGGGGCTGCAGTTGCTATAATTCATATGTATGTGCAACAAGCTGAAGTCTGTACTGCTGCTGCTGCTAACAGTTGACAAAGAGGAGAAGAGTTTTCAGACTGTGTTTAACTTATCACAATCTGCATGATGTGGAAATTGTAGAGCGCTACAGGGTGGATGGAGGCACACTACAGGAACTCTGCAATCTTTGTCATCCTCAACTCAGAGTCAGGGCAAACAAAGGGGAACCCATAACAGTGGAGACAACGGTATGTGTAAGTACTTAGAATTTTAGCTATAGGAACATTTCAAAGATGAACAGGAGACATGCTGGTATTGTCACAGGCATCAGCTTCCAGGATCCCCTATCAGTTCCTGAATGTTATGCTTCAACATGCCAGTGACCACATATATTTCCCTGTACTCCTGAGGAGAGGGCCACAAATACCAGGAGTTCTGCCCTGTAGCATACTACCCTGAAGTACTGTGTGCCATAGATTGTACACACACAGAAATCAAAGCACCACCGGGGGAACAGGGAAGGCTCTACATAAATAGAAAGGGCTTCCATGTTTATTAACTAAGTCATGTGTAATGTCATGGGAATCATCTTGAACGTGTATGCTGACAACCCAAGCAGTTACCATGACTTGTATACGGCACACCTCCCAACTGTATCAGATGTTCACTAGGAAGGACATCCTGTAGGGTCATTTACTGGGGGATGCAGTTTATGCACTGAAACCATGGCTAATGACACCCATCAGAAATGCACACACACACCTACTGAAGAACGCCATACTGAGGCACTCACTAAAACCAGAAATATCACAGAGCATGTGTTTAAGGTTTCTGAAGTCATGTTTCCAGAGCCCTGTAGTACAATCCACATACATGTACTGAAATCTTCACTATCTGTGCCATGCTCATGCTACACATCATCCTGAGAAAGCAGGATCAGCAAGGGGAAAGGACACACATCCCACCACCAATGGCAAAGTCACCACAGCCACACGCAGGTGAGGAGTCAGAGGGGGAACTAGAAGCTGCTATGGGTGTATGCAGATATAGGCATACTCAACATGTCCTCACACTGGCTAAGAGGTAAAACATAGCACACTCACTCACCACCTAAGGGGCTAAAACTTTTCTCCTACACACATACATACAGTACCATTGATGCCAGACAATGCTCACAACGTTTACTTACCCATGTAAGCTCCTAGCATCGACAGAGTCAGCCCTGAATTAAAACTGTTGCAACTGCAGGATTTACAAGCTAATTGCTGAACCTGGAGTGTATTGTGCAATATGAATGAATGCCACGTCTTTGTATGTTGTTACTTGGTAATGTAAGCAAGTAAAAGATGGGTGATTTGTACAGAAATGACTAACATGTGACAGGAGAGACTTACATGTGTCCATATGTGTCAATTATCAAATAGTAGGCCTCAGGCATCAAAGATTCACACAGTCATACCTCCCAAAAGTACCGATGGTCACTGAGTGTCCTCAGCTTAGCACCATACTTTTGTACTGGAAAATCACTAGACAGAGACACTAGAAAGTAATGAGAGCTCGGTTTCAGACTTCACAACCCTCACAAGATCATTAACAATACTGATGCAAAAGAAGTCTTAGTCTATCAACTGTCTAACTTTCGAAGACCAAAATATGTCAAAGGTACAATTACTCAAACATCACAACCACAGATGTACTAAGTACTGAATCAGCTATGCACCCTGAGCATCAGACTCAAATGTTATGTATGCCTGAATCCAAAAGAAAGAAAACAGGGATATGGCACAGTTATCGTAACTTGCACAAAGTGTTGAGTGTGTGTGTGTGTGTGTGGGGGGGGGGGGGGGCAGGAAGCCTAGGCCGATACAAAAGGTTGGTGAGTGTGTGTGAGTAAGAAAGAGAAGCAGGCAGACATCTGGATAAAGTAACAAATAGCCGGTGAGACAAATAAGCTTTAATTTAATGTCAGAACCATGAAACTGGTGTGTGTGTGTGTGTGTGTGTGTGTGTGTGTCCTCCAGGTGAAACTGGTGTGCGAGTGTCTGCAGGAACACAGCCAAGTTCTACACTAGTTCTACATCTTGGTATGTCAGACAGGTGTGAATTGTGCATGGCAGAAGTGGCAGTTCATTGTTAACATACCCAACCAATGCTGCTACCTGTATGTTACGGATGTTAACTGGACAACTCCCCTCACGAGGATGCCCAGAACCACGACCTCATGGCCTGCAACATCTGGGTGTGGATACAACAATCACTGATGGAGCAGTGGAAGTAGTGTCACTATGGCAGCATGATTGGGCACAGACATCAGCTTACAGAAGATGATGTGGCTGGCCCTATGGCACACCTGATCATATGTCCTGTTGTGGCCATCTACTGCATTCACATCAGCAACTATCTGCTGCCAAATTTGCATTCTGCCTGACAAATCTCCCACATCCCATCTCCAGCAGAAAGTCACCATGTCACCTAAAAGGTTCCACAATTAACTGACTCTCAGGGTTACTGAAGGGGAGGGGGGGTCAGAGATTGAGATGCCTGGGTGCCATAGTCCTAGGTGACCTAAACACAACAAAAGGAGAAGACACTCACGTATCACATAACTAAATGTCCTGTTTCCAGATAAAACATAAAAGGTAGCAGTTCACTATTACCCACTGGAGAAATATAAAACAGTCGAGATGGTGAAATATTAAAAAATAGGAATTGTGTGTGGTTGTAACATATTACAGTTGCACACAAAGCAAGGCTGGATACAAAACAAGGAGAGTAACAGCAGCAACATATCCTTCTTTGTGCCAAAACAGAAATGCACCTTTTTACCCAACCCCCAAGAGAACAGAAAAATGACACATTTTGCTAGCAAGTCAGTGAAATTCTAAAAGTGTTATCAAATGAACTTTTCCTGAACCATATGTACAAATTTAACACAGAACATTAAATTTTAAGCTATTGACAATCATGTCGACCTGTGGCCAGCACTCTCATAGAGGTGTGTATGGCCTCTCCTAAAAGGCTAACACCCCTGTGTCACTGACAATATAGGACATTTATCATTTCTTGGAAATAACAGAAGAGTATACACAGAAAAACAGTTGTAACATTAGCACTTGTGATGACAGTTAATAATGCTATGCACCTGCTAAAGTGAAATGCCCTGACAAACATGTCCATGCCATTAGTACACTTCTAAGAAATGCATACAGATAAAAGTAACATTTCCTAATGCAGATTTTTCTTAATGACATTTCAGTATATGCAGTATAGAGCTAAAAAATGCAAGCATACTTTCTCAAGGTCAGTAGTCTTCTGTGCAGATATATCCCAAATATCCTCTTCTGTGTTCTCCCCATAAACAAGTCTCCTCACCTTCAGGTTCCCTAGCTACACAGTTGCATTTTTATGATGTACATTCAAGGCTGTGAACACTGTGAAGATGCAAATCAGGTGCAAACTCATCAGAATTGCTGAATCCCAAATACTTGGCTCTGTGTAGCAGATGCATAGTGCAGACACTCCCTCAGTGTTTGTTGCTAATCAATTGCAACTGTGAATGATTACTGTTAGGGAGAAGAAAACGCAACAGCAATGCAGACTGCCCTACCTCCAGTGGATCTGTCAGCCAGGTTAGACTTACAAAATGTAGGAGTAATGTTATCAAGGTTTGAAATGCAAGTAAGTAGCACACAATTCACAGCTTCTGTTCATTACCATCAAACCTCCCCTTCATTTGCTGACAACTGTATATTATTGCCATTTAATATCCTCTCATTTTCAGGACAAAGATACAGAATGCCTTACAGACTGCATGTCTCAGATTACTGCTTAGATAAAACAAGAATGAGCAGGAAACACAGAGATATAACACACAGCTGCATTATTTTACCAGCAATAGTCATAAATGGTTGTGTGATCACTTAGTGCACTATATCTGAAATTAATACATGTACAGATAACTATAATATGGATTGTTAGTACTGTGGATGATGTTGCAGTTGGGTGTATGCAGAATGATTTCAGTTCCTGGCTGCAAAGCTGTTTGTATGGCAAAGAATGATAAGACACCCTTTACTGTGTTCTAATGGCTCAATGAAGTGATAGCTCAAATCCAGACCTGTGTAAAAATATTTCATGTGTACCAACAAGCATTTTGTAGTGTTTATTTCATAGATTGCTTTTCTTAATGTCAACTACTTTCTCTATATTTTTTATTTCTTTTTAATGCCAGTGTTTGAGCAGTGCATGGCTTTAGTGCAAACAAGGGAAATGGAGAAATACAATGAACGCCAGTACGAAAATGCATTAGCCAAACAATGACCAAAAGAAGATAGAAGTAATGTCAACTGCCAGACCACCCAGGATCTCTTTCTAAACCACAATAGTTGCAATATTCTGCTTTCGTAAAATAAACTTGTAGCAAATAAATATTAATAGCACCTTTATTATTACGATTAAGGACTTTCATCCAAAACTTGGACTTCTTCAGAATCAATTAACCAATAACATAATCCAACTTACATAACATCTCCAATTAAGCAGACACCAATAAAAAATCGGGTTGAAAATCTTCCCTATTACAATCTATAATTTTTTTAAAAAATATAGCTCGTAAATTCAGCCACTTATAAAATATCCTAATGTTAAAATACATATAGCAAATAATCATTCTTTATCTTTTATTCGCTGATCACCTTAAAGGATAAATTGAAATGGTTTCATTAATGCCTGTGGATAAGCAGCATTAAGTTTAATTTGCCACTTAACTTCTTTGTTCTCCAATAGCAGTTTTATATCTCCACCTCATGGGTTGGGGTCTATTTTTTCTAGGATACCAAACCAAAATCTGTGTGGGAAACATTTTAACATGTTTGAACAGTGCACTGTTTTCATTGCACTTAGCAATGTTATAAGTATGTTCATATATTCTCCTCCTAAGATTACATTCAGTTTTCCCCACATAAAAAGTATAACATCCCTTGCATTTCACCAAATATATCACACATTTACTTCCACAATTAGCTCTATCTAAAATTAACCTTAGATTTAGAATAGTTTTTCAGTATGACATTTTTATCTTCCAAAATAAAACTGCATTGTGGTTTGGTCTGAAGACTTAATGTTTCTTACGAACTTTTATAGATTGTAATAGGAAAGATTTTCAATCCATTTTTTATTGGTGTCTACTTAATTGTCTTATTTGCAGATGTTATATAAGTTGGATTATGTTACTGGTTAATTGATTCTGAAGAAGTGCAAGTTTTGTATGAAAGCACTTAATCATAATAATAAAGGTGCATTAATCTCATTTTTTGGCTACAAGTTTATTTTGCGAAATCAGAATATTGCAACTACTGTGGTTTGGAAAGAGATCCTGGTGGTCTGGCAGCTGGCGTTACTTATTCTAACTTTTTTGGACAATGAATGTCAACTGTGGCTTTGCTTATCCCTTTGGCATGAAGCATAGCAGTGTGCAAACCTGGACTACTGGCCCACACAGGAAGCAGACAGAACACATGCAAACAGGGTATCTGTAAAAGTGGAAAGGTCAAAAAAGAATATATTGTTGCAATTTTTGCTTTCCATCGTGTAATGCCATTAAGCAGCTGGCACAGTGGTTAGCAAGGCTTCCCAACACCTGCAGACAGGATGCAGGCAGACAATAATTTAAAACGTATGCATTCAGTTAATTTTGTTGGGCATCACATACACACGCTAAGCAGCACTGCACTGCAGTTAACACACCAAACTTAAGAATGACTAGGAAATTATGCAACTGTCAAATTACTACTCCTGATGCAACTCTCCTGGGTTCTAGCACAGGGTGTGCAACCTATTTTTACTGTTGTGACAGTCCAAAAAAATATATACAAGTGTGATTTCAACATTCTTGTGGCAACGGGTGTAGGTGCAGGGGATGGTCCTGAGTTCTAATGCAGGACATTCCAGAAATTTTTACTGTTCTTCCATTTCCCACTATATTCACTTTCACTTATAACACTTTAGATAGTGGAGCTGATATGAATTATATGTATGAAGGATAGGACACCCATAGTGGAGCTGATATTAATTATGTGTATGAGGGATAAGATACCCTTGCTGGGTTTCCAGATATATGACTGAGGATACACTCTCTACTATATTTATGTAAGTATAATTCCACTATCTGGACTTGGATGGCCTTCACACTTAAGACACATACACAAATGAATCTATATACAAGAACGTGGTTAGGTCACACACATACATGGCAAACACCTATAACTGTCAGATGTTTTTATAAATGGTTCATGACTATATCTTAGCAGCACGTCTTCTGTGGGAAAGGTGGAAAATCACCACTGTGGAAGAAAATGTTTCGTCTCTTATGTACAGGTTTGAATCTCACACTTAAAAAATCAATTTTATCATTGCATAAAGGCAAAATAAAATGTGTCAACTTATGAAATTTATGCTCCCAGTGCATGTCTCTACAGACTTAACTCACTTAATTGTTACCTTCCAATTCTCAAAATATATTTCTAAGCTACACTAGCAGACACCTCAAACTAATGTCAGGTGTCATATTAACCTTCAAATTTAAAATATTTATTTCCTTCCTGCTTGGCACTGCTGCTCTCCACTTAATATTGTGCAAAAGCAGTTGGCATCGTTGCATGAGTTTGCACACTACCAGCAAATGTGGTAAAAGGGAAATCATTAGTTTCCATCACTCTAGTTCTGGTGTTAGACATGTCTGGAGGTAGAGGGGAAGATGTCCAGTTTAGGTCGCACAAGTGGGGTGTTCAAGAGTCCAGGATATATATTAGACTCCTGGAAAAGCACCACAGCCAAAGACTTCTGCAAGGGGACTAATTCTGGCTCCCAGTACAAGTCTGAGGCTTGGAGTAGTTTAGCCTAGGCTGTATCTAGTGCAACTGGCATCCCACGCACAGGAGAAAGAATAGTTGTGTAAAATCTTCCTATAACCACAGATGTCCTTCTCTTCCATGTTGCAGTATTCTAGGTGTGGGATTTCATGCCCGTGTGTCAGCTCCTATACACAGGCTTCAGCTTGGCGTTTGCAGTGTGCGTGGGATGTCACACATAGGGCCATAATCCAGGGGCCTTAAATGTGACGTCTGTACGTACAATCCTCAGAACTTGAAGGCCAGCAGGCAGAGAAGAAGGCCCAGCAGGAGGAATGCCAGCTGTTTCCAAGTGTGTGACTTGGAGACTTACTGTAAAGTAGGTAGTACAGGGAAGGAATAGGACCTGGGGGGATTGGTGGGTGGGAAGGAATATTGCAACATGGAAGAGAAGGACATCTATGGTTATGGTAAGATTTTATACAACTATTCTATGATGTCCTTCTATTTCTATGTTGCGTTATTCTAGGTGTGGGAGCATACCACAGCTTATCCGGATTAGGGGGTGGTAGTAGATGAAGAGAGTTCTACATGACCCTGCAGGATTGCCCTGTCAAATCCTGTCCTAGCTCTGGAAACTTGGTCCAGTTTGTAATGCTTGGTGAAAGTGTGGATAGTAGCCTAAGTGGCTGCTTCCAAAATGGATGCTGTGCCTAGGCCCCTCATGAAGGCCCTTGAGGTGGCCACAGCTCTAGTGGAATGGGCCTCGATTCCCCTGGGGGTTCCTTTCCATGGTGGGAGTAGCAGAAGCAAATAGCTTTCCTGAGCCAGTATGCAATGGTTTGCTTGGAGACTGCCTTGCCCAGGGCTCTGAGGTTGAAGGAGACAAAGAGCTGGTTAGTCTTCCTGATGGTCTTGGTCTTGTCCAGGTAAAACCTAAGTTGTCTGTGCACATCCAGGGAGTGCAGTATCCTCTCCCCTTCATTAGAGGATAAGGGGAAGAAAGTGGGTACATGAACAGATTGGTTAAGAGAGAGGTCATTAACTGCCTTAGGCATAAAGGAGGGGTTGGGTTCACAGGGACACCTTGACTTTGTGGAAGATGGTTTAGGATGGACAGGCCTATTAAGACCTGCAATTGACACTCTTCTGACTGATGTGATGGCCACCAGCAGGACCATCTTCCATGTGCACATCTGTAAGGAGGAAAGCCCAGCTGGTTCAAAGGGGTGCTGGGTTAATTTCTCTAAAATGTAGTTAAGGTCTCAAGGTGGGGGGGATAGGTTTCCTAGGTGGTCACATGTGCAAGACTCCTTTAAGGAAGAGCTTTATGTTCAGCTTGGCAAGCAAGGGGGATTCCAGGGGCAGGCAGGCTGATATGGCAGAGAGGTGTACTTTTACAGAAGAATAAGAAAGTCTACTCTATCAATTGGCACAGGTAGTTTAGAACCAGGGGAACCTCAGTGGAGCTGGGGGCCCCTTCCTTTATTCAGACACCATTTTGCAAATCTTTCCCACTTAGCCAGGTAAGATTTTCTGGTGTTAAGTTTCCTTGCCTCCCTTAGGACTGAAAGTACGTCCTCTGAGTAATAGTGTCTGAAAAGGATCAAAAGTTTATCACCCACAGAGTCAGAGACAACATCTGTAAGTGTGGGAGTACGAGAGTTCCTTTGACTTGTGTCAGTAGGTCCACCTTGTAGGGTAATTTGAAGCGATTGCCCTTGGCTAGTTTGTGAAGTAGGAGGAGCCACTGTTGCCTTGACCAGTAGAGAGTCATTAACAAGATTTTTGGTTAATTTGCTAGTACAACAGTTAATGGAGCATTTTTCGGGTACTGGTTCAGGTTCGCAGCACCCATCTGATTTTAACTGCACGCCAAGATGTTAGAAGGAAACTCCTCCCTCTACCTCTGCAGGTCCTAGTACAGAGGGAACTGAAATCATCAATTTAAACAATTGGCTTAAGTCCTCAAATCATTTGCAGCAAGTAAGTAGCGAAACGGGTTCATATAATGACTCATTACATGCTTTGGAAAAGGTTTTGCTGCAATGTCGGAAGCTACAAGTGGAAAACGTTTTCTTGTCTGAATGTATCCAGTCTGAGCAGACACCTAATGGGCTCCACTTGTGGAAATACCCTAATTGTTTAGTGGCAGGGTCTCCGTTGCACCTTGAACTAATCGAGTTACTTAATAGGCAAGGTGTGGAAATGCTTAAAATTTTAAGAAAACATAACCAAATTCATACAGACAATCTAATGAAAGAAGCTGAGACACTGAATAACAGGATTAAAATGATTTACTATTTTCTGTACAAAATCAGTCATATTCTGCTATTTTCGGGAGGATAGACTGATTAGTGACATACTAAAAAGGCAATGTAAAAATTGGATCATGACTGCAGGGATTTCCAGGAGGGGAAAGCTTATCCAAAACCATCTGGAGGGCAGAGAGGGCGAAGCTACAACATTACGTCTATGAACAAGACAAGCCCTCAAACAGAAACCGTTGATGACGATGAAGATAAAGGGAATTCCTCCCCTTTAGATTCAGTTCAACAGAGGAGAATGGAAAGGCTCAGGAATCACAACCAGAGCCATTTTTCCAACCATGAGAAAGGATTTCAGCCACAAACAAGGTTTCAATGTTCCTGGAATCAAGGGAACAGTTGGGGAGGCTACATTAACTATGGATTATTCGAACTGTACAGAACAAATAGGTACTGCAAACAAAGTGTTTCCCCCACATTTTGACTAATTATAAAGGGGATTTCAAGGTGTATAATTTCACTAGTTCTACTTTCGATGAGTCTTTGCCTTATTGCTAAGTAAGGGACAAACGATTGTGCCTACTACTCATGTGAATACTGAGACTTTACTTGCTGATTTGAAACTATATTTGAGAAAATTACATTTTAAATGGTTATTTAATGGTGTTGAATCAAGGCAATTTAATGAAATTTTAAGAAGAAACAGCATTTTCAATCCTGTTTTGGCTATGCCTTTAATTTTTGAGAAGATGTGTGAATTTAATTTTAGAACTTTGATGGAAAAAGTACAGTTGTGTACCTACCATAAATGTAGATGTTTGAGTGTATTCACTGTTGCAGTCATTACTCTTGGGTCATCCTGCTGGCAGGCTACCCGCAGTCGGCCTGAATTCCAAAGTCCTGGTACGGCGTAGGTTGCTGTCGCCTCTTCCCTGATGTCAGTGCGCCAGGGGTATAAAAGATGCAGCAGACGCCATTTTCTTCAGTTTTTCTTGCCCCAGATGTCAGGTGCCCCCAAGAGGGTAGGCTAAATATATTATGCCAATAAACATACATGCAGTAAAGAAACATTTCCTTCATCTACAAGCAAATACACCACCTAGGTTGTATATAGAGAAGTACAGATAAACCCCAGCAAAGGAAAGGGGGACGGTGGGAGGGTAACCTGGACTGCAACAGTGAATACACTCGAACATCTACATTTATGGTAGGTACACAACTGTACTATGCTCATCGTGTTTCACTGTTGCAGTCATTACTCTTGGGTTTAATACCAAAGCTGAGGATGAGTGGCTGGGCTAAATAGGATTAGGAGAGGCTATGAGGCCCTGCAGAACTGCAGTGGCAAAGCCTGCTCTGGATTTAGAGTAAAGAGGTAAGTGATAGTGATTTGTAAAAGTGTGCACTGAACTCCAAGTTGCAGCCTCTAAGATGTCTTTAGTTGGTGGTACTCCGAGGAAGGCTTCTGAAGTGTCTGCTGCTCTGGTAGAATGAGGCCTAATGCCCTTAGGCACTGATTTGCCATGCTGAGAATAGCAGAAACAGATGCAATGGCCTATCCATTTAGAAATACTCTGTTTTGAGATGGCCTTCCCTTGTGTTCCTGCAGCATAGGAGACTAAACGTTGCTCAGTTTTTCTGAAAGCTTTAGTTCTGTCCAAGTAGAAGCGTAGCTGCCTGTGTATATCCAAAGAATGCAGAATTTTCTCACCCTTGTTCTGTGGGTTTGGATAAAAGGTACGCAAGTGAATGGTTTGGTTGAGGGCCACACCGGACACCACCTTAGGCATAAATGTTGGGTTTGTCCTCAGAGAAACCCTGTCTGGATGAAAAATGATAAAAGGTTCCACAGCCATGAGTGCTTGTAACTCCGAGACTCGTCTTGCAGAGGTTATTGCTAGGAGCAGAGCTGTTTTCCAAGATAATTTTATATCCGCTGTTGAGGCTGGCTTAAAAGGAGGCAGTGTGAGTTTTTCCAAGACATAATTGCGGTCCCATGCCAGAACTGGTGCTCTCCTTGGAGGCCTGATGTTTTTGGCCCCTCTGAGGTACTGCCTTATTAAAGGATGAGAAAAGATAGGTGGTTCCGTATTGTAATGGGCTGAAATGGCAGAGGCATGAATCTTAATTGATAAAAATGAAAGGCCTTTGTCCAGCATCTCAGTTAGGTATTGTAAAATCTGAGGAATATTTGGTACATACGAGTCAATGCCTTGTTCCTGGTTCCAAGCACAGAATCTCTTCCATTTTTCTGCATAAGATTTTCTGGTACTGGGCCTCCTGGCCTCCAAGATAACATCCATAACAGCTTTTGAAAGAGGAGTGTTCTGAATGGCTACATTATCCGCCATGCTGCCAGATTTAAGGTCCTGAGTTGGCTGTGCAGGATCTGATTGTTTTGTTGGGTCAGCAAGTGAGAAGTTTGAGGCAATATCCATGCTGGACCTTGAGACAAGCTCTTTAGGATTGGGTACCAGTGCTGGTGTGGCCAGTCTGGTGCAATCAGTATCATTTTTGGCTTCTCTTGTCTGACCTTTAGGAGTACTCTGGGAAGAAGAGGCAGTGGAGGAAAGGCATATACTGTTAGATTTTTCCAGCTGAAGGATAGGGCGTCCACTCTCCATGCTTGTTTGTGATAAATCCTTCTGCAAAGTTTCTGTAATTGATAGTTGTGAGGGGAGGCAGGTAGATCTATGTCTGGGCATCCCCATTTCCTTGTTATCATGCTGAAGACTTGTGGATCCAGTTTCCACTCTTGGGGATCCATGACGTTTCTGCTTAGTTAGTCTGCCAGAGTATTTGTTTTTCCTGGCAGGAATTGTGCTTGCAGGTGAACTTGATAAGTCAATGCTGTGTCGCATAAGGTCATTGCTTGTCTGCAGAGGGGGTAGGAATGTGTACCTTCCTGCTTGTTTATGTACCACATGACCGTAGTATTGTCTGTCTTTATCAGTAGCTGTCCTGGATGAAGTAGATCCTTGAAAGCTGTCAGGGCATTCTGAACAGCCAGCATCTCTTTTTGATTGATGTGAAGATGCATCTAGCTTGCAGGCCACGTGCCCTGAATACATTTTCCTGCCATATGGGCCCCCCCAGGCATAATCTGATGCATCCGTTGTCAGTGTCTGTCTGGCTGTGGATAAAGTGAATGGCAGACCCTTGTGGTGACAGGCCTGTGCCCACCATCGAAACTCCTGTTGTAGGCAGGGAATGAGGGTAATTACTGTCTCCAGGCTGTGGCAATGCTGAGTCCAAACACTTTTTAGATACTATTGTAGTTTCCTCATATGCAGTCTGGCATATGGAATTAGTAGAATGCAGGATGCCATGAAACCCAAGACCTGCAGGATTTTCCTTGCAGATAACTGGGTTTTTGTTGCCAACCTTTTTGAAGTAAAAAGTCAGTTACTTTTGTTAGTCTGGCATGAGATAAGCCATCTGGGCAGTTGCATTTAAGCTTGCACCCAGGAATACTATCTCTTAAGAGGGTACTAGCTTTGATTTCTTTTCATTTACTTTGTACCCTAGGCAAATTAGTAATCTTTTTACAAACGCCAGATGCTTTAGAAGAATGTCTTGTTCTCTGCTTGAATAAGGCAGTCGTCCAAGTAGGGATATATTTAAATTCCTCTGTCTGCAAAATGCAATTACTGGTGCCAGGCATTTTGGGAAGACCCTAGGCACAGTAGATAAACCAAAGGGCAGTGCAGAGAATTGGTAGTGCATTGAGCCAGCTAAGAATCTGAGGTATCTTCTGCAGGATTGTCTGATTGGGACATGCAGGTATGCCTCTTTTAGGTCCAAAGTTATGATCCAAGCCTTCTTGCCCAGCATGGGCAGTAGCTGCTGTAGAGTCAACATCTTGAATTTTGGAACCTCCAGAAACGTGTTTAGTATAGACAGGTCCAGTATTAGTCTCCAGGTTTTGTCCTTTCTGGGCACGAAGAAAAGTATGGAGTAAAACCCTTGCCCCTGTTCTTGTTGTGGTACTTGTTGAATGGCCCTCATGTCCATGAGGGCTGTAATTTGCTTTTGTGCCTCTGCCCATTGGTTGTGTGGCAGGTCTGGCATGCCTTTTGCCCTTGGTAGGGTGTGAAAATGGAAACCTGTAGCCTTGGAACACTATGTTTAAGACCCATTTGTCTTGGGTAATCTTTTGCCAATTTGATGAAAAAAGTGCTAGTTTTCCTCCTAGGGGGCTGCCAAAAGAAAAGTGCTTGGATCTGGCAGAGGAAAGTCATTGGGACTATTTCCTGTAAGATTGCGTTTTGTCTTCTCCGCTTCTGGAGATAAGAGCACTCCATTGTTTAGGCCTGTATGAGCCTTGGGGCTGAGATCTGCCTCTGGGACGTCTGTATCTGCCTCTTTATGGTCTGTCTGACACTGGAAAGGACCAATTTTTAGAAGGCCAGTTCCTGCTAAATCTGGGTGGCTGTACCTGTAAGAAATCCTTAACTGTCTGCATGGATTTCACTTTATCCTCCATTTTCTTCAACACCTCCTCTGCTTTAGTACCAAACAAAGTATCATGCTGTAATGGGGCATCTAATAATTTTGCTTTAACATGATCAGGCAGATTCTGTTCCTTTAACCAAGCATGCCTTCTAATAACAGAACCTGTAACAGTGGCCCTGCACGAGGCCTCCAGTGAATCATAACCACATTGCAAAGTATGCTTTCCCACTTGTTCAGTTGCATGCAATAAATGCTGCATTTCCTTGTTCTCTGAACATTCAGAATTTGTCAACATTTTCTGTTTAAGCAGTGACATTAAGTATTGCTGATATTTAAGCATATGAAACTGACAATTTAAAGCCCTTACAGCCAAGGTAGCAGAAGTGTAAACTTTTTTCCTCATCTGTCCAGTGCCCTAGAATCCCTATCAGAGGGGATAGGGTTTTTTGCAGTGGATGCTTTGACCCCTTTGGGACCCGGAGATATAATTTCTGGGTCAGCAGCGGGGTTTTTATATAGGAATTTATGAGAATCCAGGACCCTGTAGTATATGTCTGGCTTAGCAGGTGCAGGGGGTAAAGAGTCAGGGGATAGGCCGGACTCTGAAAATACATCTACAATGTCTAGAACAGGTGGAATAGCAAGGGGTCTGTGCTGAGGAAGTAACAGACAATCTCTGAGCCTTTTCTTAGATTCAGAATAATCCTGGCTCTCCCAGTGGAAATGCTCCCTCATGGTATGCAGGGATTCCCCAAAAGAATAATCCTCAGGAGGAGAGGCTGAAGGAATGGATTCTTCAGCATCAGAGTCCTTATAGGGAGGAATAGTATTAATCCTGTTCAGAAGAGGAATCAGAGGAAATAGAAACCTGATCAGAAGAATCATATTCTGTCTCTTGCCTAGGCCTCTTATCAGGAGGTGGATGGGAGCCCCTGATCAAAGTAATTAGGTCTTTGGCCATTTTAAGCATCTGTTTTTAGGCATGGAAGTCTGAGTAGGAGAATGCTGTACTTGTTTCTTTGTCTTTAAAGCTGCTTTAGTCTTTGTAGCTTAAGATGGTTTAACATAAAACTGTGTAGGTCTGAAGACACCCTCAGAAGCCGATGCCTGCTCAGTGGCTCCGGACCCATCTGAGGGAATGATTTCAGTGTGTCCAATACTTTGAGTATCCAGAGACCCAGTTAGCTCCATGTGGGAGTCGGAAGCGGCCTGTGGCTCTGAGGTAGCAGGCGCCAGGGGCTGCGAAAGTGCCTCACTGAGAACCGGCGACTGTCCTAACGGAGGCCTCGTCGTCAGTTTTGGACCTCGGATGCATATCCTTTTCCTTGTTCTTGCGTTTTTTGTAAACTCCGGTCGGCTGTTCCAACAGCATTATAAAATTAAATCTTCGGCCAAAGTAATGAAATGCAAAATCGAACCGATGCTTAATAGTGCGTTGGTTAAATCTAGCACAAAACCGACAGCTAGCAACGTTGTGGTCAGGGCCTAGGCAAGGAATACAGTAAGAGTGAAAATCCTTACGAGGTATTTGCTTCCCACAAGAAATATAATTGTTAATGTTTTCTGACATCGGTCTGGAGCAAGAAAAAAGTTTCCCCAACGGGGTACTTAGCTTTAATGAAGACTTCGGTTCTGAAATTCGGATTTGAAAATCTCAGGAGTTGGCCGACCAGCACTTGCGAACTGTTTTTGCTTCGGGCACAGCACGGCAAGAAAGACTGAAGAAAATGGCGTCAGCTGCATCATTTATACCCCTGGCGCACTGACGTCAGGGAAGAGGCGACAGCAACCGACACCAGACCAGGACTTTGGAATTCAGGCTGACTGCGAGTAGCCTGCCAGCAGGATAACCCAAGAGTAATGACTGTAACAGTGAAACACGATGAACATCAACAAAAGACACCAGGTGATATCTAATTTAAGTAAACCTGAGCAGAATTAATGAAAGCTTTAATGAATACCAAACAGTTAAGGCTTATGAAGCCAGTTAAGGGTGGAGGGATTATGTCTAAAGGAGATTATTTAAACAAGATGTTTAGACATGTCCTTGATAAAGATTTTTACAAACAAGTTTCTTTAAACTATATTAATGCTTGTTATGCCAAAATACGGTTGGCTCTTCAGGACATGTTAGATCAAGAAGAAATCTCTAGACAGGTCTTTGAATTTTTAGAAGTCAAATTTCCAATAGTCGCCCCCCCCCCCCCCCCCGTTTGCCATCCCCAAAATTCATAAATGTCTCGTAGATCCCCCCATGAGACCCATTATTAGCACAAAAACCTCTATTACTCATCCGATGGCTGCAAGGGAGCCAGCAGGATTTTTGCAGGGGGGTGCAAACCCGGAGCACCACCCCCAACCACACCCCCTTCAACCCCCCCCCCCCCCCCCCACACACACACACACACAGCCATCCCAGTATCCCATTACTTGGCTATTTCTCCCCAGTTGCCATAAACACTGTTCGAAACTCTCGGTGTGCATACTGTTTTATGCTTTACTTCTACAATGTTCAGTTTGGGTGGCCTAATGGTTAAGGTGTTTGCCTTAAAAACACAAGGTACAGGGTTTGAGTCTCACAAGGGATAATTGGCTAGGCTTAAAATGGCTCACAAGGGCAGTTAGCTTAGTACTAATCTATGAACCTATGAACCCATGATTAGAGATATTTGGTTTTAATTTAAAACTTTTATTTCAAATTTTAGGGCCTCAGGGCCAATAGCCTAGTAACCTCCTATTTTATAGCACAAACACTGATAGACATTTGCTAAACTTAAACAAAGCAATAGGCTTACAATGAAAATAGACTTAGCATTAAAACTTCTCTACCTTTGAAACTTGCATTCACTGAAACAGCATTGATACCCACATTCAAAGAAAATGCATCTGGCCAGTGGCGGGTTAAGTTTACCTTTGGACTGTTTTCAAATCATAGGCCCCTTGCACACATTTCAGAATCATGCATAACTGCTTTGATTCACCTTCCTGATTGCATTAATTATAATATATAACAATTGAATTATATCCCTTGTTAATACAGCACCACTTAGAGTGTGTTTTATAGTTTTTAACATTTTTTCCAGTAAGCAATGAGACAAAACATATGAACCAATAATGACAAATTGTCCAATTCAGAACATTTCAACCATAAAAGTCCACTTAAACATCTATCATTGCAATTCGCCAATCAATATGCACAATCTCTGCAGAAGTAAGTCATCTGAATAATTTCACATTAAAGAGATCTGAAACTAATGGAGAGATTGTTGCTAGAAAACAGCTCTATATTTCAGTGTTTCATCTACAAATTCAGTGCCTGCTGCCCTTAAACAATAAATTGCCTATGTTACATTTAAAAAAATGCTAAGCTTGTATACTGCAATAGGAATAAGTGGCAAGCAGAAACACAGGTTCATAATTACTGGGCATCTCATCCAAAGGAGGACATACTTAGGATTGCAGCACTCCACCCCCTTAAAATACAAATCTACATGCTCTGGGAGTAGAACCTATAGCCCTCTACATCAAGATGCAAGTATGTTACCTGCGGTGCTACTAAGACTGTTTTGAAATTCTACACCACACTAGTGATACCATTTGCTAAACAAAACAGTTGCACATTTTAAGTAGACTTAGCATGAGTAGTAGTAAACTTCTCTCCCCTTGAAGCTTACAATTCCTTGAAAATAAATTCCACCTGCTAACTCTAAAAAGGGCATTTCACTCTCTCACACACACATACCTCAGCCTCTGTGAAAATCTGTAGAGTTGAGAGGTATGACACACACATACATCCCCAACCTCCTTAGAAAGTGGATAGAACAATATTGTTTGCATTAGTATGCATTTTCTGAGGATATGAAGTCTAAAACTCAACTTCAGTCTTCAATGATTTGCCAGAAAAAACACAAATGTATGAGAAACAATCTGAAAATATGAGGCAAAAATCTGGATTACTCCTCCTCTGTGCAGATAACCTGCCTGCATTCTTCCCTTTTTTGTCTGCCCATTCAAGAGTTCCAGGTAACAGATAAATAATCTAGAACGCTGGATAAACTCTACTATACCAATATTTGGCTTACTAGTTTATAAGACTGAATCCAGTAAAATCAAAATTTCAAATCATTAACACATAACTGTCTTTTCATACTCAACAGATAATTAACTCTTTCCTGATCACACTGTGTGAATTTACTATACTATTCTGTAACTGAATGCACATTACTTAATGTTAACTGATAAAAAAAATAAATAAAAATACGGTAAGACAGGGGAAGAAGATAATGTTTTATGATTTGTAAACTGCTCATAACTTGTCACATCCTAAAGAGTCTTATATGTAAAGCCATGGAAAGTATAACTAATCTAATTAATTATGATGTCAAAAATCTTACCAGACATAATCCCTACCAGTCTGACTTTGTCAAGGGTAGACCCTGGCTAACGAATCTTGCAAACATCTTTGGTAGGATTACTCAGTCTATAGATTGTGGACAAGCTGTCCACACATAGTGCCTTCACTTTGCCAAGTAATTTGATATAATATAGCATGAAAATAGAATAAGCAAGTTGAAGGAGCTCCAAATTGATGCATATGAGGTTCGGTGGATTGCCAACTGACTTAGAGACAAGACTCCCAGAATTAGAGTTGGGGTGCATCCTCTGAGAACATTAAGGTATTCAGTGGGCTTCTGCAAGGATCTGTGCTGGAAATCATGCAATTCATCATCTACTTAGATCTCCACTCATTAAATGAAAACCTTTGGTTAACAAATTTCACATACGATTGTAAACTGGGAGCCATTACCAAGTTACCCTCTGACATAATGCACTCAAGAAAGAGCTAACACTTCTTAATAGCTGGTGCACTAAAAATATTGGTTCAAGTTCAACTCCAAAAAGCACAACATTGCAGCATTTAACAAGCACTCCATAACTCCAGCCTACAGCAGAGGTACACCACTACTTAAAAATGCAAAGGGCATGAAAACATGGGCACTTAGGTGCACAGCCCCTTAGGTTTGGCCATCATGTTTCCGTGGTTAGGAAATCCTTTTGCCTTGCATAGCTTATAGCACAAGGTATTTTTACCTGATCAAAGAATTCCTCACATGCTTCCAGTATGCAGACTCATAGCTAAGCAGCTGAATCCTCTGCTCCAGTTCCAAGGTTTGAAATGGAAACAGTTTTCAAAGTATCTTCCACTAAAAAACAGTTTCAGGATCAATGAGAAGCATATTGCAAGTGGATATATAAAAAAAAGTCAAAAACAAACAAACAAAAAGAGTAAATATCAAGAAAATAGTGACCCAGTAGCAGAGAAGCATACTATCTGGTGTCCCCTGTGAGTCACAATGTCCAGTAATGTGGAGGTGGAAGAAAAAGTACAGTTTTGTACCTACCATAAATGTAGATGTCCGATAGACATGCAACTGCAGTCATGACATGTGGGTTGTCCTGCCTCAGGCAGCCCTCGGTCGGCCGGATTCCAAAGTCTGGGTCCGACGTCGGCTGATGTCGCATTTCTCTCCGACGTCAGAGCGGCTGGAGTACATAAGCATCAGCCGATGCCATTTTCTTCAGTGTTTCTTGCCCCAGATGCCAGGTGCCCTCCAAGGAAGGCTGTAATCAAATTGGAAGACAAAAACAGGATTCCAAACAAATACATGAGCAATACAACAAATACACCATAACAGATATCCCCAGCTAAGAGTAAGGGGGATAGGAGAGGACCCTAGGCATAGAGGGGTATGGAGGGGGGGAAAACCCGACTGCAGTTGCATGTCTATCGGACATCTACATTTATGGTAGGTACAAAATTGTACTATGTCCTTCAAGAATGCAACTGCAGTCATAACATGTGGGTAGAATACCATAGCTTAGCTGGGGGAGGAGGTATGCTCTAGGAAAGAGATGGTGTGGCAATCAAACCCTGCAGGACTGCTGAAGCAAAGCCTGCTCTGGATCTGGAATATAGAGGGAGATTGTAGTGTTTGGAGAATGTATGCACGGAGCTCCATGTAGCAGCTTCTAGAATGTCCTTTGTAGGCACCCCTCTTAAAAATGCTGTAGAGGTGGCTGTAGCTCTGGTGGAATGTGGTCTGACATAGGCTGGAACAGTCTTCCCATGAAAAGAATAACAGAATCTGATGCAATGTCCAATCCATTTAGAAATAGTCTGTTTTGAAATTGCTTTTCCTTGGACTGCAGGGGCGTAAGCTACAAAAAGCTGGTCAGACTTCCTACTGGCCTTGGTTCTGTCCAGGTAGTATCGAAGTTGTCTATGAATGTCCAAGGTATGCAAAAGTCTTTCCCCCTTATTCTCAGGATTGGGGAAGAAGGCAGGCAGATGAATGGCTTGATTTAGAGAAACCCTAGATACCACCTTTGGCATAAAAGTAGGGTTGGTCCTTAATGAAACCCTGTCTCTGTGGAAAATAATAAAGGGTGGTATTGCCATTAGGGCCTGTAGCTCGAAACCCTTCTTGCTGAGGTAATTGCCAACAGGAAAGCTGTTTTCCATGAGAGAAATTGCAAGTCAACTGAAGCTGCTGGCTCAAAAGGAGGTAGAGTCAGTTTTTCTAAGACAAAATTGAGGTCCCAGGCTGGCACTGGGGCCTTTCTTGGTGGCTTAATGTTCTTGATTCCCCTGAGGAATTGTCTTAGTAAGGGGTGAGAGAAAACAGGAGGATCAGTGTTGTATCTAGCCGAAATAGCAGATGCATGTATCTTTACTGAAGAATATGAGAGGCCGCTCTGTAACATATCTGCCAAATATTCCAAGATGAGTGGGATGTTCAGTAGTGATGCATCATGTCCCTTGCTGGTATTCCAATTGCTGAATCTTTTCCACTTTGCTAAGTAAACCTTTCTGGTGGATGGTCTTCGAGCCTCTGTTAGTATCCGCTGGACTTCTTTGGAGAGAGATAAGCTGAAGTTATTTATGGGATCTCCCAGGCTGTTAGCTGTAGTGTCTGAAGGTTTGGATGCAGTGTTTCGAAATTGTGTTGAGTCAAAAGTAGAGGCCACTGAGGGAGGGCCCACCTCCTGGTGTGACATATGTTCCGTAGTAGTGGGTACCAGTGTTGTCTTGGCCAATCTGGAGCTATTATGATTCCCTTGGGCTTCTCTGCTTTGATCTTTAGTAATACTGAGGTCATCAGTGGCAGAGGTGGGAATGCATAGATTGCTAGGGAGTTCCAGTTGAATGAAAGGGCATCTATTTTCCAAGCCTTTGGATGGTATGTCCTTGTGCAAAATTTTGGTAGGAGATGATTGAGGTGAGAGGCAAATAGGTCCACTTCTGGCTTGCCCCATGTCGAAATGAGTTGTCTGAAAGCCTTCGGATGTAACCTCCACTTGTGTGGATCTGTGAAATTCCTGCTTAGGCTGTCCGCCAACACATTGTCTTTTCCTGGAACAAACTGGGATTGTAACTGGATGTTTAGACTCAGTGACTTCTCCCAAAGCTGCATTGTCAGTCTGCAAAGGGGGTAAGAGTGGGTGCCCCCCTGCTTGTTTATGTACCACATCACAGTGGTGTTGTCTGTCCGTATCATTAAATGGCCTTGCTGGAGCTGGTGTTGAAAAGCCTCGATAGCATGCATTACTGCCAGCATTTCCTTTTGGTTTATATGCAGATGTGTTTCCTTTGGAGACCATTGTCCTTTTATACACCTGCCTTCCATGTGCGCCCCATCCAAGGTCTGAGGCATCTGTAGTCATGGTCTGTGTTATCTGTGGTTTTTTGAATGACATACCTGTGTTTTCCTGGCTCACCGAGGCCCACCATAGGAATTCCTTTTGTAGGCATGGAATGAGTGGTATGATTGTCTCCAAGTTGTTGCTGTGTTGAGACCAAATGCTTTTTAGGTACCATTGAAGCTTTCTCATGTGTAGTTTTGCTAATGGAACCAGTAGAATGCAGGATGCCATGTAACCCAGGGCCTGTAGGAATCTCCTTGCAGTCATCTGGGTGAGTTTTGCTAAACCTTTTAAGTATTGAGTTAACTTCTCTTGCTTGTCTTCTGTCAGGTAAGCCATCTGAGAGGCTGTGTCTAGTTTGGCTCCTAAGAAGATTATTTGCTGGGATGGTTGCAGCCTTGACTTTTGGAAGTTGACTGTGTATCCCAGAGCTTGAAGTAATCGTATGACATAATCCAGGTTTTTTGTCAACATCAATTTGTCGTCCACTTGTATGAGGCAGTCGTCCAGGTACGGGTAAATTTGTATACCCTGGAGCCTGCAATGAGCAATTACTGAAGCCAGGCATTTTGTAAATACTCTGGGCGCAGTAGAGAAGCCAAATGGCAATGCTGAGAATTGATAATGCTCTGGCCCTGCAAGAAATCTGAGGTATCTTCTGCAGCTGTGTCTGATAGGGACATGCAGGTATGCCTCCTTGAGGTCCAGAGTAATCAGCCACGACTCCTTGCCCAGCATGGGAAGGAGTTGCTGTAGAGTCAGCATTTTGAACTTTGGTACTATGAGAAAGGTGTTTAATGCGGACAAGTCCAGTATTGGTCTCCATTGAGATTCTTTTCTTGGAACAAGGAACAGTCTTGAGTAAAACCCCTGTTCTTGTTCTTGTAGTGGAACTCTTTCTATTGCTTTCATTCGAGTCAACAGAGTGATTTGCTTGATAGCCTCTGCCCTTTGATGTTGTGGTAGATTTGGCATGCCTTGTTTTCTTGGTAAGGTATGAAAATGAAACCTGTACCCTCGGTCTATAATGTCCAAGATCCATTTGTCCTTTGTCAGTCTGTACCAGTTTTCTGCAAACAGAGATAATTTCCCGCCCAAGGGAGCTTCTAGTTGTTCCCTGGTAGGCGTTAGTAGAGGCAAGTCATTGAGTTTGTGGTTGTTGGGCAGTTGAAACCCTTGCGTCACTTCTTTGGTTTCCTGGCTGCCATTGTCGTCCCCTGTAAGGGCCTCTGTATTGGCCTCTTCCTCTGCCACGTCTGTTCTTACCCCTTTGAAACTTTTCTGGATTAGGAAAGGACCAGTTTTTTGAAGGCCAATTCCTACTGAACCTGGGGGGTTGAACCTGGAGGAAATCTTTCACAGTGTGAACTGATTTTGCTTTTTCTTCGATGGTCTTTAACACATCCTTAGCATTTGCACCAAAAAGCTTGTTCTTTTCCAAAGGTGCATCCAGAAGTTTTGCTTTTACATGATCTGGTAGAGGTTGATCTTTTAACCAAGCATGTCTACGCATCACTGCCCCTGTCATAGCTGCCCTACATGAAGCTTCCAGTGCATCATATCCACACTGCAGGAAGTGATTGCTTACTTGCTGAGTGTTATGTACAGCTTCCTGCAAAGTCTTCCTGTCTAAAGGATCAGGAGAAGCTAATGTTTTTTGCAAATCCTCTAAGAGATAATCCTGATATTGGAACATATGAAAAAGGCAATTTAAAGCTCTCATAGATAAGGTAGTGGATGTGTAAACCTTTTTACCCCATCTCTCTAATGACCTTGCTTCCCTGTTGGAGGGCAAAGGATTTTTTGAGGTGGAGGCTGAAACTCCTTTAGGCCCCTGTGAAATAGTTTCCAAATCAGCAGTATGGGCCCTGAATAAATGGGAATGAGTTTCTGGCACCCTGTAATACCTGTCTGGCTTGGCTGGAGCAAGAGAATCAGGGGTAGCACTAGAATCAGAATACAAATCATCCAGAACATCAAGTACAGGAGGAATAGCTAAGGGCCTGTGCTGAGGCTTCTTAAGGAAAGTCCTGAGGCGTTTCCTAGAATCAGAATATTCCTGACCCTGCCACTTGAAATGTTCCCTCATGGTGTGCAGAACTTCCCCAAAAGATATATCCTCAGGAGGGGAGGCCGAAGGTATGGAATCTTCTGCATCCGAGTCCTCATAGGTCTAGAAGAGCTCTTCCTGGCTATCAGAGTGGACAGAGCCCTCAGAATCTTCATCTGAAGGAGAAGGGTCAGAGGGTTCAACCCGGGGCCTTTTATCAGGAGGAGGCTGGGATGCTCTCTCAGGATGGGCCTGTGAACCTCTGATCATGGAAATTAAATCAGCAGCCATGGACATAATTTGGGTCTCCGGAGTCGGCTGAGGTAAGGATTTGGAAGCAATATGCTTTGTTTTGCTGGCTGCCTTAGCCCTAGTGTAGGCCTTAATAGACATGGCCATAGGAGGCCTGGCTGCTCCACGTGCAGGAGTGACCTTGTCTACAGCAATGGTCTCGGGCATTTCCTCGGTTTCGGTATCCGGAGGAAAGTCTATAACTGGCGTCGGAGTAATATCTGGAATCTGAGTAGTCGGTAATGCGGTGTCTTCGGTTCAGAGCGGTGGAGAGACCATCTCAGAGGGAACCGTAGCACTCGCGCTAGGTTTTGGCGTGGAGTCGGTGGTAGACGCGGGCCGAGGATGTCGGTCCAGGTCTTTTCGTTTTTTGGGAGTTTGCGATGTCGGAAGATCCGACGGCATGGTGTAAGCAAATTTATCGCCGAAAAAATCTTCAGCGAACTCTGCCCGGCGCCTGAGAGTGCGCTTGTTGAAGCGAGCACAGGCTACACAGGCCGAGA
Source organism: Protopterus annectens (assembly GCF_019279795.1). NCBI lineage: Eukaryota > Metazoa > Chordata > Ceratodontiformes > Protopteridae > Protopterus > Protopterus annectens. The sequence continues at coordinate 362,595,648 of NC_056751.1, forward strand.
CGTCGTGGTCTGGGCCCAGGCAAGGGAGGCAGTAAGAGTGGAAATCCTTATGAGGTATTTGTTTACCACAAAAAAGACAATTATTAACTTTTTCAGTAATTTCTGACATCGGCTGAGGCAAGAAAAGGTCCCCAACGGGGTACTTAGCTTTTTTGATGACTTCGGTATCGAAGAATACAGGAGCTGACCGACCGGCACTTGCGAACTGCTTCTGCTTCGGGCACCGCGCGGCAAGAAAGACTGAAGAAAATGGCGTCGGCTGATGCTTATGTACTCCAGCCGCTCTGACGTCGGAGAGAAATGCGACATCAGCCGACGTCGGACCCAGACTTTGGAATCCGGCCGACCGAGGGCTGCCTGAAGCAGGACAACCCACATTTTATGACTGCAGTTGCATTCTTGAAGGACATCAGAATCTAATCAAGCCTTTCTACATTTAATATTAAAAGAAACCACAGAAGCCATTAAGGATAAACAAGATTATATGGGCAACAGGATTATGGGCATATGGATACAGAGAGAATATGAATCACCAATCTGAAGTAGTTTTGTTGAACACAGATTAATGAAGATGGAAGACTGAGCAAGGTATAAAAAACTGTGCTTCACAGGGTGTCAGAGGTGCTCATATCAGGAGAATTACTTTCAGTTCATACAGCAGCAGTACTCCATGTAGACCAGTATCCCCTAGAGAAGATTAAGATACATAAGACACACACATCATCATGGAGGACCTGATCTGTCAATTAAAAATCCCTCATGCTGTTATTGTCCGTCTGGAATGAATTAATGATTCATTTCTATTTACCATGGATTTCATTTAAAAAATTCCTAACACTGAATGTGTGACAGACTCTTTCAATGTTGAACTTTGAGGAACATAAACTTTTTAAGACCCCAAATGAGGTACGTTCCTCGTATTGAGGTACACTTGAGAGGTATGACTGATGAGCTACTAGAAGCCAGGTACTGCAAAATCACAAGGTTAGGCAAACTCCAAGTTCCACCATTGTATGTGTGTGTGGCTGTGGGTTGGGATGTGTGTGTAGCTACGTGTGCAATATTAGTGTAGTATATTCTGTGTGTTTCTGTGTACCATTTGTGTGCGTGTTCCAAGTACCTGTCCTCAGCAAGATGTACTGTATACCAACTGAAAATTTTTTTTCTTTGTTAGTAAGAAGCCATCTAGCAGCAAGCACCATTTATTTTTTAGTTTATTTACTGCAGTTGTACACTGATCACAATACACCATCTGAAGTTACAACTCTATTAAAAACACTGACCATCTTACAAAAACCCTACACTGACGATCTTACAAAAAACATACATTTACTTCAAACAGTACAATTAAACTTGTGTAGTAACAGGCCTTTTATTTAAAACACACTCACACCGAAAACAAAACATATAACATTCTATATACTTTACAGTCTCCAATGCAGAGATGACTAACAACTGCAATGCATACTCTGCAAACAATATGACCAGGTTATACTTGGTCCTTCAGGCACTAACTGTAAAACCTGAAAAAAACACTTTTTTTTTTTTACTGTTTGCAAAAATTATATTTTCTTTTGATGAAGCCAAGTATCTACCTTTTTACCAGTTCTCTAATGGACTCTATGCTAGCTGGAGTACAGACAGGTAGATGCAGCCTCTCTACTCATCCTGGAAACGGCACAAGTCGAAGGCTTAATTTCTGTAAAATGTAATGGACCATTCACCCCTATGCTATACAGTTAATATAAATAATCACTTTAAAATAACTGATAAAAAATTGACATTTTCAAATGTGTTTGCTTTCTTAAATTAAAGCTTTCAACTCCATGTTAAATCTTTTTTTAATCTGGGATTCAAAATTATGTCTTGCTGTTTTCCAGCGATTCCAGTTGCATCTTGTTCTTTCTCATCCTCATTAAGGAAAACACATATTAAGTACAGTATACAAAAACTTCTGTTTGGCTACCAAAGTGAAAACAAGATGCGTCCTGAAAGCAGACTTAGGGATACAAGGCAGTTTCTCATATAAAACTCGATGAAAACAAAGCTGCTAGAGAACTCTCGATTATCTCATCTCAGATGAGTCATCTGGGGCAGAACAGGTAAATAAACCAAGTCACCTGTTAAAAAAAAAAAAAAAAAAAAAAAAACATCCCATCCTCCCTTTCCCAGCTCCAGGCACCTGTACAGTCACAGTTACATGAATAATTTTCCATGCTACTCACTTCCACATTCGTCCACAGTCCGAACGTCCTTCGGAATTCAAATTCCCAGTAGGCGTGAAGGACGAAGACGTAAACTATCAGTTGCACAGACACAGAAGACGAAAACAGGTCGCAAACACTTGCTGCATTTGTGTGACTGGATGGGATGCAAAGGGCATTCTTGAAGAGGAACGCCCTTTTAAAAAAAATAACTTTTTTTTTAAGTTTAAATTTCTCAGCCAGCAGGTTCCAGGGGGGAGCAAGTGCACCCCCTTGCACCTGCCTGCGGGCACCCTTGCATGGCTGTATATATAGATAGAAAAGTGAAAATGTTGCTTTCTAAATATTCTCACATTATGCAGGATTCATGGGATTTTTTTTATCTAAGTTGAGACAAGTTAAATACAGTCAAGCTTTGGCATTTGTAACCATAGACATTGTTAATTTGTTTAACATAATTCCCCAAGATTTGGGGTTGGAAATGTTCCATGACTTTATACAGGAGACAGGGGCATTTAATGCAAATGAGATTAATGTCCTAGATGATTTGTTGGAAATGGTACTAAAAGACAATTTTTTTTATTTGGATGGTCAATTTTTCCAGCAAAAGAAACGGGTAGCAATGGGCGCAAGTTGTGCCCCTGTACTTGCAAACATTGCCCAATTGCAGTGGGAAAAACGATTCATTCTTAATCAATAAAGTGGGCCTCCCTGGCAATTTTATGCTAGATTTTTAGACAATTTTTGTATTGCATGGGACATAAATGAGATTGATGTGGAGAAATATTTAATAGAAAAGAAAGACTTTGTTAACATTTATATAAAAAACAATTTTTACTGTACCTGTAAATCAGTGGGCTTAGTATATTTAGCATTGTGTAAAAATTGCTCCAGTTTTTATGTAGGAAAAACTGTGCGTACTTTCAGGAAGAGGATTTATGAGCATAATTATGATATTTTGCAAAAGAAAAACAGCAATGCCTTATACTGTCATATAGAAAAGCATCCTGCACATAGTTTGTTTTTTGGGGCTGACATGATTCCTTGGAATTCATTAGGAGGACTGTGGTTTGATTTAATAAACAGCAAAGAATTGTATTGGCAACTCAAACTAAATGCTACTTCATCGCCAGGTCTAAATGAATCTATATCTATAGCTAGTGTTCTTAGGCTTATGTCATATTAAGTTTAAATTTGTAATTCATTTAGAGTTATATTTATTTATTTTTATTTTATTATTTTATTTCCAGTTTGATAACCGGGGTGGTCCACTGGGCTCAAGGAGCCACTTTTCAGTGGAGGCCCGGGGAGAAAAGCTCCAAAATTACAAAGATACAATAAAAATACAATAAAAATATGATAAAAAGTACAATAAAATGCAGTTATGAATAATCTTAGTATTATATAATATTTTAAACAAAATTGTAAGATGATACAGTGAGATGTAGCAAAAAGATGTAGTGCAATAAGTGAAGTATAGGATACTTAAGGATAGTTCATACAGAACATGCTTGGTAATGAAGATGGGTAGTGTAAAGTATGCAGAGTAGTAAGAATAAATACCTAAAGTGGAGGAAGGAGAGAGAGGCAGTAGAGTAGTGAAGCAAGAAGCAATTGTTTATTAGAAAGAAGAGCATATGTGAGAAAAAAGCAATAGGGGGTAATACAAGGGGGGGGGGTGGAGGGTAAAGTTAGTAGAAGAGTGCTGGACACAGTTTGTAGAATGTTAGAGTCATTAGTTAGACAAATGTAATATAGGTTTAGATGGAAGAAGTATATGGAGGAGAGAAGTACAGAAAGAAGGATATGTATAGTATTTACACTATGTGAGAAATAGCAAGGTGAAGAAGTATTTAATGAAGAACAAGTAGAAATGAGTTTAACAGGATTAGCGGGGCAGAGAGCAATTACATTTCCAATTTTGGGAGAGATGAGAATGGAGCTGGGATTTAAAGAGTTCAAGGTTATTGGAGATTCTTAGTGAGGGGGGAAGAGAGTTCCATTTTTTTGCTAGGGAATGGGATAGCAGACACTGGCCAGCAGGACGTTTTGGTTTGTGAATAGCAAGTTGATTTTGTTGTGCAGATCTTAGGGGTCTGTGGGGAGTATAAGGAAGGAAGGATGTATGCAAGAGCAGGGCATGCAGTAGGTTTAAAAATTATTTTGTGGGCTGTAGTAAGTTGGAGGTAATTGAGGTAGTTGGGAAGCTCTAGCCATTTTAGCACGTGTAGGGAAGAGCAATGGTGGGAGTAGTGTTTAGATTTAGTAGTGAATTTGGAGATTTTGTTGTAGCAGATTTCTAGTTTTGAGGAGATGGAGGATGCAAGGTTGGTTAGAAGAGGGGCACCGTATAACAGTGATGGAAGTAAGCAGGTAGTGGCAAGAGTTTGCCTGGTAGAGGGAGAAAAGAAGTGAGACTTTCTGTATAGTAACCCAAGTTTTTGATGTGTTTTTTTTATATTTAATTGGACATGAGTATCGAATTTTTGGTGTCCGTCGATAGTAACACTGAAAAGTTTAGCGAAGGGGACAACTTCTATTAAGGAGTTGGTATTACTGGTAATTTTGAAAGATTGTTTGTCAAGGCGCAGGTTTTTAGAGGGAGAGAAAAGTAGGATTTTGGATTTATTAGCATTAAAGGAGAGGTGGTTTTGAAACATCCAGTTCTCAGTGGCTGTAAAGGCAGATTGGGTAATTGCTTGGAGAGCAGGAAGATTAGGAGCAGAGCAGATTAGAGTCATCTGCATATTGTACTATTGTAGTGTTGGGAATGGCTGCATGGAAATCATTAATGAATATATTGAAGAGCATTGGACTGAGTATTGAACCCTGGGGAACCCCGGTTGGGGTAGGAAGGAAGATTGAGGTACTAGTTTTCCATTTCACAGCCTGGGATCTGTCAGAAAGATAACTCTTGAACCAGGTAAGCGAATGCTGATCGAGATTCAGGTTAGACAGGTGAGTTAGAAGGTGGGAGTGAGAGACAGTGTCGAAAGCCATGGAAAGATCTAGAAGGACAGTGGATACAATTTCTCCTGAGTCCCGAGCATGGTTTACTATGTCTACAAATGAGAGGAGAGCGGTTATTGTACTATGGCTGGGGCGGAAGCCATGTTGAGTAGGGGTAAGGAGGTGGTTACTGATGAGGAAGGGCATAAGTTGGTGGTGGATGCATTTTTCTAGAATTTTTGATATTGGGGAGAGAATGGCTATTGGACGGAAATTAGAAATGTTACTCTTTTTGCCTCCTTTGTGAAGAAGTAGGATATAGGCTGCACACCATAATTTGGGGAAGTATGACTCATGAATGCATCGGTTAATGAGAATGCTAATGGGAATGGCAATGGCATCTGCAGCAAGCTTTAGAAAGTGAGGGGATATTGTCAGGGGCATTGGAGCAAGGCTTGAGTTTAGTGAGAAGCTTTTTGATGCAAGAGATAGAGATGGGTTTTAGATGGAAAATAGGGGGAGGGTGGGAGAGGGAGATTGAGTGGGGGAAGGGAATGTAGGGTTGAGTGGAGAGGAGGAGATATTATTGGGGAAGGTTTTAGTGAGTTCAGCTATGGAGCTGGTAAAGAAGGAGTTGAATTGGGTGGCAATTTCTATGTCTGTTAAATTATTATCAGGACAGGGATTGTTTTTTGTACCTGGGTGCAGAAGAGAATTTATGGAGTTCCAGAATTGTTTTGGGTTTTTTGAATGGGTAGACTGTAGTTTAATGTAGTAGGATTTTTTGTCTTTTGTAATAAGCTTTTTGGTTAGGTTATGGAGTTGCTTGTATTTGAGGAGGGTGTCAGGGATTTTTTTCTGATTGCAAAGTTTCCAAGTCTCGTCTCTTAGTTGCATAAGTGATTTAGTTAGCCATGAGGCAGAGTAAGGTTTTATACACTTAGTTCTAGGAGGTGCTTGGGCATTTAGAATGTCTAGGAAGGTTGTATTAAAGGAATGCACGAATTTATCTAGGGGAAGAGATTTTAGATTGTTCCAGTTGGTATGTTTAAGTGTTTCTGAGAATACAGAAGGGTTGAAGTTTTTGAGATTACGAGTATAGGTAAATTGGTGTTGATGAGGGGAGGAGTGGGTAGCTCGGAGAATGGAAGCTGGGAGATGGTCACTCATGGTGTCTGGTAGGATAGCAGAGTGAGATATCTTATTTGGGTGGGAGGCTAAGATCCAGTCCAAGGTGGACCCTGGGGGGTTGATTTTATTAGGTCTGGCAATGCCGTTTATTAGTTGAGTAGATTAATAGATAAAGAGGGATTATTGTTATTAATTTTGTTCCAATCTATATTCACATCTCCTAATATGTATGTCTCTAGTTTAATATTAGTTGAGGACCATAGTAGAATGTTTTCAAGAGTAGGAATATTATTTCCAGGGGGAATGTAGATGCTCATAATGCAAATACTTTTATAGTTATTCAACTTGAGTATCCCTATGACTATTTCAGCACTGCAAAATTGAGGAATGGGATTTTGGTAAGGAGTGAGGTTAAGCAGGCTGTTATAGATTAATGCTACTCCTCCTCCTTTTTTGTTTTGGCAGTCACATCTGAGTGCTTGAAAGCCAGGGGGAAGGATCTCAGTCAGTGATGTGGGGCTTTAGCCATGTCTCAGAGAGTGATACTATGTCTGGAAGAGTATGGTTAAGCCAGGCATGGAAGAGAGTTATTTTAATTTTTAAACTCTGGGTATTGATTGTAACTAGCTTAAGGAATTTGTGGTTGGAGGTATTGGGTGGGGTAGAGGAAGAAAGGATAATAGTAGTCCGAGGACCAGGGTTGGGGTGTATGCCTCCTGCTAGGAAAAGCAGGATAGAGGAAGAGAACAGGATCTTTGCATTACTTATGGTAGTTTGTGGAAAGAACATTTTTCCTTTGGGAGTATGGAGTTTAATAGAGTAGGGTAGCAGTTTGAGTTTGAAATAGTGAAATGTTATTTTAATTATGTGGTTTATTAATTGTAATGTAACTTTTAGGAGCTTTGTCTCTTGAGAGGTGTGGTTTGAGCTATCTGACAATTGAGTTATTTAAGCAAGGTGCTTGAGTTTTTTATTCATTCTGAAGAAGTTTTGTTATAACCTTACGAAACTGCTAAATCCTGTGTTCATTAAAGTGGACTACTAGTCTAACTGCCGTTTGGTGTTTCTGCTCACTACTGTTTTTAACCAATTTTTGTTTGACTGGTTCCTGGTTTGGCAATCAGCTAAAGGCTACACCAACCAAGCATTAGGAAGAACAATCATCAAAAATAAGAAAATTAGAAACCCAATGGGTTACTTATCTTAGGATGCAACATCTGTGGAGAAGCGATCATACGATGCAAATGTGGTCTGCACCTTAATAGTTCTGGGGATTGTGCATGCAGATGCCACATTTAAGGCCACTGGTTTATGGCCCTACATGTGACGTCCACACACACTGAAGATTTTGTATAGGAGCCGAAGTACGAGTCGCCTGAGGGCATGAAATCCCACACCTAGAATACTGCAACATAGGAATAGAAGGACATCAGTGTTTGCACCCTTTCAATAACCTGCAAAGGGGCAAGAGGGATAACCTCAATCAGCAGATGACTGAATTTCAAACTGGTGACATCCCACAGCTTTGTAAGTATGCTAATAAAATAGTATTTTTAATACAGAAAGCTAAATATAGGCAAACACAACCACAATATAGGCAAGACTGATATGCATAATGCTCTTCTGTTTATTTCTGTTTTTTCCACAGCTAATGCTGAAATCACCAAGCTCATGCTACTCGACTGGAGAGACTGAAGAAAGTAAGAGGTATGAATGCAGCACAAGAGAAGTATTACAGTAGCTTTAAAAGTTAAAACTAGATTTTTGGGTTTTCCACATAGTAGTAGCAAGTCAGCATGCATATCTTAACTGTAAAAGCAAGTATACATGCATTAGTCTGTAGCACAAGCCAACTGTAGAAGTGTAAGACTGTAGTCAGAAGTTGTGGGTTCAAATACCATGAGTAACAACTATACAATATTGCATTTCTTTAATAGCATTACATAAATTAAATACTATACATGTGGCATAAATGCCCCGTTAACTGTAATCTGTATATCTGGACCAGCATATAAGCACTACATGCACATTTCAAGGATTCCATTGATCAATCTGTAGTTATAGTTTGTAAATATTAGGACGTATACTTAAATTTAGTACTTCAAATAAAATAGTTGTATAATTGTGAAAATGCTTTTTATGTCACATATGATGGTACTAATTTTATCTTTTCTTTTATCTTAGCCCCACCTTATTTTATTTTTATTTTCTATATTTTGTGTCGTCAAAATGTCTCTATGTCATCTATCTATAACAAATCACTAAATGCTTCACAGCACAGCGAGGGAAGCCTGCCCCAGTGGATCAGCCTGCCCCCACTCCATTGGCTCCAGCAGCGATGCCTAGCACATCTGCGACCCAACCTGGCAGCACTGTCTCCGCTGCCCCTGCACTACCTGTGCCCTCAGGTAGTACTGCCCTGGCAGGTCATGTTGTGGTACTCTCAGAGTAGTGGTGGAAGTGGGGATTTCATCACCTGCCAGAGGATGCAAAGATTGGTGCACTGGGTTGTGCACCACACCATTGGTGTACACCTACACGGGAGGGACAGGCTGCTCTCCCTCATAATCCGTAGGAGGAAAAGACATCAAGCACTCCAGCCACCAGCTGAATAAGGGGACAGTGATGATAGTCCAGTGGGTGAGGACTAGATTCTCACTGTCTCCAAGTTTGATGGGCATGTGTCTGGGTTGTCCCCTCCCTCACCCCAATCATGATGTCCCCCTAACCATTTGGTTCCATCATCTTGTTTGTATTTGCTTCCTCAAATATCCAACTTACCTGACCCAGAAATATCAACATCCCTTACCCAGTATTCCTCTCTTAATGAAAAAAAGGGCTACTGTCCCACAAAAAAAAATAGTCTCATACAGCTCTCCATTTCTCACATGCGTCTTCTTGACACACTTGATTCAATCCAACCAGCTGAACAACATGAGTACATTATCACCTTTTTGACTGGAGGTGACACTCCAAATTCAGCTAATATTCTGCACATATTTCCAGTTTACACTGTTGAAGAAATGGATAGCTATGGTTCTTTCCTACCTCCCTCCTGCACATTCCTGTATTGCTTTTCCCTTTGTTTTTCCCCTTGCTTGCTCCCAATTTCAAACCTTTCCTATCTACCCCATTTTAACATCTATAATCTGGCCAAAAATTAGAATCACACACAACACACAAGTACCAAAAAAAAAGCAACGGATCCCTTCACTTTTTGGCCTCTATGTTTGCATGGAGTTTCCCATCGTATAACAATGGTAAGCGATGGTGAGTGTCTCTCCAATGCTGTGGATACCTCTCCACAATGCCACTTAACCCCGCTGTGCTAAGTCAACAAATAGTAACACTTGCATAATGTACTATAAAGAATGTCATTGCATCATCATTATTTAAATGTATAAGATATACCTGGATTTGAACCCAATACCATCTGGGCTCAAAAATAAATTTGTCAATGCATTTACACCTGCTGCCACAGAGTCACCTAAGCAACAGGTGTGTTTCGTACACTCATTGTTAACTCTCCAAATTTTACCAATGAAGCTCACGTTTGTATACTGCTTAATTACGTGCAAACAGAGAAAGTAATGGAAATGTGTATCCCGCATGCACAAACTTACTGCTCACCATTGCACTATGTAAAGTAAATAGCATATATTAGTGCCGTTTACTGTCCATTTAGTTTTAATGCCATGAAACTACATGTGGAAGCATAAAAAATGAAGGCCCTATGATCCATAGCTCTCATCCAATCAGGGACAAATCCAGAAATAATAAGGGACAATCGGGGACACTTGTAAAATATTAGTACTATTAAGTAAAGATATTGACAAAATAAAATATGAATTAATATCCATTTTCTGAAGTAAGAGAGATTTATAAGTCTAATTATTGTCATTATTTATTAGGAGAAATACTGCACTTTTTTTCCAAAAGTCACTAGTTTTACAGGGGATTAGCAGGGGCTGAGCTAAAATCTGAGTCAAAATCAGGGACAGTTGAGAGGTATGAACCTATGATGTCTCTAATGGACACAGGAAACCTGTAAATGGTTCATCTCCCAAGCCCCTGCTTGTAAATGGTTTATCTTCCAAGTCCCTGCTTACACTTATCAAGGGTATCAGAACTTGTCAGAGATTTGGGATGCATGGCTAGGCTTAAAAAGGCTCTTGTGGCCGTCAGCCTAGTAAACACCTATGAACCTATCAAAGAACATACAAATTTACAATGCAGCCATGTGTTAACCCCCCCACCCCCCATGCACTGCAACCCTGGTCTCTCAACAGACCTGTGTGAGCTGTTAATGCTACCTCATATGTCTGTTACATCTGTTAGATGTCTTCATAGAGATCATTGAGGGCATGCACGATGCCAACACTATCATCCTAGCAGCAAAACCAATGGATCCAACATTAATAAACTGCACAGTTAACGATACAACAGCCACAAAAAGAATAAACTGTGAAGAAACACGGCCAGAGACACTGAAACATTCATTTTTTTCTAAAATCTTTATTATATAGTAAGCACTTTCACACTCCAGGTGCTTCATCAGACGACAAGCCATAACAATTCATTATTTAAATACCTATCTAAAATTCAAAGGAATCAAAGATAATAAACTACATTATGTAACTTCCTGTTAGACCAATTTAATTTATCTCAAAAAGTATTTAAAAATAATAAAATCTACAAAGATTGTTTTATAACAGAAAGAAACTTGGTTATCCGATGCCCAATTAATACTCAACCCAAACAAAATTAAACTACTCATCTTCCAACCCACCAAACATACTCAAAACAACTCCCACTTTATCACAGCAAAAGACAACGCCACTATATACCCAACTGAACACACCAAATTGCTAGGAGTGGAAATTGACAAACTAAAATATGACATTCACATATCCATGACCATAAAAAAGTCCACAAAAAAAACTAGGAGCATTATACAGAAATAAGCAACTTCTCACCAAAGCAGCAAAGATTTAAATAGCAAATTCCCATCTTATCTCCACCCTACTTTATGCCTCTCCAACATATACCAACCTAAGGCAATGCGATCTAAACAAGCTAGAGACCTGCTACAACAAAATCACCAAATTCACCACAGGGCATCCTACCACAGTCACCACTGTCTCTCACTTGCTGAACTGGGCTGGCTTGAACTCCCTCACCTCCTTCAATGGTATCAACTCTCACTCGCCCACAAACTAGTAAACCATCCACTAAATGTCCCATCCCTCCAGAATCTACTCCAACCCTATCGCACCACCAGACCACTAAGATCCAGCAACAAAAATCACTTGCAGATCACTAAAGCCAATAACTCTGCTGGTGAAGCACTATTCTCTTGCACCATAGCCAAATTATGGAACTCCCTCCCACCCACAATTACCTCCATACCATCATGCACCCACTTCAAATCTTTACTAAAAGCGCACCTAAAAACATGCTGGCTATGCCCTTGCAACTCCCACTCTAATATCACCCACCCCATCCAACCACTACCTTTCTTTCCACTCCACTAGCTACCTTGATTATAGCAAGCTCAGATGCTCATAAGCCTAGTACTTAGACCCTTGCAAACACAAAGAAGTTATTATCAAGTATAGTTTCTAGTAGGTAGCATTTGGGTCAATTTGTACACTTGTATGTATAGCTTCTCGTGTGAGATATTCCTTGACCATCCTAATACCAACCCTATTTGGGATACATGTAAACAGTGATTCAACATCTAAAGTTACAAGAACAACATTTAAACAATTTCCAGTACCACATTTTTGATACAAATCACATAAAATTTTCTGTCTATAAACATCCAGTAAATGTAAGCAATATTCACCTTGTTAAAGAAGTTGGGGAAAATACTGGCAGGTTAATACACTGGTTGATATTGGTCTCTGAAACCACCTTAGGTAGGTAGGAAGGAGGGGCTGGTCCTGAGTGAGACTAACTTTGTGAAAAATTAGATATGGAGGTTTAGAAGACAAAGCTTGAATCTCCGAAATTCTTCTTGCAGAAGTTACTGACACCAAGAAAACTGTTTTCCAAGTCAGGAACTTAATATCGCACTCATCTGCAGGTTCAAAGGAAGACCGAGTGATTGCTTGCAACACCAGAGTCAGGCCCCAAAGAGGAGTAGGATCTTTGTAAGGAGGTTTTAAAAGAAGAGTACCCCTCAAAAAGGCTTTACAAAGCTTGTGAAAAGCGACTGAAGAAGCTTGAAAGCCAATGTGAAAACTGGATATAGCTGCTAACTGTACTCTTATTGTGGAA